>NC_140297.1:20330478-20930478 GCF_964211825.1 Aythya ferina | reverse complement strand
TTGCTGCTGTTTTCCTGAAGGGAATCTAAGCAATGAAAATGCATTTGAACTGATATTGTCTGGGTAAATTTGCATCAGAAATCTACTATTTCAGAACTCTGACTGTAACACAAAATTGTTCTGCAAATGATTTCATATGATGCATTAGATAGTCCTGCTCTCTGAGGACCCTTGATCTGGGGTTCAAAGATCTTGGATTTGTTGAGACTTCTAATTTTAATTAAAAGCTTATGTAAGTTCTCTCATTCACCATGTAACAAAGAAAGCTATTTTACTTGTTGGATTATGGGGGCTTAGCTTTAAATTTAAAGTAGATGATCTTTAGATGTATCTGTGTTTATCTGTGCACACATATTAATTAGAACACGTTAATAATTAGTGCATTCAGCCGATATCTGGAAGAACAGCAACTTAAATCCAGATTCCTCAAGTTATGATTGTGTGCCCAGATACCTGGGATTTTTCTTTGACATGATTTTTATCCAAATATAATCCAGATATATGTTAGGAACAGGAGTCTAGAATCATCTCTAGGATACTTGGTTTTAGTTCCTTTGCAAATAAGACAATAGTTAACACCATTTTGTGTATTAATAAACTCTGCAACTTTATTGTGCTGCACTGAAACACTTTAAATCTCACTTTAAATTAGGCCTGTTGAATCTCCTGATGTGTGACTAACATATCTCAAGTTAGTATATCAATTTCTCAAGAGATGGTTATGTTATATTTGCCCTACATAGCTTGAAGCCTTCCTTTTAGTCTTGGTTTCTCTTGGAAAAAGCATTTCCACTAGGCAACACTCAGTATTATGCTTGTAGAATATGTAGGAAGATATGTATTCTTTTATTAACTTCTATTGAAGCTTTTTACTCATTTGTTACCTGAATACTGCTACAGACAAATGCTTAAAATTATAGTAGAATAGATTGTTCCATAGTTCAATTTACAAAAACAGTAGCTTATGGTCTGTGTGCAAGACCTAAATACCAAATAATGTTGTATTTAAACTAAGGATGAGGAAGAGGCGTGGAACTAGGATCTGAGTTACTGGCTGTGGATTATGGGGCTGCTTGGATAATGGTCTGGATCGCTCCAGGACAGAAGTTAGCTGTCAAATGTGAAGAGAGAGATCAGGGTGTCAATTTGAACTCTCACCCTGCTGCTACACTCTCTTCTGATTTTGGATTTTTGCAAAGTTATTTTTCTACTTGAACTTCAGCTCTGCAATCTTATGTTCATGACAGGTCCCTGCTGTTTTCTTTGTGCTTTGCTCAGTTTTAAAGATGTTTCTGCACTGAAAATGGATCAAAGATGGAATTTCAGATGATGCTTTTTTGATGTCATTTTGGCTTTCGGATGTGGTTTATTTGTGCTTTGGCACAGCATTGGAAAAGGAGTGGAATAAGTCTTACGGTCTCATTTATTTATTTGTTTATTGAAAACTGAACTGCTATTGCAAAATATTCACTATAAATATTTGAGTATTTTATATATATCTATTAGTATATATAAACAATTTCTCTTAAAAATATTTTGCCCTCCCAAGTGACATTTTCTGTACAGTTACAACTGAAATAGAACCTTAACCTAAGCTTGTTTCTGTGAGACTTTTTTTTTTTTCCTTAGAGATTATTTTTTACAATTGTTTTATTAACAGGGAATTCTGAAAAAAAAAAAATAATAGGTAAAACATCCCAAGTGTTTCTTCCTTCTGGCCTCTTTCTTTCTAGGCAGTGACTTTATCTTTGTTAATTTATCTCCAAGCTAATTTACATTGTTTTTCTTTCAAGATAAATTTTCTGTAAAAGCGAATATTCTCTTGATATCTTGAAAATTAATCATGAATGATCAAGGAGTTTTTATTGAAAAAGATAGTGTTCTAACTATTTTGTACATCTTGATTTTTTAATGTTTTTATTTCAGTTATGAGAAAAATTGTAAGAGAATATTAAACATGACTTTGTGCATTTCTTGTAATGTGAAGCAGATATGCCTCAGCAGTGTGTGTGCTTTTGATGAACCACTAACGTGCTTCAGCCACTTAAAGAGCTAAAGAATAAAAGCAGCAATAAAATGTTGGTTGATGAATCAGCCAGTCTGCACATTAACTTGACTCTGCTATGCTTATGTGAATTATATCTATTTTCCTCTCTCTCACCTTATAATTAACTGTTGCTGTAAGCTGATGTGAATATGAAAGCTATGAAATTGGACATCATAGTGTGACTATAAATGCTGCAGTTGCAACTTTATTTAAATTGATTAGTGAAGTGTGTTAATATTACAGAATACACCAAAAGCATTTATAAGGGTCTGGAGTGAGCACTAATTTTCAAGGGAGCGTGAAGTCGCTGTAGCTCTTGTGTCTAACCAGAATCCTGCTTAGACAGCAGATCATTACCTTAGCTTTCTCTGTTGTGTTCAAGCAAAAGCAGATGAACTAAGTTTTTTGCCCTTTTGTTTAGGGTAAAGTTGCAATAAACTTGCTCTTTAGAGATGCATCTAATTAGACTTTTTATTTTTTTATTTTTTTATTTTTAAATCTTTCCACCATTACAAGAAGTGCTTCCAGGAACAGGGCAGGGCAGTCCAGGCAGTTGCGCACAATGCAATTTTCCTTCATGTTCGATGCAATGGAAGAAAGACTATTTGAAATCAAAGGACAGACAAACCTGTCTTTCTCTCCTAGGAATAAATAATGTATTGAGTCTCATACCCTCCTCAGAGAGTTGAGTATGAGTAGCAAGTGATGATAAGAATGTATCTTTCTGTTTCTCGTTTTGAGGTTTGAATTTGCTTGAGTTTAGGTTCCCCCAGTGAAAACTGTGATTTTGAAAATGATCTCTGCAAAGCTCTTCAAGAAGAGAATTTACAGCTTGGATGGATTAGAAGAAATGGTCAATCTAGTGTGGGACCACCATACTCTGACCACAGTGGGAATGACACTGGTAAGAACTCTCATGTTCTTTGAAGGAACCATTGGCTTTTACAAATTATTTACTGTTCTATATTATTTCTTTAATATTGTTACTTTCTTGATAGCTGAGTTGAATTCTGACTCATTTTTTCTGAGATAAGACAGAAAGTTCTTGCCCAAGTTTTTAGGTGTTTATAATCACAATAGCCTAGAATTCCAGGAAAAAGTATGTCATAAGTAATCAGTCATCAAGAGTCACATTTATCTGCCTCAATGACATTTAGATGTTATGGAGATATCAGGTGATAATGTAAATCTTGATAGCTGCAAACTTTAGAAACTAGCATTGGGTCCCCTATCTTGAGATGTATTTACATCTATTCTTGGATTTTATTTTATTATTTTTTTTTTTGAATTCCCAGAGTGCATGTATGTATGCATCTGTGATCAGCATTATTTTTTCTAATATTTTGAGGGAAAGTGACTGACTGGTTCTGGGAATGGGAAAAAAATCTATTAAACTTCTGCATAGATCAAAAATAATTAACCAGGCAATAATATTGCCCTAGCTGAAGTTTCTTGGGTCTCTTTTTGCTTGGTAGTATATTGTACCAAGAGGTAGCAAAGACCTGGAAGATATTCTTGCCTATATCCAATAGAAGTTTAAACTTATCTTGTGAAGAATGGGTGGGGAGTGGGAAACTTAACTTATTCAGATACCCAAAGCCAGCAAAAGATTGAGAACCATGAGCTTCAAATGTCTGTAAAGGGGCCAGAACTGTTCAGTCATTTATATATTGCCAGTTACTTGTTCAGGGTGCTCAGTCACCATTGTAGCTGTCAGGTCTAAATTGGCCTGTAACCATATCTATCTCTTATTTTGATCAGATGACAGAAATCTTCAATACTTGGGCCTACTCAGCTTAATGAGAGGCTGTGCATACAGACCTGTAGACTGAATGACTATGGAGAATGAAATGTATTAAATTATTTCAGTTTTCTACGAGGTGAATGGCTAAACTATACTTTCATTTCCTGTGAGTGCTGATTCTAATCTCTTTATGACAACTATTCAAGTTTTCCCACTGCTGGAGACTTAACAGACTATGTAATCTTGCTGTGTGTTCTTGCTTAAAGACCAGAAAAGATACTGTATGGTGACAATTAAGCCCCATGACACAGTATTAAAGGGAAGAGTTCCTGCCTTCATGATGAGTAATTGCAAACACATTAGCAGAAGAGCAAAGATCACTTGGTAGTTGTAATCCTTTGAAAGCTTATGTAATCATTTACTAGAACCCAGTTGGTTCTCTTTAGCTTTGTTTCTCCTCATGGTTCTTATTTGCACTGATAATGTAGTTGAACAGATTAGTGACAACAACTTTCAAAATCAAAACCAGCAAAAACACTAATTATTTTTTTTAATAATTGAAGCTTGTTATCTGTGCAGAGTTTTAATGTAAAATTACTGTTCAAAGAATTTCTTAAAGTTACTATTTCTAGCCCATCTGTGTAAGATTTAGACTTCCTGTGGTAGGTAAAATCTGATTTTGTTTAAGAGGTTTAAATGCATTTATCCTCAGGAACCAAAATAAAAAAATTCAAAATATCATGGAAGTGAAAAATTGATGAAAGAGATTGGTGTCAGGGAGAAGGTCCTAGTCCACCAATCCACCATGTGTTGTGAGTAGGAAGAATATCCTTGAGGCTGGCAGGCTCCAAAAGTGTTGACTGAGTAGTCATGAAAGGTCTAAAATCTAGGGGAGTGCAGCCACTGCACTGTTAGCAAGTTGCAAGATGTTTCCTGGGGTGTGGGGTGAGAGTATGGGGGTTCAGCTCCCTCTAGTACTGAGGTGGTGTTATGGTCCTTTGTCAATGACTTTCTGCTTGCACTCAAGGATGAGAAGTCAAGGTGTGTGGTTTTATAACTGAATTACTTAAAAAATCCAGCTCTTTGTTTCTGTAGATGTCTTTAGGACTTTTTTTTTTTTTTTTTTTTTTTAATTTCAATCCCAGTTCTGTTTTTTTTTTTTTTTTCTTCTCCTTTCTTCATTTTTTCCTTTCCTTTACATATTAATATTAAAAGACAACAATTTACCTGATATTTGGGAGTTTGGGAAGGATGAGAGAAGGGAAAGGAGGGAAAAAAAAATAAGTTAAGTGAGGTTAAGTGTTTTCTTTCCTCCCTTCCTTCTACTATAACAGTCCTTCCTTCTTCTTTCCTCCCTTTCTTCAATTATAACATCCAACACCTCTGAAATCATCCAGTTAAGGAAGAGCAAAATTTTCACTAACAATATCTGGTATCCTAAAATGGGGAGTTCCCCTCCATCTGTTAGAAGATCTAAAACAATCATGCCAGAAAGAGATGTAGTGACAACCACATTTCACTTGATCTTGTTGACCATTACTCATTCAATTAAAACAGACACTTTATTTGGATTTGTTTTGTAATGTAATGGTACTGTGGAGACTCTGAGAACAACCATTCCTTCATATAAGGGCCATGTATGGAGATAGCACAACCACTGTGAGGAAATTTCCTGAGTGGCCAAAAAACATACGTATGTCCTCTGGAAAAGAGGAGAGCCATAGCTTCCTCTCCATCTTTCACCACCTCTTTAAAAGCATGATCTGCTGTAATAAATGTCTTTTGTAGGTCACAATGGTTTGTTGTTTAAGTATGAAATAAGCAAACTGTTCAAAACTTTAAGCCCTTTGATCAGTTTACTGAATTAGTCTTAGGCTTGTCCTAAAATTTTGCACTTACTGAGAATTCAAGCTGTCAGCATATAAAATATTTTGGAAGCCTAACTGAAATTTCAGCCAGAAAATAGAGAAGTGTTATATCAAAATTTAATATGAACAAAAGCTTGGCACACAACGGCTACAAATGTGTTATGAATCTTTTCTGGGGAAAAAAATCTAGTTAGCTTTTTAGTCACCAATTCATACTGATTACGTCTTTTTCTTTTATATAGTGCCTTTTATATACAGTTTATATAACTATATATACATATATATACACATATACATACATACATACATATATATACATTATGTACATATATATACATTAAATATATATATGTAAATATTTTTCATGTACTTATAAGGTTTCCATTTTATTCTTTTTACCAGCTTATTTCCTTTCATTGTCCTCTGAAATGCGATCTTCTGCAGTTTTAAGGACCATTGTTTTCCTTCCAACTGACCAAGAACATGTTTGCCAGGTATTTTGATACATAGTCTTTGTATTTCATTGTTCGTCACAGTACTTCCCTGGAATAATAAGATTTTTTTTTGTCCTAGATTACATTTTATTATTGGATCAGTCAGGGTGGAACACTGATGGTGGGACTTCAAAAGCACTCTGAGGATACGGTTAAAAACATCTGGAAAGATTCAGGAGAACTGCAAAATCAGTGGAAAGCAAATACCATCACAATCAATAACACTGAAAAGTTTGAGGTGGGTAACTTGAGTTGACTGTAAATTGAACCTGGTAAATGGTTTATAAGTGTGTTTTCTAATTAGACGAATCTAAATATTTTGTAAATGGAAAGCATAAGATAAAGCAGAGAGCACATTTGGAAGCTTAGAATTGGCACTACCAAATACCGCTTGTTCTGATGTCTTGGTGGTATTAAAGCTAAATGCCAAACGTAATTTAAACAATGCCTCATTGTATTATAAATTATCTACCTGCCCATAGAAGTGATATACTCGGGATCTTAATTTTCAATACACTATGCACTTAGGCTCAGTCTAACTGTATTGTTATATATGAGATTTAGTTTATAAATGTGTTGTCTATGAAATACTATTCTATACTGGAAGATACTGCTCTATAGAGATACTTAACTATTCATTGTAGCTTTGTCCTTTATCACAGAACACATGTACATTTATATTTTGCTCAAAGTTGCTGAAAAAATAATCCAAGTCTCTTATATTATTACAATGTTTTTACATGTACATTTACACAAAGCATTAGAACAATAAATATAACAGGGCTATAATATGGACAATGTATGATCTTTATTATGCAAAATACTGGAGGAAAAGTTGGGAGCAGACAAAAAAAATCAGAGACATTTCCTTCTACAGTAGTTACTGTGAAGAGTTGTTTAGCACACAAACCCGAAGGCAAAGCCTTATTTCAGTAAACTGTAAGAATAACATAATTACTTGACGTGCAGAGGTAACATTATGTTAAAACATCACACAAGTCTGGCTTTTCAAAATATTACTTGCCTGCTCAGCCCTGACTAAGTATGTATGCTACAAAATATGTGCAACTCACTCAAGTATCAGTATTGTTACCTGTTGATAACTTACCTTTATCTGATAAAAGTGGATGTTTAGCGATGTGAGATTGTATTGGAAGGATTTATTTCTATATTTACTTTTTCATTCTTCATACTGTTTAGAAAAATGACTGGGTCTGGGAAATGACTGGGACTGGGTCTGTCAATATAATATTCAGTCTTTCTGCCTCTAAACTGCTGGATCAAATCCTAATTAGATTATGGCTTGCCAACCTTATTATCATTTGGCCTCTGAAAAGTGAGTGGATAGGCACAGCCAGCTTTAAAGAGGCAGTTTTCAAACTTTCCACAATAATCATTACCGTTGTCTGAAGAAATGTAGCTGGGCACCTCACCAAACACAGAGAACAAAGCTGAGCAAACTTCCTTCTTTGGTTGCAAGTTTTCCCTCCAATGACAGCTAGCAAGATGCTGGTCATGCAAGTGGATGGAATTTATTTACATTTCTGAAATTGTTTTGTTTGTTTGTTTGTTTGTTTGTTTGTTTTGTTTTGTTTTGTTTTTTCATTTATGTATTTTTTTTTCATCGTAGCCTTACAGGGCTGTCTGTAGCATTTTTCAATAAAAAGTTTCCAGTTATGCACAAATTAACTTGGAAAAAGCTCTTGTAATATAATTAATAATTGTGCAGGTTTATCACACCAGCATGGAAAATTCCCATTGCAGCGGAAATATTAGAAATATAATTTATTTTCTGTTCCAAACTAGCAAAATAATCAAAGTCTTTAACCTTGTCATGGCCTGACATTTAATCTCTCTCAATAAATTGTCATGTCCATTGAATATTTTGATTATACTTTCAGATTTCTTACTTAGAAAATTTCTTAGTAATGATTACATTTTCTATGGAAAAAAAATGAATAGCAAACAAGCACCTTTCTGTGCAAAATATTTTTTGAAATACAGTGCTTGAATATTTTTCATCAATTTTTCAAGCACAATAGAGGTGAGATTTTAATTAAAACCAGCCTCAGCTGCTTATTTACTTTCCCAGCTTTTGATACGGACTGTTTAATACCTTTTGCCTCTTCCTCCTTCTCATCAAAACAAACAAACAGAAAAAATATTGACTGTCTTTACAGGGTAGTGTTTTGTTTTTTGGCTTTCAAATATCTCCACTTATAGGGAATTCTGAAACATGAAGATTATCACTGCTTTAATTTTCCAGCACAACCCAATCTCGCTATATCTGTTTTGGCTGGTTTATGGAGAACTAAGTTCTGGTTTGCTCTCCTAAACTACTTTTACTCCCTTTTATTGAGAACAAACTTCTGCTTCACAGATTTGAACAACAGAAAAGGTTTTGGACTTGAGGGATTCTATTCTGTTTGTGGTCATTTCCTGTCTTTAATCTTGGTCTCTTCTGCTGCAATGGGAATGTTTTGGGAAACCCTGCTTGTGTCAGACATTCACGCTGTATTTGCTGCTAATGGAGCTGCAGCACTAATTTGTTCTGACAGCCATAGAAATGGTGTATTTATGTAGCACTTGTTAATTACTGTTACAAGCAAATGCTGTCATTAGTAGATATTTTCATCACAGACTTCTGGACTGGAGAGCTCTAGAGTTTGTTTGAAAAGGAAAACTGAACAGTCTTGCTCAAGTGTGGATAGGAAATGGTTTGGTTATTACTAGATTGTACCCCTGGTTATCTGCTGGTAAAGCCATGGTAATTTATTTATTTTTTTTCTTTAGACTCAGGAAGAGATGGATGTGTCTAGCATTTCTGTCATTGAGGAAGTGGGGAAGTTAAGACATGATGAGGAAAAAAATAGAAACGGCACTTCTCTAGTGAGATGGGATCAGAGTTGCAGTGCTGACTCTGTTCCCAATCCAGTCAATAGTTAGCCTTTCACAGACTTCAGGGCATCTGGCTCCACTCCTATGGTTAATTGCTTTTAATAGAAATAGATATTTTCTTTTATCCTTGGAGAAACTTCCCTGGGCATTCAGAGCATCAGGATGTGTATATCTCTGGTTGTACAATGCCAGGATAAATTGATTTTGCAGGCTGAAAAACCTTTTGCACAGGTCAAGTACACACTAAAACAACACACACACAATTCTTTTGCTGAATTGTGTAATCTTGTAGAGTGAAATAGTGTACTGTTGATGATAAAACCTGCATTTTACCTATAAATTCTGGAACAATTCCTTACCCTCAAAGGATGCACAAAATTACCCCCAAAGTTTAATGTTTTAAAGTTGTTACTTAGATAATTCTGTACATTCACTATTAAGAGCTAGATTGTGTCTCTAGGTAGATTGTGCCCCTAGGACTCAGGAAAAGCCTAGAGTGGTAATATCTAAAGAGATGGCTAGGGAATCGTTTAGAGAATGTTATTTGTATGTTTAATTTTGGGGGGTATGTGTGTTTTTGTATTTTACTTGCATCCCTAAACTAGAAAGCTAGGTTTCAGAGACTTCTTTTAGTTGTCAGTGGTGTCGCGTTAAGGGGTGTAGCTGATTAACCGTTACGGGCCCGGTCGGATTCAGAGTACTGAACCAGTCGGACATTCACCAAAAACACCTTAACCGTCTGGGGGTCCCATCAGACATTCACCGAAAACGCATTAACCGTCTGGGGGTCTGTTCAGACATTCACCAAAAACGCATTAACCGTCTGGGGGTCTGGTTGGATTCAGAACACTGAACTATCACGGATAACCACCCTTACCCTAGTTGCACTTAATGAGAGCTATCACAATGCAATCAAGTATGGTTTATTACAGCAACAGATAATCAGGTTCTTTTGGATTGCCAGCGATAGTGACTGTCTTCAAAAGCAAGCTAGTATGCATGAAATACACAGGTGTTATAGGTGTTACAGATGTTATAGATGTTACAGGTGTTACAGGTGTTACAGGTGCGCAGCCTGGAAATAAATGCGTTAAAAGGATCAGAGACTCTATAGAGATTTATAAGCAAATATTCAGATCTCACCCAAAGGCGTCCCAATGGGGGGGGGAGAGAGGGTCAGCCCGTCAACTGATCCCAGGAGTCAGGAGGTCCTAAGGATGTTGTATTTCCTCAGGATGGTATCTCCCCTGACGGTGGTATCTTTCCTGACATCCCCTCTCTCTTGGGCCAATTTATATTATTTTCTATCTTTTAGGTGGAGCTTGAGTGGCTCTAGTCAAGCATATCTTAGTTATGATTGGTGTAAAGTTTTCCCGTCTCCGTTTAAAGTAATAGGCTCCGAGAAATTCAGTGCGCATGCTCAGTGAGGGGTGGTCGTGCCTTGGAGGCGGGTAGCTTTTGGGATGGAGGTGTGTTTTGGTATTATAGTGATATTATAATGAGCAAAAAGTACACTAGGGTACAGCATTTGTCAAAACATGACAGGTCTTTGGCTCAGGGTGGCAAAAAGTGCAGCTTTGTGCACAAGAACAATCGAGGCCCCACCTGGTTACAGAGCCTAGCCGTGGTATCTCCACTCCACTCTACGCTCCGCGCTGTTCCTTAGAGCTAGCACACCAAGTTTCCCCAGCGCGATAGCATCTAAGGTTGGGAGCCTAGGGAACGCTCAGGTAATGCAGTTATGCCCTACCCTGAAAGCCTCTTCAATGCTGTACCGTTTCCTTAAAAATGTGAATGTTAGTTTTATTTTCCTAGTTACTTCAGGCATTTACACCACAAGTGGAAAAAGAAGGTAATTCAGAGCATGAGACTAATTTATTGAATTATCCTGTAGCACAGCCTATCTTCATACATCTATGCTTGCCTCTAACATTAAGCACTATAAATCATTGCTTCTTCCAAGGACTGTGGATGCTCAATCCTCTTCTAATTCACTACACAAAAACTGATGAATTGTGGTATAGTCACTACATTTACTAAAGTAGACAAAAATCTGTCCTTAAGACAGAAATGTTGTCTATTTGTAGCTTCATCTATATGGAAGGCTTTGTTAGGAAAAGTATCGCTGTTGTATTATTAGAGCAGAATAACTGTTGAGTTTTGCTTTTCAGAGTACTCCTCAAGGTTTGTTTTGGCTAAAGCCTTGTTAATGAAAGGTTTCTGACTGAAATAGTGTTTGATGCCCTGGCTTTAGTACAGGTCTCTGATAAATTTTGAAAATAACCAGGAAAGGTTCATGTTTCCAGTCTCAGGGGAAGAATGGTTTGATAAAACACAACACTCTCAATTTCCTAAATATTATGATCCCTGCTTAGGTTTTAATGTATTTTGTTGTGGTTTCTAGATACTTCATTTTAATTGCAACTTCATTCTTGATTTAGATGATATATCTGTGCTGACAAGCCACAGATATGTGCAAAAGCCACTAAAGTAATTCTCCAAAATTAAGTCTATGACTCGAGTTCTTGTTTCTAATAGAAACCATATAGACAAGACTGAAGTATCTTGGAAGGTGGTTGGTAGTTTTTTTTGTTTGTTTGTTTGTTTTTTTTTTCTGTTGTTTCTTTGTTTGATTGGTTAGTTTTAGTTTTGATTTTGCCCCCTTCATCTATTGCACTGGTAAATACCATTTCTTGTTGATTTGCTGTTAAATTCTGTAGGTTGTCTTTCGGGCGATGGTGGAAACCCAGAGGCAAAATGCAACTGTTGCAATTGATGATATTTCTTTCAGTGAAGGATGTTCTCCAGCATTTGGTAAGCATACTTTTTTTTTTTTTCCTTTTTCTTTTTTTTTTATATTTTTTTTTCTTTTTTTTTTCTTCTTCTTCTTTTTTTTTTTTTTTTTTTTTCCTGGAAACGGATAATTTTGCTTTGTCTTTCCCTTTGATTAGAATACAAACACAAAGAGAACCATATGCTACTCTAAAGCTTTCTTAACTCCACGTTATCACATGGTTTATTTTCATTCCCCCAAACCATTAGCTGTCATATTACATCTAAACAGAGTTACAAAGAATGAAAATAAACACCTTAAGACATCTGGTATGTTACACCATACATATAGACATACATATATACACTGGGAGCTCCCTGCAACAAGGAGCAAACCAAGGTCTCAGTGGGCAGAAAATATCTTTGGCCAGAAACAGGCCAAAGAACTAATTGTTTCAGACAGCTCAGGAAAAGCCTTGGAGCTGACTTTAGGGAGATTCCTAAGAAACTTGTGTGTGTTTTTAAATGTGTAAAAGGTCCTGCTCCTCAGTTGTAGTGGGGATATTTTGTTCTGCTCTGCTACATCCAAGAGCTGTAATGTCAGGCTGGTCAGCTCTGCAGCTGAATCATCTGTGCATGTCGGGATTCTTCAGCAAAATATTTCATATTTCTCTTTCTAACCCAACACACTTTCATGGGAAAAGAATGCAACATATCCTAGTAAAAAAATAGATTACTTGTTGCCCTCTATTACACAAGAAGATTTCACTGTGGCACCCAGTCTGCAGCCTCAGGTGAGTACAGTCCTGATTCAAACTACTACCCACTTTGATTCCTGCCTCTGAGTCACAGCACAAATGATGAGAATTTGGTCTTTAAATTTAACATGAGAGGATGAGATATGGAATGCTATATTTAACACATACCCAGCTAGGTCTCATGAAAGTTTGTTTGTTTGTTTGTTTGTTTGTTTTACAGCATTCTAAAATAAAGCTCTCTGGAAGTCCCATTGGGGAAACAGATGCATGTGGTTATTAACATTTTAGAGTGCTGAGCAATCACAGGCAGAGTGCTGTTAAGAACAAGACACAAATATAACTGTAATGATTCAAAGAGAGTCTGTATTGGAGAAGTGAAATTTAGGCTAACTAAGCTTGATTATCTGTCATGTTTCAACTGATGTATCTGTCCATGTTTCAACTTTCTTGAAATGGACAACTATATAAATGTTTTCATGCCAGGGCCCATTCTACTTTTCTGTTTTGTAAAAGTTTTCTAGCAGTAAATTACAACATAAATGAGCAAAGGTGGGGATTTTAAAACCTTGAGCATACTTGCCTATGAACTCAAGTAAAGTGTACAATGTACTTTAGTTGCAAAATTAATTTGAAACTGAATGAAAAGAGGACAGGTGTAGGATTCTCCACAACTTCACTCTATTCTTTGGAGGATTTCTGCAGATAAAAGGTTCAAAATAGAAAAATAAAAAAATAAAAATGCATCTCCAAAATATAGTAACGTACGTGACTGTTTAAACAGGTCTTGTTGGTAGATATAAATCTCTCTTAACAAATATATTGGCTTTTTTCCTAAACAGAGTGCTTCTAAAGCAAACAAAAATGAAAAGAACATCAGCCACACAGATCAAATACTGTTGTAAAGAGAGGAAAAAGTTAAAAACAGAAACAAAAATAGGGTGAGCTTATAAAATAAAAATAAACAGAGCTTATAAATCTAAGTGCTAAAATTACCTTAGGTGATGGCTGTTGAAGTACATGTATATAGTGAGGCATACAGATTGAACTACAGAACTCAGGCATATTCTAATAAGAATTCATTCTTATTCTGTGCCTCCACATTAGGAGAAGTGAACTTCATTAAGAGACATCTAAATTGTTCCCAACAGCCAAAAACAGGGTCAAAGGATCTTAATTTTCTCCCTGAAAGAGGAGTTTTACTGTTGAACATCTTCCAATAATTAAAACAAAAGGTCAGATTAATAGTAGCTTGAATTTGAAATAACTTTTTTCTGTAGTCGTTACGGAATCTCTGGATAAATTTTAAACGAAGACCACTTTAATTGCATAAAATTTGTAGTTAAAAATTACATTTCTAATGTACGCTAACATATCTATGTGAAATGACCTTTTCATTTGTATTCATTCATATGATGTTGTTGCTAGAGTCATGAGTAAAGTAGCTTACGTATTTGTGCTTTCAGGAGTCTCCTGATCCAAACTCTGCTGGATAAATATAAATGTAATTTCATTATGTTTTTTTTTTTTTTTCCCTACTCATTCCTCCCCAGAATGCACCACTTCAGTTTCTTGTCCAGTTTTCCTAAACAGCAAACTTCATACATTAAAAAAAAAAAAAAAAAAAAAAAAAAAAAAAAAAAAAGAAACAGTCTTCTATCCTCAGTCTTCCCAACACCTGCAAAATTTATTCAGTTATCACTCAATTACTATTTCAGATGTCAATAGAAAATATTAACATTATGTTCTAGAACATATGTAACACAATATCCTATAATTATAGTTCTAGTATGCCTTCCATTCAAAGACTTTATATTCTTATCTGAGTATCTGTAATTGCCCTGCAGAAGTGTTTCTTGAAAACTGGCAAATTGTGTATACAAAGACTGTCTTTTATTAAGACTGTCATTCTGCGCTTGCCACAGGGATAAGAAAAAAGAGCCCCAGGGCATTAAATTGGAATACTAAAAAGGAGAATGAGGTGTTTGTGTTGTCCTCCTGAAGCTGCTTGTAATGCAAAAGTAGTTTACCTTGTCTGCAAAACTAGTGTGACTTTTATTGCTATTTTGTTGTTGTTGTTAAATCTCTCCTGGAAAACTGGAGTAACTGTTATATGTGCTACTTATAATATATACATTTTTACAAATTCCAGTATGAGTATTTCAACTGGCAACATCTCAGCTAAATTAAAATCCCTGTGTAATTTTTGTAGCACGTCAGCCTACAAAGATGTAGACTTTAGTATGAAACATGCAGAACTAAGTGTGGGGTCATTCAGATGACTAGTTAAGACCAGGTTGGATGAGGCCCTGGGCAACCTAATCTAGTGGCATCCTTGCTCATGGCAGGGGGATTGGAACTAGTTTTTAAGGTCCCTTCCAACCCAAGCCACTCTGATTCTATGATTCTATTGCAGGGATGGGTGGCAGAAAATCCAAAATGTTAAACTCACAGTTATCAGTTGCTGTAGAATGAAAATCTAGAAAATTTATTGGTTTATTTCAAGAGACTGAGGTTACTGTCAAAAGAAAAAAAAAATCTTATTTACAATGGAATAAAAAAAATGCAGAATGAATAAAAAAAAAAATCCACTAATTTGTGTTTAATGATGAGCTTGGCTCTCCCTTTGAGTTTACTTGTAACTCTTTTTAAGTGTTGAAATTTGAAGAATAGACTTCTTTCATCCTTTTATAGACAATTTTAAAATTTTGCATTTTCCATTGGAAATAAGTTGCAAACAGGCTTTTCTCATAACCATGGTTGCATGGTTATACAACACCAAAATAAAGGAGGAAATGTGAGGTTTATAGGACCAGCAGGACAGGACATTTTACTGAGATGTCGGTATTGTGAATAAAACAGTAACTTTAAGATGTGGTGGACAGAAATGTGTATTTATACTGACATAAAGTTGATTCCTCAGTAAAGAGTCTTCTTGTTCCCTCTGAGATATTCTGACTGCTATTTAAAAGTCCATCTTAACCAGAAGATTGTCTTTCCCCAGCAATAATATTAAAAAGTGGAACTTCTGTTACCATATTGTAATTCTGCTTAAAATCATGACTTTCTTCCTCTAGCCATAATTAATTACAGAAATTTTACAACTACAACCTAGCATCTCAAGCTTCAAGAATGTAAAAAGTTATTGAAATAGTATAGTTGTGTTCAGAGCTTTTTGGTTCTAAAATGAAGTGTTCTGATGCAAATATTATGGAGATACTACTGAGGTGAACCTCTCAGTTTGAAATGATTTTATGGTAGCATTATGTAGAAAAGTACATAGATATTTCTCTTCACGACAAGTAATTTTTGATATTTTCTGGCAACTCTCTCTGTGGAAGTGAATTCACCAAAGTTGCAATGATCACATAAGGAAAATAGTAGTCTGTTTCTCCAAATAATAATAATAAAGCATCTGTCTTTAGTGTTTGTTTGTTTGTTTGTTTGTTTTTTAATGATATCATTCAGGGCTGCAGCCTGAAATACAAAATGACACTCAATGATAGACTGACCACTTTTTAGTTAACCAGAGTCAGAAAGGCTGCCAAAAAGTTTAATAAGCATATATTTCTGATGGGAAATAGTATTCTAAATGATAACTTCTTAAGAAGCTGAATGACTGCTTTCCTTTATCTTTTAGCACTGCAGACTTCCAGCTTTGAACTTGGTATGTGCGAGTGGAATTCGGATCAGCCAGCTGAGCTTGTTTCTTGGACACAACTAAAAACTGGCCACAGGGTTGCCTCTTGTTTTTCTATGAAATCTTGCAGCAATAATACTGAAGGTGAGAAACTTAAGTTAATGCATAGTTGCTAGCTGTCATGAAGAACATAGAGCTTTTTGGAAAAAGGTGGTGACCCAGTATGGAAACAGATCAAAACCACAAAAAGTAATTGTATGAATTTGTACTTAAGTTAGCCTTTGCTGTTCTGTTTAGTAAGGGTGCTGTGAACATATGTACTGGCAAGATATGGAAGATTTTAACATAAGAATTCCAATATAAACTTATATTTGCTTTACTCTACAGTTAAATCTTTGTATGTCTTTTGGTGACATTAAATCCAACAAAGCCCTTGCATGTTTTTGTTTGTTTTGATGCTTGTCTGTTTTACCTATGTAGTATTACTCTGAGCACATGATCAGCACATTCATTCTAAACATGTAATTAGGTGAGCTGTAGAGAAACACTCATTATACAAAGTAGTTTGTTACTCTTGAAGGCAAAACAGAAATAATGTAGTTGCAATTTTCAGAAGTAATGAGTATCACCTGATTTTGAAACCACTGTATAGTGCTTATCTACACATTTATGGAAAATATTTATACACATTTATGGGAAATATGGGAAATAAAAAGTCTCTATTGAGACTGCCTTCAGAGGGATTAAGGGAAAATTACTAATTTGTAATGGTGTGGTTTGTGATGCAGCTTTGAGGAACTGATAGTGTGGAGATTACTGCTTGAACTCTGAGCCCATAGAAATGTGCTCAATCTCACTGATAGCAACAGAATGAGTGATTAGGTATTGTTTTAGTTTGAGAAATATTTCAGCAGTAATTGTTGACATTTATTTCAATAGTCTCTAGGAAATGTAAGTCAAGTTACAATAAAACAGCAAGCAAAATGCATATAAGCACGATTTAAATGTTTTTATTATTATTATTATTTTTTTTTATTATTTTTTTAAGATAGAATCTATGTACTGCAGAGTGTATGTAGTAATAGAGATGATTTTATCTTAAAAATAAAAGCATGGCACCTTTGAATTTCCAAAGGGACATGTAACAAAAAAAAAAAAAAAAAAAAAAAAAGAGAGAGAGAGAGAGACTTTATTTAAAACATCTCCTTGAGAGATGTTGCATCAGTGCCATATCTTAATGTGATAACTCAAGGGCTAGTAATTGATATGGGTTTCCCTTTTATGGCAATATTGAGCTAACAGAAATGATACTGAAATTCTATGAGTAGCTTTTACAGGACTGGTTTACAAGAAACCTCTACAGAAGCAGAATGCATATTGAAATGCCTATTGAATAAGGGGCTTAACGGGCTTCATTATTATATGAATATGAACAGGCAGTTGAGTAGTCCGAACACAAAGAACTGTTTGGGGATACTCTCTATTCTTCCATATCATAAAGAAAAATAGAAAACCTGAGAACAAAGAAGTATCAAAACAGCACACAGCAGTTAAGTCTTCGTTAACATTGGAAGATATTGAGAAATTTGAAGTATAACAACAACTCATGTCACAATACATTTAACATTTCTATTCGTGCAGATTTCAAGGCATAAATTAAAAAGTTAGACATTAACTAAAATTCTAAAACCTAAAGAATTGGTATGCAAACTGAAAAAATGTCATGCTTGAGGGCTTAGAATTGCAGTGCAAATAGAGCTTGACTAAGATCTGGCTTCTGATTTTGATCAAAGCTTTCACTGTTATAAATAGAAGAGGGGTAAGGAACTAAATTATGAAGCAGAGGTCTAGACAATTATATTTATAAAGAAAGGATTGCTTATAGGCTTTGCATAATCCTTCTTTCTTGGTATTTTTAAATTTAATAAAATACTTTGTCCTTGGCTGACTTTTTTTCTTTGTTCTTTTATTGCTTCTTCTCTCCAGTGTTGTATTGTGGGCACTTTCACCATAACTTTTTCTCTTAATTTCTCTAGTGTCAAAAGTTTTTACAGAGGTTTTATATTCCCATTTAATGTTGTTCTGAAAGTACATTTTTGCTCTGTTTTTCCTCTTGGTGTTCCCTGCATGCTATACAGTTTCCCTAGTTCATTTTTCTTATATTGGATTCATTTATTTTCCTACATCTGGGGTAATATTTATTTAATAAGATACCGTTGAAACTGATTCTCTGCATAATAAAAACAATGCTTATGAGATGAAGAAAAAGAAAAAAAATATGTCCATGTCTTTTAAACTCAATATTTCATGGGTAACTGTAACGAAGAAAATTCCTCAAGTTTAACATGAAAATAGTCTAATTTTTAGATTATATTTATCCTATTGTGCTACTTTTTAATTTTTACTTTTTATCCTTGATTTCTGAGTTCATGAAAATTTATCTCCAAAGAGTGGAAACAAGGTCAATTCAGATTTAAACTTTTCTTTCCCCAAAATGGTTGAGTGGGAAAGTTAAAAAGGGCTTGTTCAGATACATTTGTCCTGCTAGAGAAGAGAGCTTGGTAGAAAAGAAAAGCTGGCATTCTGTGGCTTAATTTCGACTGAAGGCTTTCAGTCTAAAGCTTCTAGAATTTAGTCTAGAAGCTTGTAACCTAGATTAAAAGTCATGAAATGGAAAAACAGAGACAAGCAGATAAATATATATAGGTTTTGAGCTTTCAGCGTAGCAGGATGTAAGCAGGATGTTCAATCCCAGCTCTAAGATGACTTTGAACCACCTCAGCAACAAATTGTAAGGTCTGTTTCTACTTGTGTTCCACTGCAGTTGGAATTTTCCAGAAAGATCAGCCATTAAGACTTTGTTTATTAATTTTTTCTTCGAAACTGAAAGAAAAAAAAATAATCTATATAAAACCTGATTAAGCAGCTACAAGGGAAAAAAAAAAAAAAAAGGTTTTATGGAAAGACATTAGCCTATGAGTGTCCTCCTGGCAGTGATCCCAGAGTTTCTTGCCAGAAATGCACACATCTCTGCAACTTGATAGCCCTATTACCAAGTTGGCAGGAATGAAATGACTTTTCTGGGACTTCTGTTTCTACAAGCTTGGGGAAGCTAGGCACTACAGAAAAATAAATTCTTGAAAATTTGAGAGAGCAATACACAAAGAAATTCAGAGCATAAACACTAAAATACTATGCAGTCTATTGAACTGAAGGAAATCCGGACCTTAGAAAAGATCTGCAAAATTTGTAAATAATGAAAGAAAAATATTCCTAATACCATTAATCTTTAGACAGCTAATCAATAGATGGTGTCTAAAGGTAATATAGTTAAAGTTTCACTGGAAGAGGGAAACAAAGGTATAGCACAGTATTTTGCCTGTCCAGTTAAACTGACATGGTTCTACCTACACAGGCTACATGGTTCTACCTACACAGGCTATAGAGAGGGGAGAAAGAAGTCAGTATTTGCTGGATGAAAGTTTCTGGAGTCTCCATTTCTGAAGATAGCCTCAATTTATCTTAGAAGCATTCACTTTAACTCCACTTTGTCATGTTTTTAAAAGATTCTGAAATTTTAAATGAAATAAGAAAAAAAATACTCATTATCATTGAGATTAGTTTGGTTTTATAACAGCATCAGAGAATTCTGAATTCAGACATAGATCTAACATTAATGTATATTTCTCTTCTGCAGAAGTCAATAGCTATATAAATATAGATGCTGTGTTGATCTCTTTCAAATAGAATCCTGGGTTACATCTGTAATATTCCATTTCTATCCAGTGTAACTGCTGTGTCAGTAAATTACAAACCTAATTCCAATGAAATTGCAAGCATGTATTTCAATGTAAAAAGTTGTATAGCACAGAGTAAACTGCCAAACTGCCAACAATGAAAAGGAAAGGAATGGAAAAACAAACAAACTAACTAACTAACAAACAAAAAACTTGTGAAATGATGATTTCTCCCTTCAGCTTGAAATAACCTATGTAGCATCTGCATTTGAGATAACTTGCATTTAGACATGAACACAGAAACTTCAAACTTAAGACCTTTGATCAGTCCTTGTTTATTATTTTAATAGATACTTCTGAAGGCAGTAAAACATTCAGTGATTCATTGCAGAGGGAGAGGGGAACCTGCTATATTTGATTAAAAAAGTATTTAGCCTTTTTACTTCTGAAAGATAAAAGACACTGTTAAAGGGATGGAGTACTATTTTAGATCTCTGTAGGAATGCTTTTATAAGGAGCAGTAGATCAAGAAGAGCACAAAATGCTTTCCTGCCTGCTTCAGATGGAAAGACAATGCACTCCCAATATTTTGTTGCAGAAATTCTGGCTGAGAAATAAAAACCTTAATTAAGCATGGTGGAGATGCAACTGTCTCCTGTATCTGTAAGAAAGAAGAACAAATTTCCCCTTATTTTGAAAAACCCAAAAAAATATTACTTGGGAAAAAAAATAATCCTGGAAAACATAATAGGAAGAGAGAAAAAGCAGTTTCCAAATAAATTAGAGATAGGGATTGAATGGTTGTGAATTTAAGGAGGCTGAGCTGAATATGGGCCTGCTCACAGCTTTTAACACACAAAGAACTTCAAGATACTGTCAACTGATGTCATTCTTGGTTGCTGGGACTACTCTGTAAGTCAAATGCAGATAGATATCTATCTTTTTAATAGGAAATGCTTAGGTGACATCCAAGTCACATAATCAGCATGACAATCAGATTGCAATGTGGGGGATAAGGGGACCATGGTTTAATTGCAGCAAAGCAGTCCTTACTTTTGCAGACTGAGATACAAAAGATACATTTTGTGAAAAAGTGCACTTTTTTTTCATTTTCAGGCTGTGTGGTGTGGTTAGAAGCTAATGACAATGCATTATACGAAAGTGCTTATCTTAACAGCTCCATGTGTCATTGCTCCAGCAAGAATTGCCATTTTCAATTTCATTACTCCATGGCAGATAGCAGCGTTCTCAAGGCACTACTGTATACTAATCAGGTAAGAAGAAGCATGCATTCATTTTCAAATGATCAAGAAGAGGCAGCTGAGCTTTTACCAGCAAAAATTTAAGGATATATGCCTGCTAGTACATGCAGACCCCCTGAGTTAGTCTGTGCAAGCAGTAACTTTGTATCATTCTACTGATGAATGCAGTTGTAAAACCTGGGTATTTGACTGTCAGCTATAAATTAATTCGATGGTTGAATGTTCTGCAATAAGACTTCAAGGAGAAGCTCCAGCTACTATAGAATTAAATGATTTGGAGATTTCAAGGGAAGAATCTGCAGCAGCTTTTCTAGCCTCCCTTCCTCACTGGAAATGGGAAAATCAGTAGCAGGAAAGCTTGAACTATGCTTGTTCTCTATGGAAACACAGAATAAAGGAAAGTTGCTGGCTCAGTATGTCTGGAAAGCACTTACTTAGCCACTTGATTAAATTTGTCCACTGTTCCAGAGCAGTAATTTTCTTTTTCTTTTACCTATTAATAGATAGAACAGCCATGTCAAACTGAAACACAAATGCCATTTGAACAGTGAAAACCATTTCCTTCTTTCTTACTTAACTGTTGTGGAGAATTTCTATGCATAGAATGTCCTCTTTTGAAAGCCTTGTTTAATAACTTAGTATTGATGCTGTAGTACTTTTACTTAATAAAAGCAAGAATAGGGCAGCTGGTCTTGCTGAGTTAATGTCTCATATCTTGATGTTGGAGCTAAATTATTTTCACCTATCAACACAGGTATTTAAAAAGGCTGATCCACCTCACACTTAATTTACAAAGCTAAGATGCAAAAAAAGCCCCACTGAATTATAACACTATTGAGGGGTCTAAATATAGGAACAAGTAATAAACATCTTACTCTCTCCCCCTGCATCTTCGAGTATTCATGAAAAAGACTTGAAGCTCTTGCTCATTTTTTGTCCATAAAGAGGGAATAATTATGTTTTTCAGTGACCTATTACTGTGTCAGGGAACTGTAACATAATCAGTGTTCAGGTCAGAATAAATGGAGATTTGGGCTATAATGCTTGCCAATAAATTCACAGGTATGATTATGGTAACCTTGAGACAGATTAGCAATCTTGATTTTTATGGTTTATCTAAGTAGCATCAATGGATCCTATTTAAGAGTTTTTGTTTGTTTGTTTGTTTGTTTGTTTTTCCCTTAAAATGCAGCAAAACATATAAGCCAAAAAAAAAAAAAAAAATTAAAAAAAATGGTATTTGAGTTCCCATAGTGTTGGGAGCCTACATTCAATTAACTGATAAATAATTCCTCACATATGTATCGGATGTACATTTTTGGCAGCTTTTAAATCAGTTCAGTCTACTCTGTTTCCATGAATTCTTATATCATTTTGATGCTTTACTTGAATTTCTCCTTCAGTGAGAAGTGTGTTTTGTGAATGTAGACTTATTTAGAGATGATGTAAGTTACTCATATTGCAGAATTTGGCAGAAAAATCTTCAAAAATATGTTTTTTCAGTAGCTTTAAAAATGAAAGCTAGCAGACTCACTGTAAAACTTCTTACATGAATGGGGAAGTAGCTTTTACACATTTTGCTATTGTATTGTTAAACTCTTTATGAAAAACAAATGAATTTTCCAAAGAAGCCAAATACTGAGAAATGGAAACGTGAGCCTGATTTTGATCCCAGAAGACAACAGAGTGCCTGTCCTGGGGGCCATCAGTCAAAATAACCTCTCAATTGCATGGTCCAGTACCGTGCAGGTTCCCCACTGTCATTTTGCTGTTTTTAATGGTTAGAACCTATCTCAGAATAATTCTTACTATGTTCCAGTACTGATAAAACTGACACAGAGACTGGACATTTAATGCAGTTCTTGGTATGGTTCTCAGAGCACAAAGCACTGCAGATGTTACAGATGTATCCCTAACCTTCCTCACCTTTTTAACAGATAATCCACAGATCATAGAATCGTATAATCATGGAATCATTTAAGTTGGAAAAGACCTATAAGACCATCTATTCCAACCTTCAAATAGGTGAATTTGTTTTCTAATATTGATATTATGGCATTGGATGATATGGAATTTAAATTGCTCTTAGAAATGGAGAAGAATAGTGAACATAGACTTTTTTGTGTGTCTATATATGCACTAAATCTCAATTTGCTCAAAGAATGTTGTATGAGATTGTTAAGAGTTTCACCAAAGTCAAGTCACTTCTGTTTTTTCAAGGCTGTTTATTATGTCAAAAAGTAGCAGATTACACTGGCTGAATGTGAGTTGTTTCTCAACAGAAGCAGCTAATGGACACTTCTCATTTCCTAATTCTCTACCTGCTTACAAGATTATTGTTACCAATTCGTTCCAGTGTCTTATGTGTTGTCACCTTTCAGCCGATTAGGCTGTAATTGCATAGTCTATACTTTTACCTTACCTTACCTTACCTTACCTTACCTTACCTTTCAAGAGAACAGGGAGCACAAATCTGTAGTTTCCTACATATTCTCAAAGTTAATTTCTGATAGTAAGATACTCCCTTCATTATTTATCTTTCCTGGTCCCCTTCCAATTTTAGTACTTCTAGCTTACTTATCTTTAATATTCTATTTCAGCCCGTGATTGCATTCACATTTGGCAATATTGTCTTCAGCATTTGATAAATTTTAAACTTTTATTTGAAAACTTAAACCAGAGATGATATTGTTGAGTTCAGTATATCACATGCCCTCTATTACTTGATCATTCCTCCCATTTAGATGAACATAAAATGATAAAAGATTATTTTGACCTATGCTTATATGTGCAAGCATGTTTTTACCCTAATACGCTAAAATTTCTGCAAGTGTTCAGCAATGCTTGCAAAGTCCATGCAAGTACACTCTTCGGTAGAAGCAAAAGGTGGTCATTAATCATTTTGAGGCAACAAATAAGCATTTGTTCCAAATTACTCTGAAATGAAAAAAAGGGGGGGGGGGGGGGGGGGAGAGAGACAAAATGATGAGTGTGATGAGTGCAGTTGCATAGCAGTATGTGAATGTACCTGTAGAGAAATGTCAAAAATAAAAAATGTGGTTTAGAAATGGACTTGATAAGAAAAAATCATGATCGTCTCTTCCATTCTTCAAAACCGAGTAGCATTATCTTAAAAAAAAAAAAAAAAGAGAGAGAGAGAGAGAAAAAATAGTAAGAAGGAACACATCCCACAGTTCTTGCTCATCTTAGCCTTACAAAAAAATGGTTTTAGATAGCATTATATCTCGGTAAGGGAAATAGAGAGAAGGTATTTTGAGCAACTGCTCTCCTGCATCACCAAAACAAATCTCAGGGGAAAGTACTGTAAAATCAATACATTGAACCTCCTAAAAGATAGCTAGAAAAGAAAGGAATGTGCTAGAGGGGCTAGCCCATTTATACTAAAATGATGGAAGAATTCCACAGGCAAGACAGATATGACAGAGAAAACATTGTGAGGAAGGGAAATAGTATTATTGGCTTATCATAGTTGTAAAAAATCAGAGGGTAATATCTCTTGCATGTTACAACAGCTAATTTTAAAAGTTGTTGCACCTGAAATGATTTACTGCCTTCAGTGTAAAAACAGGCTAAGAAGCCTGGCACACTGAAAAATCAAGAGTTTACTGACATGAGCTATTTATTCAAATAAATTGGAAAGAAAGATGGCCATGGGGATGGGTACCTAAACTGTTAATCTCATGTGAACAAAATTATAGTATTCAGATGTATCCAAATAAATAAGTAGTAAATACTTATTCCTACAAGATATACAAGTGTTCTTGAAGCCTGCCTGTATGGATGGATGGAGGAATGTGTACATGTTTAGATGCATTAACATACATATTCCTGAAAGCAGACACTTAAGCCACAGGCTTTTAACCATTTTAACCTGCTATGCAGTATGCTTCCTAGTACATCATCCTTGCCTGTGTCTTATATCTGGCTATTGTATTAGTCTACTAACATTAACAAATTTTCTTCAGAAGTTGAAATATTTAGCAAAATCAAGCATGTTTTAAGCAGATTGAAATTTCCTTGAAATTGAAAGACTTTTGGTGAATATCTATCATGTGAACAAGTTGGCAAATACCTACATCTTACAGTATTGTGAAAACTCACAGCTGACTTTTATTTCTGAAATCAGTATGGCATGTGGTTTGTCCAAATTTGCTTTCTATGGCATTAGGGTCAGCCTTATCTTGCAGTATTCCAAAATTGATCTTGAAGACATATTCAACAGAGTTTTTCAACTTTGTTAATATGTCACAACAGTTGAAGCCTTTATAGGACAATGGGGGTAAGTAATTTGCTAGTGGTCACAAATCATACCAATGTTGTTCTATTGGCTCAGACCTCTCGGTATATCTAGCAACAGACAGTGTCTTCCTCCTCTTTTTTTATATATTGCAAGGCAGGAAAAAGATAACTGGCCTTGTCTATAATGTTGGTAGGATTCATATACCTATCATATCCCCTCTTATTCCTCTCATGTAAGGTAAAGGTTTTTACCCTTTCAGTTTCTCTCTGTATGGGAGACTTCCGTTCCTTTACCCGGCTTCACATTGTTTTCTGAACTGCCTCTAATTCTGTAATACCCTTTGTGGAAAAGATACGACCAGAACTTTGCATTGTATCATAAAAGGCAGTGAAGTGTTGATTCTTGTAATGGTACATCCGTTTGTACATTTATCCTATAGTAAATTTTCCTCCCTTCCACTCCTTTCCTCTCACCTCCCATTCCCTTCCCTTTTGTCTGACTTTCTTGATTTGCTCTATACTGGAGCTGATTCTTGGAAACATTTTATTTAAGTTCACATTGCCATACTTCTTTGTATGAGCTTCAATATTGACAAAAACAGAATGAGCATGAGTTGATTTTGTCAGATTTTTTTCATTAAAAGGATTTTGAGTGCATTCATAAAGGGTCCTTTAGCATATTTAACTTTCTTGCTATACTACTCCTCAGTAGGTATAGTAAATATGGGGATTGAGGTAACTCAAAACATGATTAGGACTTACTTGGTAGTACTCTGCTTGTTTTACTGATTGAAAACAAATGACATGTTTTTAGCACGGTTTAAAGGGTAATTTTGACAGACCCCAAAATTTGGTTCTAAGTAAAAAAACAAATTCTAATATTAACACAACTTGGCATGAGTAGTTACTTCTAAAAGAGAAAATAGTGCTGAGAATGCCATGGAAATACATTGTTAAATACAGTCCTAGTATGGTTTAATTTCTATACTAATTTGCTTTAATTTATTACCAAGCTGGCTTCTGATGATTATATATATATATAAGTATATATATAATTAACCCATTTAATCACCATAAGTATGTTTTGCTTGTCCTCTTTGACAAAGACTTTGATGCAAAGATTGCAAACAAATATGTGAAATTGTATTTCCTGATATACATAGTGTTGGTCTGGCTAGGATATGAAAAGATCAGTGACATTAAGTGGCATAACTAAGGGTCTAAAAATAACTTCTTAACATCGTATTCTGTGTTCCACAGGGGGAACATATCTTGTGGGAAAACAGCATGACAACTAACAAGGAATGGGCCAAAGTGGATATACAGATACCAAGAGGGCTAGAAAAATTAAAGGTATGAATGTAAAAGACAAGTGTTTGATTTTTGAAAATGTTTTACTTTGTTGTTTATAAGTCTTCTAGGAAGTGTAGGAATTTAAGAAATATATGTATATTGTGAAGGGCTTGCTGTTCTTTGTTGCGTCGCTTGAGTAAAGCTCTGGCCACAAATTAATAAAAGCAGTCTACCTGTTTGTAGCCTAAAGCTCCTGGTCTTAATAATCACAGAATCACAGAATTGTCTAGGTTGGAAGAGACCTCAAGATCATCGAGTCCAACCTCTGACCTAACACTAACAAGTCCTCCACTAAACTATATCGCTAAGTTCAATATCTAAACGTCTTTCAAAGACCTCCGGGGATGGTGACTCAACCACTTCCCTGGGCAGCCCATTCCAATGCCTCACAACCCTCTCAGTAAAGTTCTTCCTAATATCCAACCTAAAACACCCCTGGCGCAACTTTAGCCCATTCCCCCTCATCCTGTCATCAGGCATGTGGGAGAACAGAACAACCCCCACCTCTCTACAGCCTCCTTTAATGTACTTATAAAGTGAATCAAGGTCGTCCCTGAGCTTCCTTTTCTCCAGACTGAACAAACCCAGCTCCCTCAGCCGCTCCTCATAGGACTTGTTCTCCAGACCCCTCACCAGCTTCATCACCCTTTTCTGGACTCTTTTGAGCACCTCCGTGTTCTTCTTGTAGTGAGGGGCCCAGAACTGAACACAGTGCTCAAGGTGCAGCCTCACCAGAGCCGAGTACAGGGGGACAATCACTTCCCTAGCCCTGCTGGCCACAGTTTCTTATACAAGCCAGGATGCAGTTGGCCTTCTTGGCCACCTGAGCACACTGCTGGCTCATATTCAGCCGACTATCAACCAATACTCCCAGGTCCTTCTCCGCCAGGCAGCTTTCCAACCACTCATCTCCCAGCCTGTAGCTCTGCTTGGGGTTATTGCGCCCCAGGTGCAGGACCCGGCACTTGGCCTTGTTGAACTTCATGCAGTTGACCTCAGCCCATGGGTCCAGCCTATCCAGATCCTCCTGCAGAGCCTTCCTACCCTCGAGCAGATCGACACAAGCACCTAACTTGGTGTCATCTGCGAACTTACTGAGGGTGCACTCGATGCCCTCATCCAGATCATCAATAAAGATATTAAAGAGGACTGGCTCCAGTACTGAGCCCTGGGGAACACCACGAGTGACCAATCTCCAACTAGATTTGACTCCATTCACCACGACTCTTTGGGCCCAGCTATCCAGCCAGTTTTTAACCTAATGAAGTATACGCCAGTCCAAGCCACGAGCAGCCAGTTTCTTGAGGAGAATGCTGTGGGAAACGGTGTCAAAAGCCTTGTTGAAGTCAAGGTAGACCACATCCACAGCCTTTCCCTCATCCACCAAGCGTGTCACATAATACCATGCAAGAAAATGCATACACATCTCACCATTCTTTAGGAGGTCATTTGAATCCATCTTATTACCAGCTCATTAAAATACAAATGCTATTAAGTGAAATAATGTGAATGAATTTTTTGTTATGTCAATGGAATGACATAAATCAGTAACTGTGGGAGAGTGTCTTCCCCCCCACCTCCCCCCTTTTTTTAAAAACGTACAGAGAAGAATTACAGGTTTATAATTTACGTAATTTTTGTTTAAATATTTCTTCATAATTCTGTAAATAAGCTTTATATTTTACTGTTTCAACATCAGCTGGATCTGTGTGAAGGACAAAGACCAATCGCTTTTCCTATAAGGAAAAAATAAAGAACCAGATGTGCATAAGATTATCTGTAGTATCCAAAAGTAAATAAACAAAAGACTGCAGAGGTTTTATGCTCTCAGCAGCCCTTATACAAAATATGCTCTCAGCTTTCTTATACAAAAACAGAATGATCACTTGTGCTTAGGGAAGGATAGATACTGTAATTATGTGACCGTGTGACATTTTTAGCACAGCATTCTGCCATTTGAATTAGTAGGGAACTGATAGCATTTTTGGAATTTTGAAGAATTGTCTCTAACAGAAGACTGTTATATATATAATTCTTATTTTTTAGACAATTTTCTAGGGCTTGTGTAGTATGTTAGAGCCTTCTGCTTATGTCCCAAAATGTTTATTCTAGTTTCCTCATGTTTTGTCCAAAAATCTTCCCCAGCTTTCCTTCCACTGTGTTTTCTGCCTCCTGCACACGACTGCTTTCTAAAGCTCCTATTCTGGCCATGCCCACACCTGTCAAAACCCACAACTCCATTTTTGATTTGTGCATCCAACTCCTGCTGTGTCTCTAAGTGCTATGCACTATCACTATTTTCATCTTCTCAATGAATTCAAGCCAAGCTAAAGCTTTTGTTTTCTGCTTTAGCTCAGGTACAAGAAACTTGGTGAACACAGGATAATCTCCTTGCTTTGAGACTTAAAAGAGCTGGAATAAACAATGACCAGGAGCAAGAGATGTTCTCCTAAAACTCCGTTGCTCTAAATCAGCTTGTGTAAAAGTAAAAGGGAAGTCTGTAGGAGTGAAATGCTCCCTGAATCCCTATGTCTATGCCAAGAGTGGTATTCAAACAGTAAGCAGGACACGGGCTCTGCTTATATATTGTCACATTGGCTCATATATTGGCATATGATAGCCAGTATAATTAAAACATTAGCATGGTCCCCAGAAAGGTTTTGACTCAAGCAAAATTAGTTGTCTCCCAGACAAAGCCTGGAAGAGCAACCGGGAGCCAATCTCACTACATAGCTGGGTACAGCTTTCTTGTCTTGAGAGAGATCAGCTGTGACTTATGCTATAGCAGCTGGTGTCTGATAATGGTCTCTAACTTCTTCACCTGTGAGTGTAACCTGATTTTTCTTTCTTGGGCACCAGCAAAATTAGGTTCTGAAGAGACTTCAGAACAGAAGTCATGGTCATTAGGATGGTACATGTCAGCGCACTCTTGTGAAGTACAGAGACACTGCTGTTTTTTAGCCAAATAGTTATTATATTTGGAGCTTTTCTTTATTTTTTTTTTTTTCTTAATTCTGGAATCTGTTGAATCATTTTACCTGAAAATTTTAAGAGAAATCAATTTGAAGTAGTCATTGCAAAATTTCAGCTTCTGATTTTATATTTGGTACGTTTTTTAATGGAAGGCATATAGTGCTTTTTTACAAATAGGATATTACTCTTTTACAGTAGAAACAGAACAGTTTCTCCCTGTCTGTTAATACAAGTATTTTAACTGTAACCATCCACAGCTTATGTTAAAAGGAACAATACAGAGGAGGGGGGGGTTTGTCTGTCTGAATAACATCCAGCTCTTGGATACCACACCATCAGAGCCACCAGGTTTCAGCTCCTTAGAAGAATTCACCTGCACTAATGGGCAATCCACTGAGCCTGGATCACCCTGTGACTCTCACCCAGACTGCTCTGATGACAGCAGTGAGGATCCAGCAGCCTGCTGTAAGTGAATTTTAAAAGTGCTGAAGAGTATAGTGAAACCTAAACAGATCTATCCAAGAAATGCCTAGAAAGCTGTTATTATTTATATGTGTTTTTTTTTTTTTTTTTTCCCCTAGAATATTAAATGATATAAAAATTCATTACAACGTTCATGACAATGTTCAATGTTCAATTTGTCATCATATACGTTTTTTCTTTCTCTGTCTGTCCTCAGCAATATATTTTGGATTCAGATAGCAAGCTTTTTAAGTGTCTGCAGAAACACAAAATTTTGCACACTTTTATCAAAATGTGTTCCTTGCTTATGTTGTTTATAATCTATTCTTCCTCAGTTTGAGAGGAACTGAAATCTGCCTTGAAATTTGTTTGAACACTTTTTCTAATTTAGACTGTCAATAAGTTTTTGGAAGAAAATGTATCAGGTGACATTAGCTGTAGATCAGGAGGTTTATCTTAGTCATATTTTGAATTGAAGGTAACTTTTCTCAGAAGCTATAGCTTTTATTGTACAGTCAAGAGAAAAAAAAAATAAAATTACTGGGAGTTGTCTATAATAATTATGAAACATTTTAGAACTCGATGTAAAAGTAGTCTTAGAGAACCCGCAACTCTTAAAATAAGTATTATACAGTGTATGCCTGTTTGTATGTTTGCCTGTGGCAGAAACACTTAAATATGTTTTGTAGAAAACTGTGTACATAATTCAGGTATTGGTAATGATATATGTTGCTGTGATGTGCAGATTGGAAAATATGTCTCTCAAAGTAGCAGGATGGCGGACATTGATAATGCTTTATTTTCAAATTCTTTGAGAAGGCTTTAGGAACAATTTTTGACTGAATTCTCTTTGCTTCGCATTTTAAACTTTTTAATCCTTTCAATCACTTAAAGATCCTTGGAGGACCCATCTCTGAAACAAGTGATATACGTGAACGTTGAAACAACATTTTCAATAGGAAGGTTTATAGTGTTCTATCTCCAGGTTTTCTTGGAGATTTTAAATATGTTTTCCCTTTTTACAAGACTTGATCCTATGCTGTTAAGTCTGTGCACTTGCTGGTAGGAATAAATTTCTCATTCTGTTTAGAAAGAAAAACGGAATGAAAGTGAAGAGTAGTTTATAAATCTGATATAACTGTTTCAGTGATTTAAGGTTCCTGCTTCAGTAACATTATCAGAGAATTGTGGTGAATATTGACTGGGAATCTAGAAGAATAATTTGAAGGCCAAATAGGGGATGAAAAATAATTCTTCTAGTACGAGAATAGCTGTTAATACTACACAAAGTGAAAATAAAAATAAGTCAAAACATCGTAGGCAGTTATATTTTGCACACAGTCTATTTGATTTTAACCCTTGTTGTCTCAGACACCAGACTTTGGCATTATATAAGACAAGTAAATAACCTAGATATAATCCGTATTTTAGCATATGGGACTCAATCTTGGTAATGCTGCTTCCATCATGCTTATGTGGATGGGTCAGAAAAAATTAAAGAGTGGGCAGAAGAAAGAAAAGCCAGAACAGCCCAGGAGTCTCAATGCTGTCCTTGTGACACTTTTGGAATTAGGGTATTGTCCCATGAACTGGCCCAGGAACTGCACAACCCTCTTCAATAGCAGTATCTAGTGCTCCACTCTCTGCTGTTGCCTCTGTAGTTGACTTGGGTTTAACACATAGCTCAGATTCTAATCTGGGATGGAGAGATTATATGCCTCACTTTTTGTTGAAATATTCACTGGTTAAAGATTCATCATCTTGTTCTATCAGTGCACAAAAGCATGCTCATCCTCTCTCAAAAAAAAAAAAAAAAAAAAAGTGGGAAAATATGGTTTTCTAAAATATAAGTAAATCACAGCAGACTCATGATTCTCTGACTACTGGCTGAGAATAAAGAAGTGAAACAATATAAAAATATCCAGATAACCTTTCTAAGGTTGGTCTATTTTCGTGGCTTATATTGTCTTGGAAACTTCATATAATGCTTTTTAGGAAAGAGGACCCCAAAGGTGGAATTTGGCTCTTGAGCAGTTTGGTTGGCTTAGAAAATTCATCTTTCTGACACTTTCTGTAGTCTTGAACAAAAGAGACCTAAAGCAAAAGCTGTCCTTTATTTCTGTACTTTGTTCTTTTCTGCCCATTATGTACATTTTCCACATAATCTTGAAATTGTCCTCTGTGATATTTTGAGTGTGCTACATCTATCCACTTCACATTTCAGTAAAAATTACTATCTGGTACAATAGGGCATGTTTTAGCCTCTTCTTTTAGGTATTTTAGCATCTACCCTTGAACACATCCCCAGTAGTTTCCTTTGATGAAGTACTCTCATGATGCAGAGCTGACAGATCTCCATACTGAATGAAAACAAAGGCAGACAGCTGTTACTTAGCAATGTGAAGATTTTTTCTCTTTGAGGATTTACTTTTGCTTCATTACAACGGGGAAGGAAAATAATGTTTATCTTTGCTCATGTTAACATGACGTGAATAGTCATAAAAACACAATTTATTACAAGAGCAAATATATATTTATTTTACAATACTTAAACTTTCTCTGTAAGCTCTACCTATTTATATAAATATGATAAGATGTAGAATGAAGAAAACTAGAATAATTTTAAAGCCATTCCTGTACAGTGATTTACAATTACAAATTCTTGAAAACTTCTAGAGCAGATGAACATACACACAAATCCCATTATTACTATTCAAGTGTGAAATACAGCATTTTTATTATTCTGAGATATTTTGTTTTAGTAAATATTTATCTGTTTCCTGTGACATTAATTTTCTGGAATTGCCAGTATCTGTCCATCAACCTTGTATGTACGTGTGGAGAAAAAGAAGATACATCATTATTTCACAGACAACTTCATTGCTTATGAACACTGTTTTGCACTGGTTTTGTGTTTCACCATCACAGTTTTGACTAGTTTGGTTTCTTTTCCATTATGTTTTTTGTTCACATCTTTGGCATACCTTGGTGATAGCAACGTGGTTTTATTTTTAGAAGAAGAAAAGATGTCATTGTGTTCTAGGATTCATAAAACAGTTTAAAAGATTTTGAGATATGTTTGGTTCATTCAACCAAATAATTAATTGTCTGCAAAGATGAGAGATTCACAAACTCATAATAAAGAAAACTGTACTGGTACAGGGCTGTAGCCACTTAATGAGCTGGTTTTATTTTGATAACATGAAACAACATCTAAGCAAGATAATTTCAGCATGGAAGTTTTCTTCAAGGACTGGTTTACTCATGCAATCTTCAGACCCAGTGTTGACAATAGTTTCTCTTAACACTACCAGTATTAAGTTATTATTTATTATTATTATTATTTAAAACACGTGGAAAAAAATGGTTTGTGTTAATTGAAAAACTTTTCCAATGTATTTTATGAATTTAGTAAGCTCCACTTATTTCTTGAAATTCAAGTAGATGTGTTTGGGGAACATTTTTCTCCTGTTTACTTCTCAGAGTGATTGCTTTTGCAGAACTGCTGTAATAATTTAATCCTTGACTAGTAGAGACATACTGATACATCCACAAGGCAAAATAGATTACTTTTTCAAATTTGGCTTTTTATTAAAATAAATGCAAGTTGTTGTTTCCTTTCTAATTTTCCTTCTCTTTTGCTGAAATATAAATAGATGAATGTCCAAAAATGAGGCTTCTCTGGGTTTGCTATTAGAACATAGAAAATCTTCCTGCAGTTTGGATCTAGTGAAATCTTCCCAGTGAAATAAATAACATAAGCCCTGATGGTAAGAGGTGCAGTAGGAGAGAATACATATACCAGAAATATGCTTTACCATCTGTTTAACTTACATAACTGCAGTACAACTCCTCAAAAAATATTGGTTGTGTTGTCACTTATTTTCAAACTATGGATGGTAAAACACTGCATATAATCACTTGATATTTCAAACAGAAACATTAAAAGGCTGTGAATAGTAAAAATTATGCACTGTTTTGACAAGAAAGGAGCATTTCTCAGAGTTGATTAATGTTGGAGCAATGAAAAAACACACCAAGAAACTCTCATGTAGATTTGGGTGTCAACATAAGTGCAAAGTCCTATTCATTCATTTATTTATTTATTTATTTCCATGCTTGATTAAACGTTTACTAGCACTCGAGTTTTTGAGAATTAAGTAGGGATAAAATTAAAGTCAAAGTGTTAACTCAGGCAATTAAGCTTCACTTGCATTTATAGCCTAGTTGTTCTGTAACACATTAATATTTTTAAAACTCCTGTTAATTAACATGAAGTATCACTTACAGAAACTACATATGGTAGAACATTTAGACTTAGTGTGTCTTGTCCAATGTCTTTGATCAAAGGATGATCTGATGATTTTATATAGAACATCATTTTAAAAAGAGAGGTGCAACAGGAGAAAAAAAAAAAAGAGTAGCATCCATTTTCACATATAATGAATATAACATACTGCCCTCGAGTTGGACTTTTTTTTCTCCCCCCACCCCCCCAAAAAAAAAAAAAACCCACACCATTAATGTTCTTAATAAGTTAATAAGAGTGTTCAGAAATAGTCTGAAAAAAAATGATTGGGCTAAATATTTTGATTTGGAGCTGTCCTTTTCTGAGTATGTGTCGTTTTGGTTGAATATATCAGCAGTGGAAAAATATTATGAGTACTGGTATTGGCTAGGATAGAGTTAATTTTACTCATAGTAGCTGGCAGGGTGCTGTGTTTTGGACACAGGATGAGAATAATGTTGATAACACACTGATGTTTTAATTGTTGCAGAGCAACAGTGAGCAGGCTGAGGGTGCATCAGGAGCTGGGAGGGGACAGACCCAGGACAACTGACCCAAACTGGCCAAAGGGCTATTCCATACCCTCTGACATAATTCTGAGCAATTAACATGGGGTCGCTAGCCAGGGTGGGGGGACCAGCTGCTCGGGGATAGGTTGAGCAGTGGTCAGCTAGTTGTGAGCAATTGTGTGCATTACTTATTTCGTACAAATCATTATTTGTAGTGCTATTATCATTATTATTACTATTTTCCATTCTTTTCTGTCTTAATAAGCTGTCTTTATACCAATCCACAAGCTTTCACTTTTTTTTTTTCTCCCCAATTTTCTCCCCCATTTTACTGAGGGGGATGGGGTGTGGGCAAATGGCTGTGTGGTGCTTAGCTGCCGGCCAGGTTAACCCACAACACTATATTTATACATGTCTTTCTAAATACAAAGTGTTAGAAGAAATTATACTAGTGCTTAATAATTTCAGAAATAATGATTTCACAAAATTTCCCCTCTTTCCTATTGACCATCAAGGAAATTTGACAGCCTTATTGCTTTGCCAACTCTGCCAGTATATAATTTCCAAATGTAGTTTCATTAGTCACCTTTTCACTATGAGCCAGTGAAAAACCCTGAGCCTGGCACTGAGACACATTAAATGACAGATCTGCTGTCATGAGCATGTGGAAGACACTGTTCTTCATATTGCTATAATAATTTTTTTTTAAGTAGTTATTCTCCACTTAAAAGAAAATAATAATAATAATAATAATAATAATAATAATAATAATAATAAAAGAAATAAAGAAGTTAAATGCTTTATCAGTCTGTAAAATATTAACCACTAGTGCCATCTTAATTTCTCTGTCATATTTAAACCATTATTTTATCTCTGCCCTGGTGCATCTAACCTTCTAGAAACAAGTTTTTGGTTGCTTAGTATATGAGTAAGTTCCTTGTGTCTATATGGTAACTTATTGGTATCTTTTTTGGTATTACTGTGCAGCCACTTCAGTCAACTTCTTGTGTTGAAAAACTTATACAAGGTTTAGGAAGTTCAGAGTAAAGACAGATTTAATCAAAGAATTTTTGCTTTTTATATCACACTGGTTATATTAAGACTGCTTAGCTAAGCAAAGAACAATGCCTAGGCATGCTAATTACCATACAGAAAAGCAGCTTAGTCTGGAATATCATTTTGCATATTCTACCTTAATGTATTAACAATCAAAGTCTAATTAACAAGGAGCCTTGTCAAAAGCATAAGCCTTCTGTAATTAATTAAGTTAAACAAGTTCCGTGTTTAACTAATATACTACACCAAACAGAAAAACATACTCCATTGAATTTTAATAAACATTATGAACCCAGTTAAGAGATACTGGTATTTGGGCAGTGAGGAACCTCATGAAGTTCAACAAGGGCAAGTGCAGGGTCCTGTACCTAGGGAGGAATAACCCCAAGCACCACTACAGGCTGGGGGCAGACCTGCTGGAGAGCGGCTCAGCAGAGACGGACCTGGGAGTCCCAGTGGACAGCAGGCTGACCATGAGCCAGCAACGGGCCCTTGTGGCCAAGAAGGCCAATGGTATCCTGGGGTACATTTGGAAGTGTTGTCAGCAGGTCAAGGGAGGTGATCCTCCCCCTCTACTCAGCCCTTGTGAGGCCACTTCTGGAGTGTTGTGTACAGTTCTGGGCTCCCTGGTACAAGAGGAACATGGCCCTCCTCTGGACTCACTCCAGTAGTTCTATGAAAATGATTAGGGGACTGGAGCATCTCTCATACAAAGATAGGCTGAGAGCTGGGCTTATTTAGCTTGGAGAAGAGAAGACGGAGAGGGGATCTTATGAATGTATACAAATATCTGAGGGGAGGGTGTCAAGTGGATGATACTGGTCTCTTTTCAGTGGTGCCCAGCAACAGGACAAGAGGCAATGGGCACAGCTGAAGCACAGGAAGTCTGAATATGAGAAAGCATTTCTTTACTGTAAGCACGACAGAGCACTGGAACAGGTTGATCAGAGAGGATGTGAAGTCTCCTTCCCTGGAGATATTCAGAACATGCGTGGGTGAGATCCTGTGCAATGTGTGTTAGGTGACCCTGCTTGGAAGGGGGTTGGACCGGGTGATTTCCAGAGGTCCCCTCCAACCTCAATCACTCTGTGATTCCATGATTTATTTTTACATTAGGATTAGACTGCTCAAATAGCTTTCTTATGCCAGGAAGAACTTTATGATGAAATTTAATGCTATGATACTTCAACAAAGCTATATTTTATTTTGGTTTTGTACAATCTCAAAATTAGAGTAATATGATGTCTGAGGTTTATAAGATAAAATAAAATAATTCAGTTGGAAGGAATCTTCTAAGATCATTGAGTCCAACTGCCTGATGTATTCAGGGCTAACCAAAAGTTAAAGCATATTAATGAGGGCATTGTCCAAATGTCTTTTGAACACTGACAGGCACAGGGCATCAGCCACCTCATTACAAAGCCTATTTCAGTGTTTGACCACTCTCACAGTAAACAATTTTTTTCTAATGTCCACTCTGAACCTGCCCTGGAGCAGCTCTGTGCTGTTCCCATGCATCCCATGATGGAATGAATGTGCCATGAAGGCTGGAAAGTGCCAAGTACAATTCCAAAGTAATTTTTACAATTGTTCCATGCAGCCCAAATAATTGTGTCCAACAGTTCTGGACTAGGAAAAAAGACCCTCATATTATACTATTCTTTTAGCAAAATAATTAATCTATTTCAAGAAGTGAAAGAGTATGTTTAAGTTGGTCTAATCCATATCAACTGAGAAACTGTTATTTTACATTGCAATACATAATTTCCAGAAGATCTAAATAATTCATAAATTTAAATCTCATTTCCAAAAATAAAATAAGTATCAGCTTAATTTATTTTCAGCATATTTAAACCACTAAATATGTTTGATTGTTTCCTTATACACTCATGATTAAATATCCAGGAAAATGTATCTTTAAAAAAAATGCAATTGCCCATTCATAATCTGATGGCAGCCTATGTACAGGACTCATCCGTAGCAGGATATAGTTTTTTTCTTTTTGAGGTGCTCTCCACAGTTCTGAATTTGATTACAAATGGAAGGACCTTCCTGATTTGTTATCTGTGTTTTATAACTTCTCCAGCTGAGTAATATACATTTCAGTGAAACATACCAGAGATTCTTTGATTAAAAACTCCTTTTACATCCAAATACAAATCACTGATTGATCTGGCATTAAACTGCCGCATCAAATTCAACTTAATGATCTCTTGTTCTCTGTACAACAGCTAATTACACTATATGTAATTTTGAGACTGACTTCTGTGGATGGAAGCCATTGAACACAAGTGATGCTGACTGGCACATAATGAAAGAAGAAGCTCCCTTGGACAGCAGACTCCCTGACAGAGATTATACAACTAATGCTAGACATGGTGAGAGATTACATATATATACACTCCCACATATATAAATATTAATTATATTTAATGATGTTAGATAGATGAAACTGAGTTTGAAATGTATGCTGCTATATAGCATGTATATAACATAGGTAACATTACAGAAAGGTTGTTTTTCAGGGATACTTTTTCTTAGATGTGATATGGTTACTATGCCTTTGTAACTTTTTTTTTTTTTTCCTTGAGATATTGCCATTTGAATTGATACAGCTTACTTAACTTTGTTCACACATATGGTAAGCACCTTTGTATCTATCCAACATTCACACAGGAATTGTTTTTCAAAATCTTATTTGGACAAAATATCACTGCAGCTTTTTCTAGAGCACAAGTAAATTCATTGGTTTTCTCTAGGATAAATAGAATGAGTGTAATATCATGACCAGTTTCTTCGTTCATCCCATAGTTGCTATAAAATGCACTCACCTGGAAAAAGTTCATTCCAACCAAGGGCTTATTTAAAGCCTTTTTCCAAAATGAAAATGATATTAGTATACTGTTTAAAAAAGAAACTGCCTAGTATGCTTGTCATTGTCAAATAATACTGATAAATACTCTGTGACTTTAATTTTATTAAAATGTATTTGTTATCCTGCTTCCAGTGGAGATTAGATTACTTTAAAATTTGGATTACAGTCCAATATCCCTTTATTTCTTTTTAAAGGATACATTATCTTACAGCCAGATCTCCACACTTCTCTCATATTCTCACATTAAAGGAAAGCAAAACATTAAGTATTCCACCTTAAACATCTGAGGCCAGAGGAATTCCAAGATTTTACTTTACTTTTACTTTACTTTTACTTTACTTTTACTTTACTTTTACTTTACTTTTACTTTACTTTTACTTTACTTTTACTTTACTTTTACTTTACTTTTACTTTACTTTTACTTTACTTTTACTTTACTTTTACTTTACTTTTACTTTACTTTTACTTTACTTTTACTTTACTTTTACTTTACTTTTACTTTACTTTTACTTTACTTTTACTTTACTTTTACTTTACTTTTACTTTACTTTTACTTTACTTTTACTTTACTTTTACTTTACTTTTACTTTACTTTATGAGGAAACCTTAGTGGGGTGTAATTATATGTGTGCATGCGGCATAATACCTCTAACTGCATGATCGCATACCCTTTTTCCAAGTGGTAAAGTGCACCAAATAGTTGCTATTCACTTTTGGAGTAGCTGTTTAATATTTCATTTCATTGTCACTCTAGAGGACCACTGAATCTGCATTACTGCATTCTCTGCAAGTATTAGTTTCTTATGGCTTCCCAGTGCTCGCAGCTCCAGAAAGGAGCACTGATATGACTGTGTCTTTCCCAGAAGGGTTATGTGAGGTGATGGTGAGATTTGGTCATAACAAGGGTGGCCTGAAGAAATATCTGCTCAGCAGTTTAAGCAGCATGTTAAACTAGCCATATGGGATCTGGGCTGTTGCACTTAAGCTGCCTGATACTTGTATCACTGCATAGTGGGTTTGTGTCTTTATATGGAGTTGCAGGCTGCAGGTTGAAGTCTCTACCTTGGGTAGATCTCAAGGTTACCTCACAGCATCTCTCAAACCAGTAATGGTGCATTACCCTTGTAAGTCAGTGCAAAGGTCTTTCTTGGGGTGGTTTTGTACCCATCTATCACTGTGCTTGCTTCAGACACATCCCAGCTGTGCAATTAGGCTTTCAGAATTTGAGCAAGTTTTTGTCAATGTTAAATCAGAATTCTTCAAGTTTAAATAGTTGCTTGTGATGTCACTGAGTGTTCGTGTCTCTTCTCTCCTGGGGAGGGCAGCAGCAAATTTTGGTTAATGACGATCTTAACAAGGCTACTGTAGAGCCTCAGCTGCAAATTAAAAGAGGATCCTTTGATGTACCCTTGCATTGCAATGAGGGGAGCTTCCCTCTTGCCACAGCGTGCAGCACGCCTGTTTGTACATAGGGCGGTAACGGTCACTTCTTTGTACTGGCCTTGCCACAGCTATGTGATTATTCACATGGGTCTGGACCTAACCCTCTGCTTCATTATGTATCCATGGGAAATAAGTGGCTAAAGAGTATGACTGTGGCAGCACAATAGCTGATTTTCCAAGATGTAAGGCAATATGTGTGTAATATCAATGTGCAAACAAAACTGAGCCCTTAGTGTTGTTTTGCATAGATTTTCATGAAAAAGTCTCAGTATTCAGTGAAGGCAGCACTGACGGCATTCAAAATATGCTGCTTTAGGGCCCCTTTAAGATGTTTATCCTTTCCTACCTTTGTCTGAAGCACATCTGCTGTAGTTCAAATCCAAAGGCAGTTCGTTTGCCAGAGTTCAGATTAGATCTTTAATTAAGCTTTCATCCCCACTAGCACAGACAACAATGTCAAGTCTGTGGACCCCATGAGAAAATATAGCTTATTCCATTGGCTCCCATGGTCTGCAACATTGTTAGCATGCTTAAAACTGTCTGGGATGTGCTGAGAGTAAATACTGTACCCTAAAGGAAATTAATTTTTATTTCAAATTCTGTTCGTAACATTATTTAAGCCAATTAAAATGTGTCCTTTAGGGATCCCAGCTGAGGTCCATGCTGTTTGATCTCCGGCATGCTCTGCTCTTGCAGACCATGCTGAGATTGGAGGGGCTCCGTGTGAACAAGGCGATAGGACGTAGTGCTAGCATTTGGAGGACAAGGGTCTGAAGGTTTTACCTGAAGAGAGCAGATGAAGGTGCAACCAGTGGATCTGCCCAATAAAACCCTTGTGGAAGCAGCACGTGAGCCCCCCTTTGCAGGGCTCTGTATTTTTATTTCCTAAAGTTAAAGTGCTTGCAGGCACCATGACGAGATAGCTTTAGTAATGGCTGCCCAAATACTACTTTTCTCTATACTTTCTTTCCTCATCTCTAGACTTTGTTAATTTTATTGCTGACGAAAGAGCCAGGAGCATTCAGCAATTCAATTATGTCTTTGCCTATATAGATATTGGTTGTCATAGCCTGGTGCAGCTCCCTCCTCTTTCTCCACAGGGGCTGAACTGAAGGGAATGCTGTTCCGTTTGTTTACATTTATGAATAATCTTCATGTGCCTCACAGAACACAGTTACCTCTCAGAGGTAATTATTTGCCACTGGAGCATGACATATTTCTCATATTTCTTTGAATTTTGTTTACAGGAACATTCATTTACTTCAATGGATCACGTCAGATGTACACAGAGATGGCAATGTCTCATCTGGGGAGCCCCTTCCTTGTCAAGCTGTCCCCTGGGCTTTCCTGCTGTCAGGTAACAGTTTGATAGGAAGTGTCCCCACCTTTGTAAGCTATCTGTCCCATGTTGATATGGTATTTTTCTTGCTGTTAGTATTGCTGAAGAAAAACTAGCTCCATTTGAATAACAGCAGAAGAAGCAGACGATTCATTCCTTGGGAGGAGGGAGTTGCAGGAGGCTTTTTACTGCTTTACTGGCTTACATGTATATCTGATTATTACTCTTTCTAAAGCATCCACAAGGTGACTCAGATTTAAGGCTATACTTCAGATTTTTCTATGCTATGAAAAGCATAGCTGGACATTGCTAGAGCTATATTTGCTCACAGTCAAATCAGCCTGCCTTATGAGGAAAAGCTGCCAAAGAATCATCATGCGCTTGTCTGTAAGCAGAAAATACTCTTACATCCAACTTTCCATTCCTGGAGATCTGTGGTTGGTATACAGATTAAATAAATTGGAGTGATTGGAGGGAGTTGTTTACCGTACTCCAGACATACTAAATTTTAGTAATAGTTAGAGGGGGATGTTTATTAAGCTGATCTGAGCAGTCATTAAAAGCCTACCTTGAAGTGATTTTTTTTGGTCAAGTATCTTGTACCTCTGGAACCAAGGGGTCGGGACTGTTCATAAAGAAAAAAAATCTGGAAGAAAAAATGAAAATACCATTTTATGATTGAAATGTTGGAACGTTTGACAATTTTTTTTTTTTTTTCAAAACTGAAATTGAAGAAATATATACAATTAAATAAATACATATATAACAGCTTTTAACTACATTTTGTATATTTTTGCTCACTGAATAAAGTGAATAGATTCTGTACATCTTTATGTAAGCATTTTCTTTTTTCCTGAGTCTTTTTTAGTTTTACATCACTTAACTTTTCAAACCTTCTGATATATTGGGGAGATGTTAAGATATGTGATTCCAGAGTTATGTTTTCTGCTACTTTATGATGCCTGCTGATTTAAGAAGTCACATAAGAGGAAAGGAAAAGAGTGAAAGCACATCAAAATCATTTAATCATTTTCCTGTGTTAGTGGTTAAGAAGAGGCTTTAGAGAAACAGAATAAAACTGAGACTGATTGCTTTTTCAAACCCAATGTACAATAAAAACTGTAATTTCATTTAGGAAATATAGATATATATTATTATTATTCCTCCCCCCCCCCAAAAAAAATAAAAGTCACTAAACAGTATATGGAGGAACAGCAAATAGAAAGTCCAACAAATAATCTTAAATAACTTAAGAATAGCTTGATATCATTGAACACAGTCTCTCACTTTTTAATCTTCACATGTCATCATACTGTTCTAAAGAATCAGAAATAAAATAGATGCAGCATGAAATCAAGCAGAATGGTGCTGCAGGGAGCACAGAAGGCCTCTCAGCATCCCATTGGAACCCTGCATGTTGCATGGGACCTGGGAAACCAACAACCTTTATACACACAGTGCATTCATTCAGGCAGCTTCACATCTCTTTTGTAGACTTTGATACTGGGTAGATAAGCACCTTTCAAGTTCAAATGAACTTATCTTAACCCTTAAGGTTAGCTGGGCACAACTGGTGTGTGAATCAATGAATCATTCCAGTTAAGACGTCTTGCAGAGTTGGCTCTGTATTCCAAATAAATATAAATGCAGTGGGGATGTACATACCCTTCTCTAGTACAAAGTTAGAAAATTAGTTATTTTCAATTTTGAATATGCACATACTGTATGTATTTAAAGTTTGGAGATTCAGCAAAAACTAGTGCAAGTTCTTATCCAGCTATACAGGTCTGAAAAAGAGTGTTTCTGAAGACTGGAATCTTGGCTTTCTGCCACATTTTCCCTGTGGACTTTTATATCTCGGAAAGAGCAAGAAATAGTGGTTGCTCATTAGGAAGGGTATTGGTGTGTTATGCTCTCTGTGTATAAATGGGAGATGTTGTCCTATGCTGGATGTCCCACTGAGAGGATAAAGGGATCTGCATAAAGAGATCTATGTTTATTAAAAGCTTTACAAGTTCTTTGGCTGCAGTGGCAAAAAAAGGAAAAAAAAAAAAATAAAGGAAAAGGAAAATCAAAGTTGAGGGATAGTAGTCTTATATTGTGCTTTACTAGTTAATTGAAGCTTAGAAGTAAATTCTTTGTGCAGCTTCTTGTAGCTGAGTTTTTCAGTAGTTGTCAGGTAAGAAACATCTTCATTTAGATCAAGGTTTAAGAGTTGTAGAATCAAATTTCTAGTCCCAACTCTGTTTATGTTCCTAATGGACAGAGAAGTCATTCTGAAGTAGAACATGTAGTCATACTGAGCAAAAGTAGTTTTATTTCTTATATAAGGAAACCCGGAAAAAAAAATAAAAAATCATTTGAAAAGCTATTTGATTGTTTAGAGTATAGTTGTTCAAACAGCTCATTTTGAAAAGAGTTTAAATACCTGCTGCACTGTATCCCTTAAGATGTCTGTTGGGGGAAAAAGCTACATGAAAGTATTTAAAATTATTTTAAAATCTTGGCATTACTTTACACAATACATAATTTCCATGAGTGGGGAAAAAAGGAGTACTACACTAAAAAATAGTGTAGTGTGTTGTAACAAATAATATTTCCATCAGTGACTGCTGACCTACCTTGTCCTATGTAACAAAAGTCAAAAGAAACTCTCCTTTGATACATAAAAGTTGTATCTTTCATGCACTTGCCTTTTTAAAGGATTAAATTTGGTGTGTGAAGTGAAAGGTAGTGCATGCACACACATGCTGACTTTCAGATTATTAGCTGATGATTTGCATGTAAGGAGTTCTCAAATTGACTAGTCCTGCTCTTTGACTTGGTAGGCACAGTAATGGCCTACAGCTCTAACATAACAGTAAATATGATAATTAGGAAAAACTCCTTTTGAAGACTGGTTATCCTAAAACCACTACTTCCCTTAACATAAATGAATAAATAAATAAATAGAATTGACCATATATGTATGAATTAATGTTTATTTCCATGCTTTACAGATTTAGTGTCCTGAAAAAAAGTTATTCTGAGCATTGCTGCTGCTCAGATAGCCTTCAGAAAAAGCAGTGGCCTCTAGGGGAAGAGATATGTGAAAGGACTTGGCTGGGGAGATGTCTTGGGGACAAGCAGGGAGAGGTGCTTGGATCTTGATCAGGACTTTGATCAGGACATGGCTGGAAAAGGTTGAAGGGAGACTTCATCAACATGTATCTGAGAAGAGGGTGTCGAGAGGATGGAGCCATTCTTTTCAGTTGTGTGCAGTGACAGGGCAAGAGTCAGTGGGCACAAACTGAAGCACAGGAGGTTCCATCTGAATGTGAGAAAATGCGAGGACGACAGAACACTGGACAGAGGACTGCCTAGAGAGGTTGTGAAGTCTCCTCTGGAGATATTCAAAACCTACCTGGATGCCACCCTGCACAATGTGCTCTAGGTGACCCTGTTAATCAGGGGCATTAGACTAGATGATCTCCACAGGTCCCTTCCAAGCTCAGCGATTCTGTGATCCTGTGAACAAAATGATCCATGCTTTGAGAGGACATATTTGTTTTCTTTTTCTTTTTTTTTTTTTTTTCTTTTTTTCTTTTTTTCCTAATTAGTGATTAGAAATTTGTATTTCTTCACAATAAATTAAGTAAAAATTACATGTGCACACACACACTGCACTGTTTTGCATATTAATAGTCCCAACAGGTTCTCGAAAAGTATTATGTGTCAACTGTCTCACTTAAATAAAAGACTTCAGTTGTTTCCTGCATCTAACTGAAAGCTGGATAACACATTGATCTGTGATTGTCCTGAGGCAAAAGACAGACTTCATTTAGCCATTAGCCTAAAATGGTCTGCATTTTTTAAGTTTGCTTAAAAGTTGATGCAATGGGAGGAGGGAATAATAAAAAGGAAATTTAAGGAAATTTTCTCTATATAATGTGACAATCCAAGATGCATGGCGTAAGATCATGTGAAGATGGGCAGAAAACTGTACAGCAGCTTGGTTTACCTTCACTAAGATTCAAGAATTATAAAAGATTTTTCAGGGAAGCTGAAAGTCTGCAGCTGATGAAAATTTAGTCCTTCAGTATGTGAAAAAGCAGGAAAGACTCACCTTTGAAAATCTTATTTTTTTTTTCCCTGTACTTCTCAGCTGAATTTTTGTCTGGGTTGTATTTAAAAAATAAATAAAAAAATAAATGTATCAGGTTTATTTTGTATTTCAGGGCAGACATAGTGTGCTAGGATTCTCTCTATTTTCTGTTTGGTAAGCAATTTTTTATAGCCTCCCTGCTGCAGATATTTTTTTTCTTTCCATGTAGTGGTCAATCCACTTGTTTCATGTGATCAGAATGTTATTGATCAATAGAGTATTGTCTTCATGTAATTGTAATTTTCATTGATTGTGGAAGAAGAGGATCATAAGACTCCCTACATATAAGTAACTCAGCTGTAAGACTTCAAAGATTAACATACTCATGAAGCTACCCTATATTCTGCATTCGCAGAGCAAAATAATCTTTGAGAATTTTCTAAGTCTTTACTGAACTGAAAAGAGTTTAAGGGAGGTCATATCAATTAGTCTGTACCCCTTGAGAGATACAAGTTTGAAGTAAGTTTTAAGGCAAGTTTTTCTTTTTATTGTAGTTTTACCTTTGGACATAATATTGCTCCCTGACACACCATAGTTTCATAAACCTCTTTCTTTTATGTCAAGCCAGTGTATAGACCTGTCAATCATTTTGTGTTACAGTGTATGTATCTGAGTTGGTATTAAACATATTGCAGATTGACGATGTAGTTTTTAAAGTGTTTGATTAAAAACTCTTTCAACAGGTAAGATTTTGGTATCGGCTGTCCCAGGGTTCCCAGCTTTCTGTCTTTAAGAGAACTACCCTGGATGGAAATTTGGAAAAACTGTGTGACATTTCAGGACTGTCTGAAATGCAGTGGACAAAAGTGACTATACCAATAGACAGTGCAGCTGGGGACATACCTTTTCAGGTAATTAGAAATTACATTTTCAATGTCTTTGTTAGATTTACATTGCTTTTTTTTTTCTTTTTTTCTTTTTTTTTTTTTTTTTTTACTTAACTTGGTATTTAGAATTAAATTACTTTCACAATAAAATATGAAAAGAGAACTTCTATTCTTTAGTGCTCATCAAAAAAAATCCCTTTTTAAGTAGGTGTAACTACTAAAGAACAACATTTTATTATTATTAAACAAAAATAAGAAACATTAATACAGAGTTTTAAATAAAAAGAACTTCAAAAAAAGTGAGGGCCTGTTTATGTTGGCTAAAGGGAAGAGAAGTGCAGATCTTCAATTTAGAGCATTAATTTCAGAAATAATGAGCAGTTTTTTAGTTTAATTTTACTTTTATATAATCTCAGGCTGCTAGACTTTTCTACAGCTCAGAAGGAACTGGTAGGGGAATCAGCAAAATTCCTAGTTTGGTTTCTTCCTTTTGTCTGTCATCTATAAAACAATCTAAAAGAATGAACTTCTCATCACTGATAAGTTTTAACTGAACTTCCATTTGTAATCTCCTGAAAATTTCTTTGTATTTGCAAATGTAAACTTGTAATTGTTACATTAATGGTACCATATGTAAAAAATAAAAATCAAACCAACCAACCAACCAACAAAATCCTACAACCCCCCTCTCTCTCTCTCTCAAATAATGTACTGTACCTTTATCTGCATTTATTAGCAGAAAACTAGAAATGGGGAGAATGAATAATGAATTTACTAGCTGGAAGAAAATCTGAAATATGATTTGTTGTTCTGGTTGTTGTTAAGATATATATTTTATAGACATCACACCAAATAGATTTCTTGCATGGAAATGTCTCATTCACTTCAGCAGACATAGTATAGAACTCAATTAAACAGAGTTGTAAACCACCATGTCTGGTTACCCTGAACAGCTCATTTTACAAGGTGTATAACTTTTAACAGTTCCAGCAGGAAGGCAGTTCATTCAAGCAGTGTTGGCTATTATCACCTGAGATTGAAGCAAGGTTTCCTGGGTTACATAACTTTCAATAAGTAAATGTAGTTATGGGTTTGACAGTTGAAGAATAAATTTCTGAATTTGATCAAATTTCAATCTTAGTTTTTGCTGACTGATAATCAAAGGTGGTTGTAGGTGGTATTACTTCTTGTGGAGAGAGAGTTAAATTATAAAGAAATATATATGTATTTTTATCATGTCACCATTAATAGGCTTGCTTATTTCTTTTTATTTATTTATTTTTATTTTTTTATTTTTTCTATTTTTTACAGATTATTTTCCGAGCTACCATTCTAACAATGAATGCTACTGTTGCTATTGATGACATCAGTGTAACAGAAGAATGTAGAGTTGTAAATAAATCACTATCAGCTGTTTCAGCTGACAGGCAACAAAGTGAAGGTAAGTTCTGTGGTTTTCAAAACATTTTCCACTAAGTCTGCTATGTATAATTGGATTCATATGACAGTTTCAAGACATGTGTAAGAAAGAAGACAATAATCTGAGGAAATTTTCCATCTGTTGTAATGAATTGTCTATAATGAAAATTTTCATCCTACGTTACATAGTAGGTGCTTTAGGTAGTTTGCAGTAGTTCTGTGAAGAAAGTTATGATGGGAATTTCCAGATATCACTGACTAGAACCTGTACATATACACACTTGGATGCAGAGACAGAAGCAAATCAACTTACATCTTCCACTGAAGAGCAAATTCCATTGCATTATCTTTAGGGCAAGAGAGTTTTTCCATCATCACTGTCAAATCCTTCCCCTCCCCTTCCCTTCCCCATTCATTGAAATTTGGGTTGTTTTCTAATGTGTATTTTGCAAGCCATTAGTGGTGCAACATAAAAATTTTGGCTTATTGGAAGTTTCATTGTGTACTGAACTCAGGGAGACAACAGCTATAGCACAAAGCTTTTGTGAAAGACTTGCTCGCAGACATGGGGAGCACAGCAAGCTGCCTGATTCTCTGTGAGACAATGGTTGTACACAAAACCTGGCCTCTGAACTGCAGCCAGGCCATTCAAAGTTGTTGTTTTTCTTTTTTCCTTTTTTTTTTTTTTGATAATTTTTCTCTTGTCTGCTTGAATATTGTTGAGAATGATATATAGCTTAAAAGCATAAGGTATCAGCTGTATTTCTTATCCATTGTGATATATCTAGATTTTTCTTCCTTTTATTTTTTATTTTTTATTTTTATTTTTCCTTCCTTAGGGGGAACAGAAATGGAAGAAACTAATTCTTCATCTCTTTACTGTTCACCGGAACTTTTTTCATGTGGGGATGGACAATGTATTTCACCTGACAAACTCTGTGATTTTACACCTGACTGTTCAAATAGCCATGATGAAGCCAAGTGTTGTAAGTGAAAATTTTAATAATCTAGGTTGTTAGTTTCCTGTCAATATGTTTGTACATCCTACTTGTCAGGGTTCTGTAACTTCATAAATGCTATAATTTAACTAAAAACTCTTGAGAAATAGTTACTTCATTTTGATTCTATTGTGATTTTTTTCCCTTTATTTTCTTTAACAACTATGTCCCTCTTACTACTAAAACTAGAATAATGGTCTTATGATTGAGTAAGAGTTGCTTAATATACAGTGTTTTATTTTTTAATTCTTAAGATGTTAAGTACCAGGTATAGTGTTATACCAAATTAAGTCCTAATCTTAAGATATTGGAAGTTGATTCCAGAAGCTATTGTGAAGCAAAACATGCTTCACACATGCTCTCACATATACAAAACTAAGCTAATAAAATGAAAGGAAAGGAAAGTACATTACATATATACAAATTTGGAAATTCTGTGGCAGCGCTGTGTTAAGTACCTCTTAATGGTTACACACTCCTTCAGTTAAAGACAACAGTGAGATAGAAGGCATTGAAAATGTACTGTACAGACTTTTGTTCAAACTGTGAGTTTTATATACTTAATTTGGATGTGCCAATACCTCAGCTGGACAGGTAAATAAAGCATCCATGCACAGATCAAAGATATTTAGGCTGTGTCAATATTTCCATCTTGGCTATGTTCCTAGGTTTTCTCTGCATGGAAACTAACACATGGAATATCTTGGTGCATCTCAGAATCCCTCTGCAGTGCACAGTCAAAAGGGACCTTGGGAACGTTTCAGGGCCTCTAACATATACCTTCAGAAATATTTTTTAATTAATTCAATTACTTGTTCTGCATAAGAAATGATGGTTATATTTTTTTATCTTTGAAAATGAGTCCCTTTCTATCATACTTACCTATCAACAACTCATAATTCTGATAATAGCATTATAAGATCAATTAAAAAACAACAAAACGAAGAAACAAAACCCAACAACACTAACAACAAACACTTGAAACAAAACCTTTGGACCTTCCTGTATATGCTTTTGAATTACAAACAAAATTATACAATATTTCTGGGGTTCCACTGTCAACACGTTTGTCATGACACATAAATACACAGTTTAGTACTTTATTGTTTGAGAATGACAGTAAAATTTCCCAGTGTTTTTCACTGTTTGTTATTGATAGACACCCAAATCACTGCCAGTACCAAAACAATTCTCATCGCTGAATAGGATCTAAGGACCTCCCCGCATGAAAACAGCATAGTATTTCCTCTTAGGTGTCTAATGGCCATTTCACTTGCAACCTTGATCTCTCAGGGGCCTTGGATTAGAAGTTAATAATTTAAATAACCTAGTCATTGTGTTTAATCCTTCCAAAATAATAGGAGATTAGTTTCAGATTTGTCATTGCCTATTGACAAATTATGGCAAATTTACATCTGCACATGTGTTTTAAACCCCCCTTTAAACACCTTCATGCCACAGGTTTTCAGTATCACAGGAGCAGTGTTTACGTTGGTCAAGATAATTCATATATTTGTGGGGACTAGTCCAGGTGAGAAATCTGCCATTGGCCTCAAATGAGTTAATTACTTGTGGCATATGGCTAGCCCACCTGAGGACAGGTGTCCTTGTTCAATGTCTTCTACACTGGTGGTGGTGGGGAGGCTTCTGCTTCTCTTGAATTACTTACTTTTTTGCCATCAGGCAGCCACCTGCTCTAGAACTTAATTTTGCTTTTTCATGAAGAAGAAAAAATGCTTCCTGGAACATTTCAGGCTTCTATTTCATTACAGAGGTGCTCATCAGTTATTTGACTTTGTATTCTCTGACACCTTATTTGCATGTGCTTTCTTTGTATATTTCAATCTATAACAATTTCTTTATTCATCCTTACTAAAACTCTCAGGCATTTCATAAGAATCTATTTTCCTCATTTTCTCAAAATCATCATGAGACTAACCTACTGCAAATTAACATACAGTAATTTCCTCATTGCATGGTCTATTCTAACTTTAATTAACACCAACTTTTTTTTTTTTTTTTTTTTTTTTTTTTTTTTTTTGTAACTCTCTACTTTGATTTAATCCCTGGGAAGCTTCAATCTTGGCGGTGTTCTTTGTCAACACATTTTAATGAGAATAATTTTATGCCATATGTAAGAAAAGCACTTACTTAGTAGGTACAAATGCAGTTGGTAGGTTCTTCTGGTCCAAAGCTGACTTTACTTACTGTGAAAGTATTTTGTTATCGTGTGACTTGTGGTCTAAAAATTAGTTGACCTCATCTTGTTCTGCTGCAATAATGTGATTTTAAAAATTATCATTTTTATTATAATAAATTTTAGACTCTTCTTCCAGGTTCCTAGTTGTATTGTACAAAATTACATGTCCCAGATTAAAAAATGTCCTTTAGATTTATTCTACATAGTAGAGAAAAGTAAAAACAATACAAAATATAATCTATGAAATGTTTTATTTTTTGAGTGGTGCTACTCCTGACTATCAGTTCACAGCTTTACTTCCACAGCTGTAGAATTTACGGTGGCTATAAAGTGTTATACATGACTACCATGCATTAAAGTAGAAGAGAAAATCGACTGCCTTTTTCAAGCTGCAGATTTATAACAGTGACCTAACATACCTATCACATTGTGTGTTCGTGCTCTGGAAGGTGAATGTATAGCAAATTTTATAAGGTCTACACCATATGCTTTTGGTGGAGTTTAAATGCTTACCTTTCCAATCTAAAAACTATGTTGATGGTGTAGAAAATAAGATCAAATGGGAAAATAATCTGATAGACAACTACATTGCTTGAGCTCACTAATATGGGAGAGAAGTAACCAGGGGGTTTGAAGAAGCCAGGGAAGGAAGCGGGGGGGGGGGTATATTAAGACTAGAAGGTCAAAAAGCCAGTGATGGGATAACGGGAGAGAAAAAAATAATGAAAAAAAAAAAAAAAGTTTGGGGAGAGAGAGAAAACACAGAGAGAAGGAGAATGAGAAATATAGATGTAGAGCAGTGATGCTTTGGGAGGGAAGAGCATAAAGCTTTGCTGTAAGTGGCAAAGAACTGAGATCTTAGAGGTCTGGGAACAAGGAGCTGAGTGGGGAAGTGGGAAGTACATTGTGGAAAGGAAGAGCACTGAAGAATTAGCAAGAGCATTTTTCTGCCTGAGACCACAGACACTTTCAGAATTGCTATAGAACCCAAAAATCATGAACCTAACTTTTGTACTTCTACTAATATATATTCTTGCCCCAAAACGTTACATAGGTATCTTGTTGTTTTATAACTATGAATGAAGAGCTCAATCCCCACCTCACTTCCTTTAAGGTAATTGTAAAGTACATTAAGATCTCTCCTAAGCCTTCTTTTATTCAAGCTAAACAGCCCCAGCTACCTTAACCTCTCCTCATCAGACATGTTGTCCAGGTCCTTCACCAGCTTTGGAGCCCTTCTCTGGACATGCTCCAGCACCTCGATGCCCTTCTTGTAGTGACAGGCCCAAAACTGAACACAGAACTGGAGGTGCAGCCTCACCACAGCTGAGTAAAGAGGAGCAATCACCTCCCTAGTCCTGCTGGCTACACTATTTCTGATACAAGCCAGGATGCTGTTGGCCTTCTGAGTGACATGAGAGCTCTGCTAGCTCATATTCAGCTGGCTACTGACCGATACCCCCAGGTCCCCTTCTGTCAGGCAGCTTTCCAGCCACTATTCCCCCAGCCTGTAACATAAGGTCATTGTGCCCCAAGTGCAGGACCCAGCCCTTAGCCTTGTTGACCCTCACACAGTTGGCCTAGGCCCATCGGTCTGTCCTACCCAGATGCCTCTGCAGAGTCTTCTTTGAGCAGATCAACACTTGGGCCTAAGTTGGTGTCTTCTGCAAACTTACTGAGGGTGGACTCCATCAAAATAGAACATGTAAGAAAATAAGAAATAGGAGAAAGGCAGAAAGTAAGGTATTAGGAGAGATAGTAGATTAATTTGTGTGTGTTCACTGTGAGAGGAACTTTAGAGGTACCCAGGTAACAGCCTTTCTCTCTGGGCAGTCTTTTTGAAACAGAAGTGCCAGTCAAACAGGTTATGAGACAGTTAAATAATTGAAGCTCTATCAAACATTAAAAACAACTGCATTTCACCCAGGCTGTACCAGCTTATGCTATTCTTGTATCTTCCCTATTTTTTTTTAAAAGTTGGTTTAAGATTTAGTTGGAAGTTTGAGGGCTATTTTATCTCAGAGTACTCATCCATGCTTAAGTTAAATGCATCTTTTCTTTCATTTTTATCCTTGTTTCCAGTTACAGATGCAAGTCTGTGCTCAGAGACTTAACTGTTTTATCTTTTTTTTTTGTTTTTCATCTTTTGGTATAACCATCTGTGTCTAAAGTTTGTCATATTCTTTTTTGATGTTCCCTTGGGGATATGGGCCGGTTTCTTTTTTTTCTTAAAGCCTATAGCAATCAAAAGGAAAAGCAGAAATAGCTTTCCGTATCTCCTTATCATTATATTCTGCCAGTGGATTATCAGACATTCCCATTGTACCTATATGAGTATATCCATAAATAATTTTATCTTTTATTATAGAAAAGTATTATTTCAAAAAAAAATCATCCTTATTTTTTATTACGCTTGTCAATCATAAAATGATGTAGTTCATTTGTGAACAACGTACGTTATAAGTATAGAAAACACATTTTTTGATCCCTTAAATATTATTTGGCCTTTCATATTTGTGGATTATTTTTTTTTTTGAAACAAAATCCATAACTATGCATTTCCGTATGCTTTGCTTAATAACCCACAAAAATCTCATCTTTTTAGAAGCCCTAACCAACAATTATAATACGTTAAAATTTCTTCATTCTTTCTAACAAATGATATATAACCTAAAATGGGAAAGGTTTTTCAGTAAGACTAAGACAAGCAACAAATGCCAATGCCCTTCCCTATCAATAAACATTTATATAATTCTGTTTACCAAGAGACATCATTTGGTTCTGAAATGTGAATTTTCTATTTCATAATGTTATGGCCACTGCAACTGGTTATAAATCTTTATATTATAATGCTGGAACTGACAATCATGACTGTCTGAATATTTTGGGGTTTATTCTATATGCATAGTAAATGAACAATTGGTTAAATTTCCTGAAATAGTTTTCCTTATGCTTTCCATCAAATGCCTGTTCTAATTACAGTAACAAGCATATCATTTTGTGACATAATGAGGAATTTTTTAAGTGCAGAAGAGGAAAATATGACATTTCATCATTTTAACGTCATAAATATTTGTGAAATTACATTCAAACGTCTTCTTCCTTTCATTTTATTTCTTTTGCATTATGTATATTTCTAAATTATTTCTATTCTTTTAAATGAGGAATTGAAGAATACAGCTGAATATATTTTTCAAATCTTTGTCACCACAGCACTTTGTGTTTCAGAGATGTCTTCTTTTTACCATAACATAGCATCTCAGTAAAGCCTGATATTCAGCTTGATTTCTATTCCAACTAGAAGAATGGTTTTGCTATCATTAGCATACTCGCAGAGATTCAGGAAATAAGGGACTTTATTTCTGGTTCCAGCATCTATTCCTTAAAAGAGCTTGCAGAATTCTTGTTATTGCTTTGCATGCTCTGTGTTCTGCTGTGCAGCATGAGGACTGCAAGGTCTGTTTTCAGCTTCTTTCTGACTGCTTTTTGTACTTTGGCTGCAGTGTCTTTAGAGAGAATGCTTTATGAATACATTTTGTACAGAGATAGCTTGGTTGTTCCTGTGGGACTGTTGTCTTACACAACGGTTATAAAACAAATATGCCATCTCATCCCCCTACCCCTTTTCTAGACATTTGTCTAAAATACCAGTGACATATTGGAAATGTTTAATTTCCTTTTCATACTGTAAAGCTCCCTTAGTCATGTAAAGCTCCCTTAATCATGTCATGTACAGAGTCAAACTGAAATGTTTCTTATTTCATTTCAGCTGCTGTATGTGACTTTGAAAGAGATAACTGTGGCTGGTTTGAAACCGCAAGTGCAGATGGATTTGACTGGGTACGAAGTTCCAGTAGTGCTCTTGCACCTGCTTTTAAGAATCAAGCTCCTCTGCAGGATCACACCTACAACAAGTCTGAAGGTAAGACAAGACAAGCCTTGAAATAGAGAACTGGCATATAAAGAGTGTATAAATAGTACCTACTCTTTAATCGTATTTAAAGTGGGGACTGTGAACTTTTTCCAAATGCTTAGAAATTATTTCTTTGTTAAGCCTGAAAAGTTGTTTTCTGTTTTCTTTTGATAGGTCATTTTATGTTCATTCTGAAAAACAGCAGCAGCATTTCACAAATTGCTCAGCTACAAAGCCCAAAGTTCAGGCAAGCTGGATCAAACTGCACAATGTCTTTTTGGTATGAAAAAAAAAAAAAAGAAAAAAAAAAAAGAAGAAAAAAGAGTTTTAAATTTATGGACCATCTCAGATTGTTTCTCTTGGATTGAAATTGTGGTTATAATTTGAAGTAATATATACACTCTTCTGTGCAGTATTGTCTCTTTCTATTTCTTAATATTTTAGTCTTATACAAATATGCAGAAAAAAGCTGAAGCTGTAGAACAGCTTCAGAACTGAAACTTGGGACTTCTTTGTTATAAGGCTTTGGTCAAAATTATGTTAAAGGATTGTATCTGCATGCACATGGACAAAAACCACCATAATTGTGATAATATTTCAACTTAGGTTAAAATTGATATGAAAACATTATGGAATTTTTCTCAAGAATCAGAAACCTTCCAAAAATCTAATAGATCATAAGGTTACCAGCTGAATTATCAAAAGAATATTCAAATTTGGGTTGTATCTTCTTTGAAAGGAAGCTCCAGTGCAAGCATGCTAGCTTCAATTTCAATCCTTTACCCTGAAATACACAGGGAAAAAAAAAATCTTTCAACTATTTTCTTATCACAATCTCTATTCAATCTTGTCAAAGAGGGACAGAAGAAATAATCTGTGATAATTTGTATACTTAAATCAAAGATGGTGGTGGAGTATAAATAACTGTTTGTATGACTTCTGCATTATGCAGTGTAGTGTTTCTTTGCAATGTCAAATACATCTACCATAGAAAGAGAAAATGTCATTTTATCAAAGACTTGTGACTTGCAGTATAGGCCTGGAAATTATACATTTCTGGTTAAGTTTCGAGTTTTGTTGTATGATTGCTCATTTATGCATTTATCATTTTAAAATGTTGTGATGTTCTCAAAAAATACTGTAAAAAATGCAGCATGTTAATAATAACTAGTACAGTTGGAAGGAGTGCTTTTGCATTGAATAAATGCTCATTTTTTTCCTTCTGGAAACTTTATAATTATGTCTTAAATTAAATTTGTAGAAGGCATATTATGCATCTGAATGAACAGTGTTCATTGCTTAATATGAAAGCAATGTGTCTCTTCAGTTATGGTTTATAATTTAATGAAGTTTGCTTCTTCTCCCACAGTTTTCAATTCTTGATATAATATTCTCTTTTATACCTATTTACTATCAGTACAGAAAGTGAATTAGAGGCAACTGGAAATAGGCATAGTAGATGTCCCGTATTTCACAGAGCTATGACAAAAAAGATGTCATAAAAAAAGATGTTCCAGCATACTTGATTCTCATCATTTACACCTCTAACTTTGTTTCTATCATTTTAGGTATTACAATTACGGTCAGTCAGTTGGAGCAGCAGAGATGCAATTGCTTGTGGATGGGCTGAAAGAACCTACTGTCCTTTGGAGAGTATATTACAATCATGGAAATCAATGGTTGAAGACATTCATTCAGCTTGGACGCCTTTCACATCCCTTCCAGTTTTCAGTCAATAAGATCAGCCTGGGTTTTTATGATGGCGTCTCAGCAATTGATGATATTACATTTGAAAATTGTGCTCTTCCACCACCTGCATCAAGCTGTGAAGGTCCTAATCATTTCTGGTGCAGAAGCACAAAAGCGTGTATTGACAGGTTATGGGTGTGTGATCTTGTGGATGACTGTGGGGATGGATCTGATGAAGAGAACTGTAGTGAGTATTTTCCATTAATGCTTACTTTATTGCAAAAAAAAAAATAATTAGTTGCCATGTTCATTTCTGGAGCAAAAAAGTACAATACTAGTACAGTCTATCAGTGTCATAACCAGAGATGATGCAACTGAATATATTTACTGCTGAAACACTGAAAATTATTAACTTAAATGCATATAATTTATCACATCTGAGAGTAAATGTCATTCAATCTGCTTTATTCTAATAAGATAATTTTCTTTAATTTTTCTAAAATACATGCATTTAAGCATTTTTTACCTTTTTTTTTTTTTTTTTAAGGAGAGAATTCGCAGTCTGCAAATTAATCTGGGTGAATGTGCTGTTTATGGTTACACTGACAGAAATGCGATGCAAGATATTATATGGAGTGAGAGAAGGGCATGTCCTATCTCTGTATAACCCTCTCTAACCAGAAAATATTAAAATATCTGTATTACTATAACATTCTAGTCATACTGGACCCAATTGTCCCTTTCAGAGAAAGAACTTGTAGGAATTGAGAAAAGCTATAGGTCATTCACATTTTTGACATTCACCTTGCAGTGCTGAAGGGCAGTGTTGATGATTTTCTCCCCCAGGCACGCATTCATCAATTTTAAGAACTCAAGAACATTAATATAAAAGAAAATTAACTAACTGGTGCTTTATCACATCCCGAGGTAACCAAATTATGTAAATCAGAGTGAGTTTGAGAAGCAATGGATACCTTACATGCTTGAGGGGATACTAGCCTGCGCTGATATCTGCTGAATGTCAAATTTAAACATCTGAATTTCAAAGACAGCGTAGGCTTTCCATTCTATCTCAGTTTTTCCCTCTTGTAAAATGCCTATCTTCTTTTAACCCATTTTGATAGTAAGAAAGTACTAGATGATTTTGCAGTTTTAAACATCGTAATAAATAAAAGCTTAATAATAATTAAAAAAATAATTTTATTTAATAAAGAAATTATTTCAGTTAGTTTATGAAAGGCAGATGCAAGGGTGGAACACAAGTTCAACACCTATGATAAACTTTCTTTTTTTTGCATTAAAAGTAATTGGTCAAATCAATATATTTTGGCTTGATATCATGTGAAGTGCAGTTGTGTTATAAATGCCTGAAATTTATCTTTTATAAAGCTGTTGAGACTACTTCTGCTTTGCAAAAACATATTAGATCACTTATTACATCTATCTACAAAGCTAAATTTTTTGATTTATTTCATCCAGTTATCCTCAGTTTTACCTGAAACTTAACTGTCCAAAGGAGTTAAAGGACTTCAGATGCTTTAAAATGCATAAATTTATCTAATACGTGAATAGTAACATGGTCTTCACAGTTCTGTTTATTCAATAAATTAATTATGTAATGTTTGCCAGATGTATACTGAAAGAGGAAGTAATTAACTAAAGGTTTTTATTTTATTTTTGTTCATATAAGTGTAAATTTGTTCCTTGGAGGGAAACCTTTGCAAAAAGTAAATGGGCTTTTATCTATATTAGAAATTTTTGTAAGGAGAAAAAGAAAATATTTTATTTCTATACTAGGAAGAAAGTGAATGGGGAGTACATTAAAACAGTACTGCCTTTTGATACTGCCTTCACTTGACCATCTGTTCTGCTTGCTTTTCAGACCCTGACCTACAGTGTAACTTTGAAAATGGTTTATGCAATTGGGAGCAGGACACTGAAGATGACTTTGACTGGATCAGAATACAGGGTCCAACCCCAACGGTTAATACAGGCCCGTCAAAGGATCACACAACAGGCACAGGCAGGGGACACTATCTATACATGGAGTCCTCTGAGCCACACGAATTTGAAGATAGAGCAGTTTTGCTTAGTCCTCTCTTCAACCCTTCTGGGAATGGAACCTGCATTTTCCGCTTTCATTATCATATGTATGGAAAGCAAGTTTACTTGCTGTCAGTCTTCCAGAGAACTGTGAGTAACACCAAGGGATGGCTGCTGTGGTACAAGTTTGGAAATCAAGGAAACAGATGGATAAGACAGACACTGTACATCAGCAGCTATAAACCATTTCAGGTATGGTCCTTCTTGGTTGTGTTATGTTTATTTGCTGCATTGTATAACAGTGGAAACATATAAATGACTACTATTTAAAGCTGTTAGTAGCTGTTGACTTTGAAATCCATTTGTGAGTAATATTTCTTTGAGGAAATATGGCTGATGTTATTTTTTGTGGAATTTATTTTTTCCCCTCTAAAAAGATGATTATAATATTTTGAATATGAACAAATGGTATATAAAATAGGTGCTGCGACTTCTGGCTTTTGACTATTGGTCAGAACAAATTTATTTTCCAGACTGTTTTGTAACAGATTCACAAAAATTTAATTCAAGGAAAAAGGACAGTTAAAAAGAATAGGCTTTTCTATGGGTGACTTTTCCATAGTTACATATTAATCTTTAATTTTATAATTCCAGACAAAAATATTTTTTATTTCAAAATATTTGGTTGCAAGGGTGGGTGAACAATCAAATACCATTTAAGTAAAGAAGTTATTGTAAGTTTAAACTACAAATTTTGCTTTCCTTTCTTGTCTTTTAAAGTTGTGTATGTTATTTATCTTTGCTACATGTGGTCTGTTTATTCTGGTTGGGTTAATGTACTTGCATGTTTACTAGAGTAGATGTTGATTCATTTGACTGCCAACTGGTTGTAAAATTGACTTAAAAAAACAGCATCCCTCCCTGTGAGATCAAAACAAACCAACCAACCAACCAAAAAAAACCTTCATTTTGTATCTGCATATAATGCAATATAAAATGCAGTATCTGCTTTAGACTGTCCCATATTTGTTTCCCAATGGATTATTTTCAGTTTGATAAAAGTTCTACTGTATTTGAAAGAACCCTTATACTACTTCGACTGCACAGAGCCCCCTGGAAGGACATAATTTTTGCCAACACCATTTGTATAAATGTAAAGGAGTATCTTATATAATCCTAACAAAGACATATTAATTTATAGAGTTTTAGAGGGTGTGACCATAATAAATTTTATTTGTTTATGTTTGAATAGAAAAATCATTCTTTTAACTCGTCTCTGACAATAATTTGGCCTAGGGCTGGACCATGCACTATTGTGATAGTGGTATGTTGGCGTCAATGACAACTGCTAGGTTGAAAGTATTGTGAAGCCCCGATTTCTTTTCCTTTTCATCCAACATGCGGCAAAGTTGAACGTTTTTTTTTGCTGACAAGCTGATTCTTCTCTTATTTTTGTTGTTCTTCTAGTAATGTAGGTCCATTGATTTGCATACAGTTTCTAATGTTATACATTTGTAAAAATGAAAGAACTAAATCTCAAATGTGGCAGCATTTCATTTGATTGAACAAAAAATCTTTCAAAATAAATTTTCACTACTTATTTTTAATGTTGGGACTTTTATCATGGAAGCTTCATAAGTGTGTATCTATGATCAATTTATGCTGAAAGTGGTCAAAGGCATTTGGCAAAAAAAAATAATTTTGATATACTATCATGCAATTCTAGCATAAAATAAGCTGTACATACTTGATAAAAATATATATATTTAAGGAAACATTCTATGTCTGGTAGTTTCTCTAAAGAACTATAAGACTGCGTCCAACATTTATCCTCCTGAAGGTTAGGAAGGTCTGTTTGGTAACTGAAAATATTTTTTCTTACGTATCGTAGGGCTTTCTATTTTACTTGCCTAGTTCTCTGCAGGATCCTATATTCTCTTAATGAATTTTTGCCTTTTTTTTTAATGCTAATTTTTGAGGAACATGAGGTGTAAGGTATCATTTAATAGTTTGTCCTGAAGAGAAAGTTCAGGATCTGATGTTCGTTATTGTGTATTCTATTTCCAATGATGGAGTGTGCTGTGTCACAACCCATCACCCTTCAATACTCAGAAATTTTAAAGAGAGAGACTTACTCTGTTGTTAATAACTTGTCAAAATCTGACTTCTTTCTGTTCTTCCTTCTAAGTGAAGAGTGTCAGGATCCTTCTAGGGCTAAAAACATGTTTGGGAAAGATCTCAGCACCTTGTTACTGCTTTTTCCCTGAAGCCATATTTCTGCTGAGATGTGTGCTAGAATAGCCTCTCATTTAGTTTTAGGTCATCTTCTGATTCGATAACAGTAATACATTTCTAGTCTTCGTGTTTATTATCTTGTTTTCCCCACATGCTCTCAAATGTTTTGGTGTTTCCACAACTTGAAGTACTTGATGTCTCATAGGCCTCCTTCATGTTAGAAAGGAAATGACTATTCATTTATTTTTCCTGGAGGGTCCTAGTGAAGAGAAAACTGTAGGCTTTAGACAAAGTAACGTGAAGGCATGTTTTACAAAGAAAGTATATGGGGTACTACTAGGTAACTGATCACAGTTACATAAGTAATATCTACCTTTACCTCAACTCGCTGCCTTTTCTTTTCTTAGTGAGATGAAGTAGTGATTCTTGCTTGGAGATTCTGGTAAACAGCTCAGTAATAAGGAAAACATCTCACTCTGGTTATTTCTGTGATTCTAACTATTTGTTGCAATTACTTTTTCTGAGAAGAGAGAAGATTGCTTAACCTCCCCCCCCTCAAAAAAAAAAAAAAATCTGTAGTATATATAAAATCAAAAAACAAACAAACAAAACAGTTATAATGGGGAAAAAAGAGGTTTTGGGGGGGTAAGTGCACTTTACAAATATAAGTGCACTTTACAAATAAAATTTAAAATGCTTCTGAGTTCTGTATCAAACAAAAAGAATGATATTTCAAATATTGAAACTTTAGAAATAAATATTTTTATTTTACACATTTCTAGTGGTGAAAAACATATTTTAGACTTAAATAATATAGCAGGAGAAGTTATAATATGATAGCATCATTAAAAGATTTGGGTTGGAAGGGACTTTAAAGATCATGTAGTTCCCTTTGTAGCAAGAGACAATGGCTTTCTAAGCTTTTTTGTCAAGTATATCTTGGAAGAGAGAAAATTTCAATTTTTATTTCCTGCATAACAAGCATCAAAACTATTGAAATTTAAGGTTCTAGGTTTCTCAGTTTGCAGTGGCATTTGAAATTTCAATATATTTTTAGTTCCAGATAAATGTAGAGTTCTTTTCGGTCTTCTCTAAACATTAATTGATAGGTTTCAGATTTAATATCTGGGCTTACGCTGGTTAAAATGAAGCTGAAAAATTTTAACTATATTCTGTTAATACTGTTAACACACTGCAGTTAGTGATCTGATCTCTGGTGTGGCTGTTCTTGTACATTGAAGTATTACGCTGCAAACGGGTTGAGATGCATCAAGAAGCTCACCCTTTCTGATATACTAACTACTATTCCAGATTTTCTGCAGTCATTTTTCCCTTATGGAGCCAAGTTTATTGCTGTCAGGAACTGCTAGCCTTCTGGCTTGATTTGATTATCTGCTTGCTTCCGTGTTTGAGGCCTCAATTTCAATGTGTATGCTCACATCATAGTTGGAGTTCATTAATGTTTATTTGGCCTAATTCATTTATTTCATTAAAATCTGGTGTTGGAAGCCGGTCTGAAAACTATCAAGGACTTATCTGTTTTTAGACTTCTAATACCCACCTGTGATCATTTTTTCATTTTCACTTTGATCCATTTCCTGATAGTAATTTTCACACAAGGATTTAGTTGTAATGGATTTCCACTCTAGCAATAGCTTCATTTTTAACTTTCCATTTGTCATTGCTTGGCTTCCTTTTCCTAGTCTTATTCTTTGTGCTTTTCCCAATTATTTACCGAGATTAGTGTTTAGGAGTCTATTTATTTTTTTAGTGTTGGGTCCTGCACCTGGGACAGGGCAACCCTGGCTATATGGACAGGTTATATAGGTGACGAGATGCTAGAGAGCATCCCCACAGAGAGGGATCTGGGGGTTGTGGCTGATAGCAAGCTGAAGCCAACAGTGTGCCCTGGCAGCCAGGAGGGCCAACCATATCCTGGGGTGCATGAAGCAAGGCATCGCTAGTCGGTCAAGAGAAGTGATTGTCCCACTCTACTCTGCTGGTGTGGCCTCACCTTGAGTACTGTGTGCAGTTCTGGGCACCAAAGGACATAAAACTGTTGGAGAGTGTCCAGAGAAGGGCTACAAATATGGCAAAGGGCCTAAAGGGGAAGATGTACAAGGAGTGGCTGAAGTCACTTGGCTTGTTCAGCCTGGAAAAGAGGAGGCTAAGGGGAGACTTCATTGTGGTCTACAGCTTCCTCATGAGAGGGAGTGGAGGGGCAGACGTTGATCTATTCTCTTTAGTGACCAGCGATAGGACCCATGGGAATGGTGTCACAGTGCAACAGGGGAGGTTCAGGCTGGATATCAAGAAGAGGTTCTTCACTGAGAGTGTTGTTGTGCACTGGAACAGGCTCCCCATGGAAGCAGTCATGGCACCAAGCCTGTCAGAGTTTAAGAAGCATTTAGACTGTGCTCTTAGTCATATCGTCTGAATTTTTGGGAAGACCTGTGCAGTGCCAGGAGTTGGACTCAATGATGCATGCAATGTTAAACAAAATTTCTTCATATTTTTATAGGCTGAGTTGAACAACAGCATTCAATAATCACCTAGAAGTGGTACTACGAGATATGATTTAATAGCTTAGTGGATAGTATTGGTGATAGGAAGACATTTGAACTTGATGATCTTGTAGGTCCTTTCCAATCTTGTGTTTCTATGATTCTATGATCCTTATGGGTCCCTTCCAACTCAGGACATTCTATGCTTCTATGTATTTATGTATCTATGTATTTATCGGTCCATTTTAAATATGGAAAACATGAAGTAATTAAATATTTTCACAACCTTTCACAACAGAGAGACTACATAACAGTTTGGCTATTTGAATTTAAGGGAAACAGCAGGACAGCAGGAATTTTGCTTTTCTGAAATTTAGGAATATTGTCTTAAATCTTCTACTGGTGTTGTATTACTAACGAGGAATTGCTGAATAGGAAAATAAGATTTAGACATCTTTACAAAAAGATGAAAAATGCTAGAGATTTTTTTTCCCCCTTCTTCACTAGATCTAGAAGGCATCTTTGAAAAGGTTTCAAAGTGGTCACAGGAAAGCTGAAGTACTTCACTGAATCTTTAAGTCTCCTTCCCTTGTTCTATGCTTTAAGTGAAACACATTTTATTTATTTATTTATTTATTTATTACTAATTTGTGACGATCTATAGAGTATATCTGCAGCAGAATTAGGAAACAGTATAGAAATTCTACAACTGATAAAAATCTTTAATGAGACAGGGCTTCATAGTGGGTTATATATTTTGATGATATCCCTTGGTTACTGTTTTCTTTCTTTGGGAGTTTGAATCCACGTATATGGCTGTAGCAGCAGCAATGTTATGTTACGTTCTGTCTCTGTCAGACAGAATGATTTGGACAAGGAAGGGTCCACATCTTCAGGCCAAAGATGTAATAGTGCTCATGAGTATTTGGTGCCAAACAGGTAATTTACTCAGTTATCAGCACAAATGTTTTCATAAGCATTTGAAAAAAATGTGATGCATATTTTCTCTCAGGATAATTCTTAGCTCAGCATGGAAGGATTGTCTTAGCAGTAAGCATTTGAACAGGTCAGATGCAAGTCTGTCAATGAAGGGCCATTCAGGCTTTTCTTGATAGCCTGCTGTGGGGACATCTTTATGCAGCCCTTGACATTTTGACATGCTCCAAAAGGAAAAAGAGAGGGAGAAAAAAATGGTTGTAACAAGCCATTCTGGTTTTATATGGGATGTATCTTTTAGGACCACAGATCCTAGGAATGTGACATAGTAACTCAGCCAGAGTCCTCTAAATTTATTTTTTACTTTTATTTTTCTAAACATGGGGACATTGTAGCTGGGAGAAAAAAAAAGAATCTCTATAGAGTATAAGCGAATCTGTGTGTAAACTGCTGAACCTGCACAAGTCTTTATAGGTAAATAATGTTGCCTAATTAACTATATTATTATAGGTATAACTATATTGACTATATGAAACAACTGAAGCTTTTTTAAAAAATTTCAAAACCACATTTATATGGGAACACTAAAGGGAAATGTACTTTAGTAGTGGGAGAAAATTTACTGTATCTTCTGGTGTGTGTGTGTGTATATATATATGTATGTAACTAAATTTGGCCTTGACCAGTTAGCCATACATGTTTTAGTATTGCTTTTCAGTATATCATTACCAAGTATTTTCACTATTTAGCAAATTTTAAGTAATTAAAAAAAAACATCATCCATCCTCTTTAGGAAAATAAAACATTAACATTTTAAATGTTATTAACAAGTGGAATACCTAAAGGGTACATATGCATTTTTCACAATTTTAAGCCCCTGTTGCCAGCTTTAAAAAAAAAAAAAAAAAAGGCATGGATAATAAATTAATTGAAATTAAAAGTGATATGCAGATTGAGCGAGGGAAGCTTGTGTTTGTGGTGTGGTTTTTTTGCTGTTGTTTTGATTTTGTTGAAGTTTATTTTTTTGTTTGGTGTGCTTGTGTTTTTCTGTGATGAGTTTTATTTGCGGGGCAGTTGTGTGGGTTTATGTCATCTTGTTTGTTTGGGGGGGGAAGGAAGAGCTGTGTTTTACTTTTTTGTGCATGTGTGGTTTTTATTTTTAAGCACTTCATATTTACAATCTCGATTGCTTTTGAAAATAATCTCATTAAGGCTTTTTTTTTTTTTTTAGTTAGAGGAGTCTTCTCTAAATCTTTGTAGATGAAGTCAAAACTAACTTTGTATTTAAACCAATTTAAGTTTAGTTTTAGCATTATAATTAGCAGATAGATGTCTCCCAAGTGGGCAGGCTAACCATGCTCTTTCATTAAACTAGATTCTCTCAAAATTTTAGGAATTTACTATATATGTATATATATATATATACATATGTATATTACATCTGCAATAATCCTTCCAATGTTAATATTATAGAGTGGAAACAGGATATTTTATCTTGAAGGAAGATTTGTACAATGGAAGGAAGCTTTAATACAGCAACGTAGTGAGTTCCACTATATGTAAACACTTATTACAAATGTGAGCAGTTCCAATGGCACCAAGGAGTGGCCAGGAAAATGATAGAAATGCAATACTTCCCTGTACTTTAGGGAAATGCTTGGAAAAACATCAGAAAGTAGCATGAGGGTTAACAAGCATGAAGCAATAAGCTAACAATAAGTAAACGAGCACAAGCAATAATGAAGCATGATAAAGTGCTGTACTGGATCAGAGCTGGTGTTAGTATCTTGTAAAACCAAGCACTGTAAAGCATCAAGTATCTGTCACAAGATTTGTCACAATATTTGTTGTATATATCCTTAAGATCATTTATAAGAATGAATTTGGAACCTTGCATGAAAAAGACATTGAAAATTCAACTTTGAAAATTTTGAAGTAATCATTTCTAATGTGTCTTTCACGGAAACAAAAGGAAAGGACTGACAGGCTATTGAATATGGTCAATAGAATCTCAATCTTCTGTACTTGTAGTGTTGGAATGTTGTAGTTACATAAGGCTGACGTTTTTTCCAACTGATGAGCTTTTTCTACTTGTGCCTGTTTTAAGGGGTAGAAGTACACATTATGCCTGTAGCCCTGACTGCCTGGTCATTAATCCTCCCAGGGTTAATACAACGTACTGTGACACCCTTTATTGCCAGTGCACTTCTTTCAAGGAACACCATGCATGGAAGGAACAGAAGAGTTCAGTGCCACATATTTAGAATGCAACTACTGGAAGCTTAGATCAAACGTTTGGGATCAAAGGTCTCAGGCCCTGCAGAGCAGACTTTGACGGCAGATGAAACAGACAAACAAAACTAGAAAGGAAAAAATTAACATGTTCAGAATCACTTATCAAAGAAACTATAAACTAATAATTTAAGAAGTCAAAATTAAATCTAAATTTCACAGATTTTATCACAATTATTCTGAGAATTTGTCTTCACTTGTTAAATAGTTTCCCTTCTCACTGTACTTGTTGAGATATCATTCTACTTATTCTTGAAAAAATGGTCATAAAGTGAAGACTTATTGTGACTTGTATATTACATGAAGATATCTTCATTACAAGGATTTATGAAGGATGAAATTTCGTTACAGATTTCATGGAATGGATGGCTCTACAGTTTGTCCATTACCTGTAATTACAAAAATTCTATCATCTCTTAAGAAATTGTTTAGTTTTCTTGATGGCATGAAATGTTTTCCTTTGTATATGCATAGCACTAAAATATAGATTCATATGCATTTCATTGCCTATTTCTGAAATAAACTAATTTCTATCCTGCATTTGCTTTCAGTAAGTTATGACAAAATATTTGTAATTTATTTGTACTATTATATACTTGTGTGGTTGTTCTCTGTTCTTCAAAGTAAACTACGTTTTCTTATCAGAAATAATAATAATAACCCTAATTAAAATTAGCAAGTTCTAACTTCTAATAAAATCACTAAGTAACACAGTTGACACTTCCTATGACAAACCTGAGATACTGTTTGGCTACATGACTAGTTAAGTACTTCAGAACTAAGATCAGTATTTCCTACACAGTCAGATATCTAGAATTTTCAGCACCTTGCAGATTTTGCAATGAATTCAATTCTACTTAAAACTATGTTTGCACGGAAATCCAGGTTTAATTTTGTTAACCTTCAGAGGGCTAGTGACAGAAATGAGCATTACTGTATAAATGGAACACTTATACAGAACGATGTCACACATAATTATTCTATTAACATTTGTCATAATGTTCTTTATTCAAAATATATAAAAAAATCATCCTCTTTTTGTACACTAAGTGTCATTCCAAAGTGAAATTTTGCTCCTTCTGGAGTATTTTCACTTCTTTTATGTAACATATGTTTTGCCACCTTTTTAGTGAATCAAACTTTCAGTGGATTCAGACTGGATCTCTAAAATTCTGAAAGCTGGAGAAATTGGGAACAATTTATCCTCATTCAAATTATAAATGAGATGTGAAATGAGCTTCATGGTAGATGAGTTTCCTGGAGGTTGTTTAATAATAGCTTATGAAGTTTGCAGAATTTCAGCAGGCAAATTAATTTAAGTGGTCAATGTTTAACCACAGTGCAGACAGAAGTTTTATACTGCATAACTAGATCATAAATTGATACTATTTTCAATTGTAAGCTATCAAATGCAATACAATATGGTCCTCATTTCTAAAATCTATAAAGAAATCATAAATTTCATATAGATTATGCCTCCCTTATGTTGATTAGAACTCTACTTCTATGCCTGAATGTACTCAAAGTTAAGGAATATCTAGTTCTATTCCTTCGTTGATGAATATCTATTGAATATATACCTATATGTTGTATTTTTCTCTCTCACTAACTGAATTCGTGCTATATGACCAAGTGTCAGGCTCTTTGAGCAAATAAATAAATAATGAAAGACCAAAAAAAAAGGGGGTGGGGGGGAAGCGGACAGCTATGTAATGCTATGTAATGTAACAATAATCATCATCATAACAATAAAGAGGTTTTCTAAATTGTGTTACTTCTACAGTAAGCTGTGGAATGCCACTTTTGTCACTAAGTATTGCTATGTAAGATGCAGGAATGCTACCTCCTACAGGTAAAGGTTGGTGGAAGATGATAGATGAGCATATCCTCAGAATGTGTGAATGTTGTGGATGGAGAGATGTGCACAGGGACAAAGATGGGGAGAGAATCTCAACCTACTGATTCACATTAGTCAGAGTTCAGCACAATGCTACTTGAAAAATAGTGTAGTTTTATGGACCTTGCTTTTGTCCTAGTAATAACTATACAGATAAGTTTAACAAACACTCTGCCTCTAAGACTGAATTTTAGCTCACAGTTAATTTAATTATGAGTGGATAGTAACTCATGCTTAAAAATAAAGTCAAGATTTTAGTTAAGATCCTGTGTGTATGACAGTCAAAATTAAACTGAAGGGAATGTTGTCATTTTGGAATAATAAAGTTTCATGCATGACATTTCTAGATAATAGATATCTTGATTGTTTCTGTTTCTAAGCATTTTTGTGCTATTTATGTTGGCAAATAGTTAACCATTAAAACAGTTAATTAGTTAAACATGAAAAAAAAAGTGGATATTCTGAGGGAAAAGTAAGAATCTCATACTAGATGAAACCTGTAATAAGTAATACAGTCATTTTACATTGTTCACTTTAGATGTTTTATCCTAAATTAAGTAATCTGCAGCATATCCATAGTAAGGGACATATATCTATCTTCTTGTAGTAGCATGAATGTTTATGTGGGTGGGGAAGGTGACACAAAAGCATTTTTCAAAATAAAAAGCAAAGAAGCAATTTTAATATTTGAAGTCCAGTGGATCAGCTAAAATATTTTTTGAAGTGTGTTTTTAGGAGGACATTTTTCTTCTTTTATGGGTTTTATAAATTAGTTACATCAAGGAAATTATCACTAAATCTTTTCATAATCACCTGCTTGGATTTTTATAGTTCAATACCAGTCAGAAGAAACGAGGCTTATTCAGTCATCCAGAGAGTAATTCAGAAATACTAACATCTCCTATTCCTCCTCAGTAGACATTAATGAGAAAATAAGCATATATAGCATTGGAAATTCTAATAAATTTGTAGAACATTTTTCTTTAAAGTGTTCCAGAGCACATCTATAGCCTGTTTAATTGTTTTCATCACAGTGAGATTTGTATAAGGGTATATAATGTATTCACATGAACATTATGATAATTAATCATGATTAATGTTACTACAATAAGTACCAAAGGAGCTAATCATAATGTGCCACTTATGATAATGTCTTGCCATCATTTTATATCACAATGATGTTTCAGTGGATTTACATGATTGTAAAGCCAGCAAGTGTTATGGTTTACCATGATTAATGTGACCACCAGTGAAAGCTGATAATAATTAGTCTCTTCTGTAAAGTGTCACTAAATAGAATATATCCCATAGAACAATTTTAATCTAATTTTAAGTATGAAACATGGCAAATGTTCTATCAATATGAAATATTTAATGAGAAGTGGAAGTCTACTATATACTGAAAAATGTTTTTGTAATTGCTTTTTCCCCAGATCTTGGTGAAAGGTACAGTAGGAGATGGCTTCACTGGAGATATTGGACTTGATGACATGTCCTTTCTAGGCTGTACTCTTTATAATGGTAAGAGCAGAATTAAAGTTACATGTAAATCTCTTATCTGTGCTGATTGTTTTCCATCGTTCGTAAGTATTGCTACTGGAGAAACAAAACCAGATCAAACTAATCACATCTGACAAGGAAATTTAGACTTGTTTCCTTCCTTCCTACCTCATATCTAGGCATTAACAGGAAATAGTTTCTGCTGTGCTCATAAGGTCCTAAATAAACCTGCTTTAACAAGTGCTTAACAGGTATGGAGCTTCCATTCTCTTTGGATTTTTGATTCCTAAAAGGAAAAACAAACTTTACTGTGTACAAGCAAACTGACCTTTCATTTAGCAAAATCAGTTTCATACGGCCTTCCTTCTCTCCTGAATAATTTTTAATGTTACAGTGTCAATTGGTCTCACTCTACAGCACACTTCTGATGATAGGGCAGCTTGTTCTCAGAAGTCATTGCTACCTAGTACAATGCCTACAGAATTGTAGAACATTACCTCTGTCACAGAAGGGGTTTTAGGAGGACTATTAGCTGCAGCTACAGTCATAAAAAGGCTGCAGAACAGCAAACAACTGAGAACAAGTTTTTTTCTTCTAAATATCAGTATCTTAGCACTAAGTCTAAAACATCTTGGTGCAGATGTGTTTTGTTCTGCTATTCTAAAAATTCTTTTAGATACATAATTAGGTCTAGTAGGAATATTTGTGGCATATTTCTTTGCAGATAAGTAACTCAAATTTTGCCATGTCTATACAGTGTGCAATGATATTTATTATAAAATTTTGCATGTAAATTGCAATTCAGAACAAATTTCAAATACACAATTACTGTACAATGCTTTATATTTGAGGAAGAAAACCTTGCAAAAATCTCTACATATTTTCAAATGAGTTATACATAAATATAAAAATAAACAAGAAAATTGCAAAGTACAAAGTGTATTAGAGTTTCAAAGTTCAAAAATGAGAAAAAAATGTTTATTTTTTGTGCAAAAATGGAACTAAACTGGTCAACTGTAATAGTAGACTACTGAATAGGAAAAAAACTTTGTGCTTTTTACACAGTATTTGGAGTAATTTTTGACACATTTCACAATCCTTCTTTTTCTATTTTACTACCTCTACTTCCTCCACACCATAAAAAATCCAAACAAACAAAAAAGATTTAAAGAGACTGTGGGAATAGTAGGCAAAGCAGTCAATAACTATAACACTTTCCACCAGATTTAATGAGTTGGACCAGGGACAAAAAACTGGGCAGTCACATCTCATTCCTGAACCCTTGAATTAAGTACTGGCAGCCCAGCTGGTATTGTCCCACTTGTAACTAGATACAGAAATACAGACCATGGATGGGCTTGATAGCCTCTGATGGTAGTCAATCATAAGTAACATTAAAGATGTAGAAACTTGAGCATACAGTTTTGATGAATCATTTGAATTCCTGAAATATAAGCTATTAAATGATATTTGCTCTAGACAAAGTGGTGTTTCATAAATTTTACAAAATGGGTTATTTCAAATGAGGGAAATGAGTTAATTCAATTCCGAAGGTTATGGTGTTTGAAAAAGTCTTCTCTTGTTCCAGTGGAGTGGGAGCAGGAGCAGGGACCTGAATGTTCCATCTGTATTTAAAAATTTCTGACCAATACAGTCCTTGATGCTAGTATGAGTTGTAGATCTATTTATTATATCATTTAATTATTCATTCAAAAAGTTTTTCCTCCTCCCTCATTATCAGTCTTGGTGCTCTATGCCTTAAGGGGGGAAAAAAATCTTTGCTGTCCCAGATACATTTTATATCAAAGTCTTCACATGTACTTTTTAATTAACTCAGGTGTATTACTTTATTGTATTACTATTACTGTAGTGCTTTGTGCACTACAGCTAATGATTTCAATAATGATTGAATTTAAACAAGGAATTGTATAATGAAAATTCTTTTTATGGACAATGATAGCAAAGGTTTCCAAGAAATGGGAGTTAGTCTGAAGAAAGGTGCATAGTTTGCATAGTAAAGAATAAAAGACAAAGACAATGGACTTAAAAGATATGGTAATGAGTGTGAATGAAACAGAAAAGAAGTAGTGGGACAAGCCGATAAGCTCAATTCTTCTACTGGGAAAAACTATTTTTTTCAATGATGAAATTTAAAGTTAAGGAAATTATATAGTAATTTCCACAGTCAGTTGCAGTAATTGTTGTGTTGAAAAAAGACCATTTTAATCTAATAATCTGTTAGTTTTTCTTCACAAATTATTTTTTTCTGATTGTTCTTTCAGTCTCTGTGACAGTTTTTGAAATGACTGACCAATTTCATTTAAACTTGAAAGAAATGTAAGAGGCATAAATAAATTCCTGCAAGTGTAGAGGATTTTACAAACGGTAGTTGGCTAAACGGTAGTTGGCAATGTAGCACTTTCCACTGAGGAAATCCAGCCATTACACATTCAATTCACTTCCCAATGGGAGTTATTTAAGACATTCAACATGACCACCCAGGCTTGTTTCCAGTAAAACTTTATCCTTGAGAAAGGATGTGAGTGGTAAGTGTAGAAGTTGTTAAAAACGTATGTGCCTTGGTTCTGTTTCTCAGAAGTTTGTTCATTTCTTAAAGGAAACTTGCCAACAATATCTACAACTCTATCAGGAACTTCAGTTCCTGCGACACTCCCTATGAACAACTGCACAGAGAATGAGTTTGTCTGTAGAGCCTCTGGACATTGCATTCAGATGATCCAGAGGTGTGATTTTAGACCTGACTGCTCTGATATGTCTGATGAATCAGATTGTGGTGAGTGTACTAAATCTTCTATTTGTTATCTTATTAGTTTGTGGCTATTCAATATATTGCTTAACACCTGTTTCTTTACCTTTGACATTTGATAATATTATCTAGGTGTTATTTTTTAACATGATTTTCCCCAGAAAAAGAGTAACATTTTGCGTTTAATAAGCAAATGTGAGATATGCACTTTCTGCTTTCTAATGGGCTGATTTAGACATGGTATTTTATATTCCAATTCAACTTACTACCAAAGTGAAAAAATTTTATTTATTTTTTTTTTAAGTGAACACAGTTTCTCAAACTAAATGATACATTTATAATTTGAATGTTCAATAGCCAGACTTGAAGAGAGAATAATTCTATAGTCTTATATTTGGGTCACATATCTAGGTGACTTGGGTCCATTTCTTACTTCATTGACTCTCCACCCCCCTACCCCCCCCCAAAGTATTTTAAGCAGCAGAGATTGTGAAATTCAGTTATGCCATCACCTCTTTGTTTATTTGACAACTCTGATTTTGTTCTGCATCCAAATAAGTTGTAAACCTTGAATTGGCAGAGGAACCTAGAGTTACCCTAGAGTTACTGACTCCTAGGTCAGAAAGATAATACATTTAACCCTGCTGTATATGCCAGCTGTTAGGCTAGAGTATGTGGAGTGGCATACTCACATAAACGTCAGCAAATCCCAGCCTTGAAATTCCCAAAGCTCATTGAACAGTCAGATGGGAATAGTGAAGCTGGGACAATGAACAGGTTCACCAGACACTGTCTGTTGTCCACTGAGGTCTAAGACATTTTCTGGTTGCTTTTGAGTTAAGGCTGTTCCCACTACAGCATTTTAGGAGAAAAGAAACTGTGAAAGACTTTGTTTTCCCTTAAAGCACAATAGTTGAAATTACTGTTGTTCGGAAGATGACTAATGAGAAGGACAGACATCTAGAGACATTGACCTCATCTGTCTTTGCAAGCTAACGTATTCTCACTGATGATCAAAACTCTGCATTCATTACACATGGTGTAGAAACTCCAATCACTTCTTTCAGGGCTGAAGACTCAACTAGGAAAAGTATCATTAGGCTCCCGTCTGTCTATTTCTTACATGAATTAATCCATGATATAAATGTCAGTTGGGTAATTTCTTATAGAGTGCAAAAACACCAACCTTTGAAAAACTGCACTGAAAAATATGTGCAAGGCCCTTTGTATAGAAGATTTTTTTTTCCTCAGAAATTTACATTGTTTCACAAAACATCCTTTCCTTCTGAGAGAGGTAAGTACTGGGGAGAATACACTTTCATATATTTGCTCTGTCTGAAGTCTCCAATCACTATAGCAATGATGGCAATTTATCACTCAAATGACAATGCTGGAATAGGAGTTAAGTATGTCCTGATTAAGGGCAGAAATCTGTTCTCAGGAAGGTGTTATCTTTCTCAGAGGCATTTGAAACAATGTTTTTAAAGCAATTTAAAAAGAAAGGAAGGAAGAAAGAAGGGAGGAAGGGAAGGAAAGAAGGAAGGAAGAAAGAAACAGAAAGAAAGAAAGAAACCTTAATACTATGTCACTCGTCAGTCTCAAGAAACATCACATCTTTATATGAGTAACCACACTGGTTGTAGTTTGCTTCATTAATGGAAATATAAAAGCTATAAATTAAAACTCACTCCTCAGTCTATTATCATCTGTAATCAAAATTTCTGCAGAATATTCAGGAAGTGTGTACTAGAGAATAAGTATTCAATAAGTAGCAAAACAAAAATCAGTTTGTTCGTGGTTTTTTTTGTTTGTTTGTTTGTTTGTTTGTTTGTTTTTTCATCTAAACATTCTTTCAGGGGGATTCATTGGAAGGAACAGTTGGTAGTGATCCTACTTTTCCTGTCCAGTTGCTCTGGAAATCAAAAAAACTGAGGCACAAGCAGCTGCATATTTATTTATTAAGATAACTATTCAGTACTTGACACCAATGCCAAATAGCTGCATTATCGTGTAACTTTCAGGTATTTCAGGGACTGCTTGAAACAAAGATTTTTTTTTTTTTTTTCAGAGTTTCTGTGGAGGATTTTGTATCCAATATGCAATGGGTTGCTAATGTCATCAGTGTATTAGGCTGACGAAATAATAATACAGAATCATATCAGATACATAGCTGATGAATTTTACACACATTCCAGTGTGTATCGCATATAATCGCAAATAATCAACAGATTATTTGAATAGCCTGAAATCTGGTCAGAATACATATGATGTTAGGTACCAACGTGCAAAAGAACTACAGTATTATTAAAAGAATAATCTGTGCCTTAGAAAAGAATATGGAAAATATCACAGAATCACAGAATCACAGAATTTTTCTAGGTTGGAAGAGACCTCAAGGTCATCATTGGTATTTTATCTGTAGAGGGAAAAACTATGCATATTCGTAGTGAGTAAGCATACACTGTATACTTTAAATTGAATATTTTTATTGCCAGGTTATTTATTTTATCATAATGTAAATTAATGATTCCCTATTTTTATATAAACATGAAGTATTATTCACTGTTCATCTCTAAAGCCATGGAAGTCTGCAATTTTGAGGATAAAACCCTGTGCGGATGGTATCAACCAGCCTTTGAACAAAATTCAAGAATAGATTCCATCCATGACACAAATATATTTAAGTGGGAACTTGGAAGTGGAGCAAATCTATATCCTGGGGAAGAAGAACACTGCCCATCAACTGATCATACTACGTGAGTAAAGTTTTTCAGGTACTTGACTGTCTCTTGCACAGTTTGAGTTTAGCCATATATGGATAACCACAGGAAAAAAATGCCCAGTTCTCAGTATTGAAGCAGTTTACTGATTTATTATTGACATGTAATTAACTGAGGATAAACAGGGCCAGCATTGTCAACACAACAGATGAATCAAGTTATAAAATATTAATAAATAGGTACAATTTTTTAAATGCTCTTGTATAAGCAATGTCCAAAGATTCTAACAGCTCCCTTTCTAGAGTAATACATATGCACCTCCTCTGCCAGAGAATGTGCAGGGTACAAATGTGTTCCCCCTTTTGCGAAGACAATTTTTGTACACTATTCCAGTTTGGAGACATGGCTGTTCCAGCTTTACATGTATCCATGCCACTGCCTACAATCCACTTATACATAAGCCATGAGAAATCAGCCCCCTCATAGCACCTCAATTGTCATCTCACCAGTTGGATGTGGACTGCTTGTAGCGTCCAGTGAGGAGGATGCTCTGGTCTGTGCAGGTCTGTTTAACCAGCAAAGCAACTTTTGGAATAACAAAATCAAGTTTTGGCTGCTGCTGTTTCCACTCTCTTCACTATTTCAAATTTTTCATGCTAATTCTTTGCAAGCTGACTCCTCATTAGCTTGAAAGCAGACTTTGCAATTCATTGTTTATTGTTTAATTTGGCTTATGGTGGTCATCATCTTGATTAGTTTGAGAATAATTCCTTTTCAGATGGTATAGACTTTCTTTAATGTCTTACTAGCTACTGTTATCCATGCAATTTTGCCAGGGGTGGACAGTACATGTTTCCCCAAGGAAGGGTCTGGTGAATTCAGCTGTCAATTAATAATTAACTACTGTAGTATGAAAAAGCAAACAAACACCTGTAGTTAGAGTTAAGTTCAGCTTAGTTTATATATATGTATATATACATATATACATATATGCATTTCTGATAAATGATATCACTGCATTAAAAAAAATAAAAAATATTATTGCTCTGCTAAGACTTTCCTAGTGTTGCTTTTATGTGTGTAGTATTTCAGTTTCCAACAAAATGTGACTAGTTGTTATTCCTTGTCAAAATACTATTTATCAGATCACTGATGGGAGCCGTTACTTCTTGGTTTTCCAAGTTTAATGAAACTAACTATATATTTAAAAGGACCGATAAAAAGTGAACTTAAATGATCCATAAAGATCGCGGTTCGCTGGCAACACTGAAATGAATTGCTGTTGTGATGTTTCACATCATTTGCAATCTGGTTGTGCTGTTTCCTCATTCTCTCTCTCTCTGTCTCTCTTGACTTATAGAACAGAATGGGAGCATGAGGCCTCCAAATTACTGCAGGGAATACTGAGCAGAATTTTGTTGAATTAAAACTGTGAAATGTTTTATTTTCTCCTCTTTTTTCCCCAAATTCCCATGGTTTAGATGACAGAAGCTCTAATACTCCATCTTGTGTATTTGCTGTCTACAGTAAAACATGATGATTTCGTATGGAAATTACTAGATTCATCCTGATACAAGAATGGGGTACAATACAGTTTACAATGACCCCTTTCAGCAGAATACCTGTGAATTGCTGGAGATCCAAACCACCAGTTTCTCATAGAATACACATCTGGGCCAACCACATGTAGGCTGATGAGTTGTAAGGAGGAGGTATATGCATTTGAACCTGTAATTACGTTAATTAACTGAAAATAATGACTTGAGAAATGGAGGATAGAACAGCTTGTTCCATTTTAAATTTGAGAGAAACTGGGTAGTGGTATGGTAAATTCTTTAACATTAATAATGATATTTGGGGATAGCTGTTATTTGAAAACATAGGCACGTAATTGATATGATAATTCATACCCAAATATGTCATCAGAACTAATGAAGCAAAACCAAAAAGGATGTAGAACAAAAATTCAAAGTTCACATTATAATTATTGCTCTGTAAATAATTACCTTGATCACCATATGTTGAGCACATCTGTCTTGATTTTGTCTTTTCAGACAATCGTTATCTGTATTTAGCATAGGAAAAATTTGGAAAAATTAAAGTTTTTAAGTAATATTCTTAAAAACAGTTCTTGACTGCTGGAGAGTTGAGAGTCTAAGAACTTTAAGAAGTTCTTAGAGAAATGAGAAAATTATAATTCCATAGTGAACTGCTCATCAAAAAAAAAAAAAAAATTAAATAAAAGAAAGGAGAGGGGAGGAGAAAGCTGAATTTCACTCCTTAAAGGAAATTATAATTTTTTTCATATTGTGTTTCACTTATTTGACATTACTAAAAACATCTTTATATTGTCTTGTTATATTGTATATGTCTCCCTTGTTTTGTGCCATTAACCTTGACAGAGGACTGAAAACAAAAGCAACATTGAAATGTGTCTTTGAAATATGTCTTTGGGTGCATGGTAAATACTATGTAGTCTCCAAAACAGTGAAGTCTGGTTAAGGAATAGTTTGTGTGAAAGGGACAAAGACCTCATCAACTATGAGTTAGAAAGTGTTGTGCAAGGGATGCAGCTGGCCGGTGGCAACATGCAGAATTTTATTTTTTTGGAATATCCAATAGCTGATTGGATACATTGAACCTAAAGGTGAGGTTTTCTTTTTATATTAAACTATCAAAACACAAAAGATTAGTGGGAAAAATGACCAGCCAGGAACAGAAGTAATACAGGTTCCCTGAACTAAACATCCTCTTCAGTACAGCATATTTTCCCCTATAACTTTTACAATAGAAGTTAGAAACTAATTGTGTTTCATCAGGATCTTCTTGATCTTCCTACTGTTTTTATTTTATTTGTTTTTCCCTGCTTAAGATCATCTTATTATTATTGGAACACACTGTGGTCAAAGGCAAGAACTGAATACTGACCAGTTTTTAACTTTTTGTATGTATATTTTTTGTATATAATAATTCAAGTGTTTATTACCTATAATTTTATTCACCATGTACTGCAGTTGCTTTTGTTGTTGTGTCCCCTCTCCCCTTAGTTCAGTTATGAATTGAAAGTTGTAAAACAAGGAATAGGAAAAAGAATTAAAGACTTTTTTTTTTCTCTCGTGAGTGGCAATCACTACCCCATAGGGAAACCTCATTTAATAGATACAGCACTGTCTCAGGATTCATGGGTGCAAGGGCAGGAGAACAATCCATAAGTACAACAAGGAGAAAATCGTTGCTGCAGGATCCTGATAGTGCCTGGATGGAAGAGTGCAAAGTTGGAAGTAAAAGACAAACTGTGGAGTTGTAAACTGAAGAGTGAGGTGAACAAAATGATTCTAGATTCACTTGCTATGCAGAAGTAACAGGAAGAGACAGCTTATTTTCTTTTTATTTTTTCTTAAAATAACAAACAAACAAAAACAAACAAAAACAAACAAACAAACAAAAACCACAGAAGTTTAGCCTATCTATCCAGTAAGGTCAAGAAAATTCCTACTTTTATATTTATTATTATATTTGTATTATTACTGATAGAGATTTGCCAGAAATCTTGACAAAATCATTTACAGAGAAGTCTGCAACAATTAATTCTATAATCCTTTTTGGTTTAATTAGGATTTTTTCAGAGAAGAAGAACTCACATATTCAAGATTCAGAAAACATTTTTTTCTCTGGAGTATTTTCTGAACAAGGTGTAGCTTAGAATATGCTTGTTCTCTGGCTGTGAAAGATGGACTAATTTGTGTTAGTACTTCATTAAAGCACTAAGAAAGTACCACAGGTAATCAGAATCATCACAGGTAATGTGTTGTGTGCACATTGGCAAATATCTGGGGTGACAATAAGGCAAGTAACAAGGCCACAGGTATTAGACATTTGATGCTAAGCACATATCTAGTTACTGAGGAGCTTTTACAGTAAAGTACAATTTGATACTATACTGATATGCAGAAAATTGCTAATTAAAACTAATGCCCATAGTGATTAGAAATTAAGGTTGGCTTTTTCACCTCAAGCTTGGTTATTTGAGAAGGAAACTCGTTCCTATTGTTTCCCTTTGCCTTCAGCCTCACAGGATTTATGGAGATATGACAGAATGTTAATGAGTTGTGTCAAGTTCAGATGAGCCATGGAAATGCCATGAATTAATCTCAGCTCTGTGTCAGTCAGAAGCCATCAGGCTAAAATCTCCAATGGAGAAAATCTAACTAACAGCCGGTGACTGCTGTGTTATGATCAAAACATGGAATCTTTCATCTCTGAGGTCATTTGCTTTGCATAGTGGTTGGTATGCTGCAATACTTTTAAGTGCTATTGGTAAATCTTGGGAGAGTTTTAACAGATATTCTCTGAGAACAATGACAGAACAAACCAAAAAAAAAAAAAAAAAAAAGGTGGTGGTGGGGATTAGGCTGGTTAGATATATACTAATGTTTGCTCTACTATTCAGTTACAAAGGCTTGTTTGTTTGCAGCTAAGTTTATTATGCTTTAGTTTGGAATGGTCTGTATGGTCTGTCTGTCTTATGCTATTTTAAGGTAGCCTTAAACCAATGATACAGTTTGTGCTCTTAAAGTACCAAACACTATACAATTTTAAAAGGTGAAATTGTGCAGTTTTAAAAGGCATGTCTAGAGCTCAGTTCAGAGATTTTGGAAATGTGAAAATGCACAATCCATAGAGAAAGCACTGCTGTATTTTCAGGAGTGTGCAGAGATCATGCTTTGAGAAAGAAATCTAAAGTTTTTTGAAACTATTTTGATATTGGTTACTATTTCCAAGATGTTCTGCTTAGCTAGTATGAGAAAGAGAACAAGATTCGAAGTACTTCATTTCATTTGTAGTTCATTTAGCATTGTGCACCTTGCTCTCTGGCTGTAAGTTTGGTGTCAGTGCTGTATTTCAAGTGTACTAATGTGAGTATTCTGATTCCCACTTAATTTTAGATACTGCTGGTAATATAGCTGTAATATGGAAGTGTGGCACTCAGCACAATATACAAAATTGTGCTGGAGCACTAAGCAAAGACTTAGGTGGTTATACCTTATTCATCTTTCTTCTGCTGTGATTATACAGTAACTTATCTCTCACTAATCTAAAGCACCAAATTTATGTTTTTGCGTACCAATTTTCCAGACTGTTCTCCAGTCAGGTCTGCCTGGTCATGACACTTTATATTCTTTTCTTCTTATTTTAATAGTACTGACTGGAGAATCTACCAAAAAGTAATTAGCTTTAGAGGAGAAACTGCAATTTTACAAACGAATACTTTGTTCATAGTATACTCTTGACAGTTTAGATGTGTTTTTTGTTTTAAATTTATGTATCAAAACTCTCCTAGAGGATATTTATGCTTCTTTTGTAATTTTAGCAAATTATACATTCATTAACAGTACACACACAATAATGGAATTATTATTCACCTTTTTTTCTCATTAATTTATTAAAACAAACATAAAAGCTCCAACCCTTTCAAATTTTTATCCTGTAATCAGAACCTGTTTTATAAAGACAATTCCCAAAGCAGCTCAAATGCATTTAAAATATATGAAACTGATTTGAAAGAACTTATATTAAAAATAATTGTCTGTGTTCCAACCAAAAGGAGGAAGAAAAAAAAAAAGAAAAAAAAAGCCCCTATTAAGAAATAACTTCTTGAAGACACAAACCAAACCTCATTGCAATATACCACAAGAAATGCTTGCAATACCAATTCTGTGTCATTTTTTATTGATGGGTGTCATCTGGGTAGATTCTGTTGCAACCTTTGTGGCCAAAAAGTGTGAAATGGTACAATCTTTTTTAAAGGCTTGTAATACAGGCTTTTATGTTTATACCTACTTAAATTTTTACCAGAATTTTCATATCATCTGCTTTTTGACACTATAAAAAAAGAAATAATAGGAACCAACATAAAATGAAGCCAGAGTGATGGAAAGTTCAAAGTATCACAGTTTACAAACAACTTGTATAAGGTATTAAAATTTCAATACTATACTTTGTTGACATCAACAAAAAATAACATCAGAATCTTTTTTTTTTTTCTCATAAATATTTTAGTTTGAAAGAAAAAATGGAGGATTTTAATTCTCTCTTAGCTAATGAAAAAATCTCAGAAATTTGTGCAGAAATCTTTTGATGAAAAGTTTTCCAACTAGAAAATCTCAGTTCATGTAAGACTCAAATTATCCTGTATATACCTCCTTAACCTTGGCAAAAGTTTTGTCAGCTGATTACCTATGATCTTGGCAGAAAGTAAACAGATACAGTAACAGTAAACAGTTAATTACCCCAATGCTGCTACCATCTTAAAGGATGCATGGCATGTGGTAAATGCAACCTGAAACCAATGTCTTGTCTGATTCAAACCACCACCTTGAGTTTTGATGCCCCATATTCTGCTGATATGTCAAGTGTGCTTATTTTGCATGTAAACTAGAGCTCTACTGTTGTTCTACTAGTTTTAGCAGTGTCCTGGTTTCAGTTAGCACAGAATTAATTTTCTTCCTAGTAGCTGGTGGAATGCTGTGTTTTGGCTTAGAATGAGAAGAGTGCTGATAACACCCCGATGCTTTAATTGTTGCAGAGCAGTGCTTATACTAAGCCAAGGACATCTCAGCCTTTGCTCTGTCCTGCCAACGGGCAGGCTGGGGGGTGCAGTAAGAGCTGGGAGGGGACAGACCCAGGACAGGTGACCCAAACTAGCCAAAGGGGTATTCCATACCATCTGACGTCATGCTAAACAATATATAGGGGTGGCTAGCCGGGGGGAGGGGGCCGGACTGCTCGGGGTTAGGCTGGGCATCGGTCAGCGGGTGGTGAGCAATTGCATTGTGCATCACTTGTTTGTACATACTATTATTACTTTCGTATTATCACCATTGTATCATCATTATTATTATTGTTATTATTATTTTGTTATTTTTTTTTTCCTGTCTTATTAAACTGTCTTTATCTCAACTCACGGGCTTCACTTTCCATTTCTCTCCCCCGTCCCAGAGAGGGAGGGGGGAGGGTGAGCGAACGGCTGCGTGGTGTTTAGCTGCCGGTCGGGTTAAACCACGACAGTCTTTTTGGCGCCCAACGTGGGGCCCGAAAGGTTGAGATAACGGCAGATCTGATCAGAGTGTGTTAAACTAAAATTGGTGTAAGGATTAGACCTGCTTAATAGTCACTTGTCATGATGCTGATTGCTTTAATCACAACTCTGCTGCGCCTGTTTTCCAAATTGAGTATTATAGTACATTATTTTCCGTATTTGCTCTCTGTAGTGTTGTTTCTCCTCTCCGGGCCCTGGTTTCAGACCATTATGGTACTAAGTGTTATAGCAATGGCTTATGAGACGATAAGATATCTGGTCATGACTCTAACTTGGTATTTATACTCAGTAACATCGTGGACTCTGTACTTTGGAAACAGCATCTTGGGAACTATTAGCAATTATACCTATTGTTTTTCTCCATTAGAGAGTCAATCTGTGGAGGGGAAAGGGGAGGATATTTTTCCTTACTTGCTTACTCTCCCTTTCTCCTTCACCACCCCTGTATCCTCCTGGGTCACTCTGCCTTCCTCCTTCACCACCCTCTTATCCCCTGAGCTTGTCACAATAGCTCTCCAAGATATTGAATATTTCTGGAATACTCAGAATACCATAGTCTTGTTGTTCTGCCTCATGAATGCACTTCAGATTCTGCTTAAAGTTAAACAACTACTTATGAAGCTCATCCGGAGATCTGCCCGGAGGCAGTATAGTTGTGGGTGGCAGGGAGTATGGGTGGATATGGGCAGGCATCTAGAGCAGTTGGCACCCCCAGTGTGTTGGAAATTCACCCCTGAACAATGGCAAAATCCTCAAAAACTGGCGGAATGCTTGAAAAAAAGGTGTAATGATTCTGGCAGTTCCAAAGTAACACAAATCATTGTAACGTGCTGGGGCCTGGCTCATGCCTATCGAGCTGCCATTGATACTGCTGTCAACTTAGTGACAGACCCTGCGGCCACTCCAAACCCTGTGACAGATCCAACGGCCACTGTGACCCCTACGGTGGATTCTGCAGCCGCTCCAGTCCCAGCTCCTGCAGCCGCTCCAGTCCCAGCTCCTGCAGCCGCTCCAGTCCCAGCTCCTGCAGCCGCTCCAGTCCCAGCTCCTGCAGCCGCTCCAGTCCCAGCTCCTGCAGCCGCTCCAGTCCCAGCTCCTGCAGTCGCTCCAGTCCCAGCTCCTGCAGTCGCTCCAGTCCCAGCTCCTGCAGCCGCTCCAGTCCCAGCTCCTGCAGCCGCTCCAGTCCCAGCTCCTGCAGCCGCTCCAGTCCCAGCTCCTGCAGCCGCTCCAGCTCCAGCTCCTGCAACTGCTCCAGTCCCAGCTCCTGAAGCTGCTCCAGCTCCAGCTCCTGCAGCTGCTCCAGTCCCAGCCCCTGCAGTCGCTCCAGTTCCAGCTCCAGCCGCTACTCCAGTCCCAGTTCCTGCAACTGCTCCAGTCCCAGCTCCTGAAGCCGCTCCAGCTCCAGCTCCTGAAGCCGCTCCAGCTCCAGCTCCTACTGCTGCTCCAGTCCCAGCTCCTGCAACTGCTCCAGCTCCAACTCCAGCTCCTGTAGCCGCTCCAGCTCCTGTGGCCGTGTCAGAGAAACGAGCTGTAGCAGTGCAAGTTGACCCTGCAGAGGGCATTCCAACCCCTGTGGCAGACCCTGTAACAAAGTCAGAGAAACGAGCAGTAGCAGTGCAAGCTGCCCCTGTAGAGAAGGTGAAAATATGGTATAGAAATTCAAGTCGTTTAGAACGCAGAGAGTCTTCTGCCAATCCAGGTAAGGCTTCTGCCAAAACTAAGTATAGAGATGACGAAGATGATGACGACGCTGGGCCGTCAAGGATTCAGGAGGAGGAAGATGAGGATGCCGAAAGAGCAACAGTAACTACCCGAAGCCTAAACGAGCGTGAGCTACGAGATGTGCGAAAAGATTTTGGTCGCTGTATAGGTGAGCAGCTTGTCACCTGGCTGCTCCGGTGCTGGGACTCTGGAGCCAATTGTGTGGAATTAGACGGCAGGGAAGCCAAGCGGCTGGGATCCCTTGCTCGAGACGCCGGCATTGACAAAGCAATTGCAGATGGAGCACGACCCACCAGCCTCTGGAGGCGTCTCCTCTCAGCTGTGAGGGAAAGGTATCCCTTCAAGGAAGATATTTTATGTCTACCAGGCAAGTGGACCACTATGGAGAAGGGAATCCAGTACCTGAGGGAATTAGCCATACGGGAAGTGATTTATGAGGATCCAGACCTCAAACAAACATCCACAGATCCAGATGAAGTCAAGTGTACACGACCCATGTGGCGGAAGTTTGTACGGAGTGCACCATCATCATATGCCAGCTCATTGGCAATAATGGCCTGGAAAGAGGATGAGGAACCCACAGTGGGTGAAGCGGCTAAACAACTCCGGCAGTACGAAGAAAGTCTCTCCTCTTCCTTACAGGCCTGCGTCTCAGCTGTGGAAAAACTTTCTGAAAAGGTTCACCAACTTGAAGAGAATCTATTGTCCTCCCCACCTGAACCAACCAGTGCCCACCGACCAAAGGAGAACACTTGGGAGAAACTTTCTGAAAAGGTTCACCAACTTGAAGAGAGATTATTCTCCTTCGCACCTGTACAAAGCAGTGTCTCAGCTGTCAGGGGTAGGCGTTCACCCACACAAGGAAGACGATATGGTGGGTACTCACCCCGTGCCACCCTGTGGTTTTACTTACGAGACCATGGAGAGGACATGAGAAAGTGGGATGGAAAATCTACCGCGACCCTAGAGGCACGGGTACGTGAGTTGCAAAAGAAAACAATCAGGAAAAAGGGATTCTCCGAAAAGTTTGCTGCTCCAACTTCCAGCAGACAGTCCTTCAAACACAGAAACGAGGAAGATTCTGACCAGGATTAGGGGGGCCCTGCCTCCAGCCAGGGGGAGGAAAGGGACAATCGAGTTTATTGGACTGTGTGGATTCGATGGCCTGGCACATCACGCGCACAGAAGTATAAGGCTTTAGTAGACATCGGTGCACAATGTACTATAATGCCATCGAGCTATAAAGGACCAGAGCCCATCTATATTTGTGGAGTGACAGGGGGATCTCAGCAGTTGACTGTATTGGAGGCTGAAGTGAGTCTGACTGGGAATGAGTGGGAAAAGCACCGCATTGTGACTGGTCCGGATGCTCCATGTATCCTTGGCATAGACTATCTTAGAAGAGGATACTGCAAGGACCCAAAAGGGTTCCGGTGGGCTTTTGGTATTGCTGCCTTAGAGACAGAGGGCATTAAACAATTATCTACCTTGCCTGGTCTCTCAGAGGACCCCTCTGTTGTGGGGTTGCTGAGGGTCGAAGAACAGCAAGTGCCAATTGCTACCACAACTGTGCACCGGCGGCAATATCGCACCAACCGAGACTCCCTGATTCCCATCCATAAGCTAATTCGTCAATTGGAGAGCCAAGGAGTGATCAGCAAGACTCATTCACCTTTCAATAGTCCCATATGGCCAGTGCGAAAGTCTAATGGCGAGTGGAGACTAACAGTGGACTATCGCGGCCTGAACGAAGTCACGCCACCACTGAGTGCTGCAGTGCCAGACATGCTGGAACTTCAGTATGAACTTGAATCGAAGGCAGCCAAGTGGTACGCCACAATTGATATCGCTAATGCATTTTTCTCCATCCCTCTAGCAGCAGAGTGCAGGCCACAATTTGCCTTCACTTGGAGGGGAGTCCAATATACTTGGAATAGGCTGCCCCAGGGGTGGAAACACAGCCCTACCATTTGCCATGGGCTGATCCAGTCTGCACTAGAGCAGGGGGAAGCTCCTGAACACCTGCAGTACATCGATGACATTATTGTGTGGGGTGACACAGCAGAGGAAGTTTTCGAGAAAGGGAAGAAAATAGTCCAAATCCTTCTGAAAGCCGGTTTTGCCATAAAACAAAATAAAGTCAAAGGACCTGCACGGGAGATCCAGTTTTTAGGAATAAAATGGCAAGATGGACGTCGTCAAATCCCAATGGATGTGATCAACAAAATAACAGCTATGTCTCCACCAACTAACAAAAAAGAAACACAGACTTTCCTAGGTGTTGTGGGGTTTTGGAGAATGCACATCCCAAATTACAGTCTGATTGTAAACCCACTCTACCAAGTAACTCGTAAGAAGAATGAGTTTGAATGGGGCCCTGAACAACGACAAGCCTTTGAACAAATCAAGCAGGAAATAGTCCATGCAGTAGCCCTTGGGCCAGTTCGAACAGGACCAGATGTAAAGAATGTGCTCTACACTGCAGCCGGGGAGAACGGCCCCACCTGGAGCCTCTGGCAGAAAGAACCTGGGGAAACTCGAGGTCGGCCTCTGGGGTTTTGGAGTCGGGGATACAGAGGATCTGAGGCCCGCTATACTCCAACTGAAAAGGAGATATTGGCAGCATATGAAGGAGTTCGATCTGCTTCGGAGGTGGTCGGTACTGAAGCGCAGCTCCTCCTAGCACCCCGATTACCGGTACTAGGCTGGATGTTCAAGGGAAGGGTCCCCTCTACGCATCATGCAACTGATGCTACATGGAGCAAGTGGGTTGCACTGATTACTCAGCGGGCTCGAATAGGAAACCCCAGTCGCCCAGGAATATTGGAAGTGATCATGGACTGGCCAGAAGGCAAATACTTTGGGATATCATCAGAGGAGGAGGTGGGTCGTGCTGAAGAAGCCCCACTGTACAACCAGTTGCCAGAGAATGAAAAGAAATATGCCCTGTTCACTGATGGGTCCTGTCGTATTGTGGGGAAGCATCGGAGATGGAAGGCTGCTGTATGGAGTCCTACGCGACGAGTTGCAGAAGCTGCTGAGGGAGAAGGTGAATCGAGTCAGTTTGCAGAAGTGAAAGCCATTCAGCTGGCTTTAGACATTGCTGAACGAGAAAAATGGCCAGTTCTCTATCTCTACACCGATTCATGGATGGTAGCAAATGCCCTGTGGGGATGGTTACAGCAATGGAAGCAAAACAACTGGCAGCGTAGGGGCAAACCTATCTGGGCTGCTGCATTGTGGCAAGATATTGCTGCTCGGGTAGAGAACCTGGCTGTGAAAGTACGCCACGTAGATGCTCATGTGCCCAAGAATCGGGCTACTGAAGAACATCAAAACAACCAGCAGGTGGATCAGGCTGCTAAGATTGAAGTAGCTCAGGTGGACCTGGATTGGCAGCATAAAGGTGAATTATTTATAGCCCGATGGGCCCATGACACCTCAGGCCATCAAGGTAGAGATGCAACATACAGATGGGCTCGTGATCGAGGGGTGGACTTGACCATGGACGCTATAGCACAGGTTATTCATGACTGTGAAACGTGCTGCAATCAAGCAAGCCAAACGGTCAAAGCCTCTTTGGTATGGAGGACGATGGCTGAAATATAAATATGGAGAGGCCTGGCAGATTGATTACATCACACTCCCTCAAACTCGCAATGGCAAGCGCCACGTACTTACAATGGTGGAAGCAACCACCGGATGGCTGGAAACATATCCTGTACCTCATGCTACCGCCCGGAACACCATCCTGGGCCTTGAAAAGCAAGTCCTATGGCGACATGGCACCCCAGAAAGAATAGAATCAGACAATGGGACTCACTTCCGAAACAACCTTATAGACACTTGGGCCAAAGAACATGGTATTGAATGGGTGTATCACATCCCCTATCATGCACCAGCCTCCGGGAAAGTTGAACGATACAATGGCCTGTTAAAGACTACCTTGAAAGCAATGGGCGCTGGGACGTTCAAAAACTGGGATACGCATTTGGCAAAGGCCACCTGGTTAGTCAATACTAGGGGATCTACCAACCGAGCTGGACCTGCCCAATCAAACCTGTTACGTACTGTAGATGGGGATAAAGTTCCTGTAGTGCATGTAAAAAATATGCTGGGTAAAACAGTCTGGGCTACTCCTGCCTCAGGAAAAGGCAAACCTATTCGTGGAATTGTTTTCGCTCAGGGACCTGGATATACTTGGTGGGTGATGCAAAAGAACGGAGAGGTCCGGTGTGTACCTCAAGGAGATTTAATACTGGGTGAGAATAGCCCATGAACTGAATTGCACCATGTTAAATAGTATATTATACTGTATGTTATCACTACCATGATTACTATAGGTGACTAATTAGAATGTATGGAAAAGAGTGTAACCTGAGCATGACATAAATGGTATGGAATAAGGGGTGGATAGATGTCCTGGTTTCAGTTAGCACAGAATTAATTTTCTTCCTAGTAGCTGGTGGAATGCTGTGTTTTGGCTTAGAATGAGAAGAGTGCTGATAACACCCCGATGCTTTAATTGTTGCAGAGCAGTGCTTATACTAAGCCAAGGACATCTCAGCCTTTGCTCTGTCCTGCCAACGGGCAGGCTGGGGGGTGCAGTAAGAGCTGGGAGGGGACAGACCCAGGACAGGTGACCCAAACTAGCCAAAGGGGTATTCCATACCATCTGACGTCATGCTAAACAATATATAGGGGTGGCTAGCCGGGGGGAGGGGGCCGGACTGCTCGGGGTTAGGCTGGGCATCGGTCAGCGGGTGGTGAGCAATTGCATTGTGCATCACTTGTTTGTACATACTATTATTACTTTCGTATTATCACCATTGTATCATCATTATTATTATTGTTATTATTATTTTGTTATTTTTTTTTTCCTGTCTTATTAAACTGTCTTTATCTCAACTCACGGGCTTCACTTTCCATTTCTCTCCCCCGTCCCAGAGAGGGAGGGGGGAGGGTGAGCGAACGGCTGCGTGGTGTTTAGCTGCCGGTCGGGTTAAACCACGACAAGCAGTCAGTTTTAGTTTAGTTTAGACCACCGGACTGATACTGGATCACTGGCTAAGCAGATCTTGGACAAATATTGTTGGAGAGCTGAAGAATAACGCTTTATAATTATATAATAGGCCCTGTATATCATAGACATGTCTTTGGGTCTCTGATTTACTGTATAGATTGTTTATCACACATTGTTTATATGCAGGAATATGTACCCAGGAAAATGGAAAAGAAACTGGTAGCTGCTGCTGTTTGAATGTCAAATTTTCTATCATGTGCTAATCATTGGCATGCTTACTCCTCTCAGGAAGCTGGAATTTCTATTTTGTTTGCCTTTTTGTTTTCTTGTTATACTTAAGAATTGGGAGAAATTGGAACTTACTTATGAAAAGTAGTTGTTTGCTCTCCAACCAGATTTAGATTTCACTCTAAATGAAAACCAGAGAGTAAAGGGTATCTTATGCATCCATCTAAACACTCAATCAGGGAATCACAAACAATTTGTGGAAGATACATAGATGAATTACCAAAATCTGAGAGATGTCCAACACTAAATGAAGTTAGATTTTAAACTTTCTGACTCTGTGTATAGGAAAGTTCAGCTGATTAATTTTTGATCTGCTTTCAAACATCACAATAATTACTACTGTGAAACAAGCAAGTCAGAACATGAGACTTTACCTGACAACACTACAGGTAAATAACATTTGCAGATTTCAGCTAGGTCTAGTTCTTTGGATGGGCTCCAACTGGTTGTTGTTGTTGTTAACACACCTGATCTTTCCCTCGTTATCAATTCCCATTTAGTGCTTTCAGTTCCCAGTATTCTCCTGAATGCCTTGAAAGGGGAAATACAGCAAGGATCTTTTTATATATGCACATTCTTTGCTAACACTATGTTAAAAGATACTTTCAGTATTAAGTTATTAACAAAATCACAGTATGAAAATATGCAAAGTTGCTTATGTTGAAATTTTTATATCCATTAAAATGTTGGCAATTTCCGTATGAAACTAATTAGGATAATTACACTGTCATAGGAATCTCACTATATAGGAAGTGCTTGCAGTACTGAGAAGAGGTAAAATTAATTATTTTCAAAGGGCAAATATCAAGATTTTAATGAAACCTATTGTTGCTGCCAACACTTTAAGAGTCAGCATACTTATTATGCTGAATTTCAGCACTTGCATAAGATATACAGGCAATGTCAGATTTACTCACCTTCATATCAAGAAGTCAAGATCATTGATTTCTAGAGATCTTGTTTAAAGAATAATAATAATAATAGAAGTGGGGAGTAGTTTTTGGAATAGGAAAGAAAGGAATTTAAGGAGGGGTCAGGTCAGTAAATTGTGCAATCACAGAATCATAGGATGGCTTGGGTTGGAAAGAACCTTATAGATCATCCATGCCATGGGCAGGGATGCCACCCACCAGATCAGGTTGCTCAAAGCCCCATCCAGCCTGGCCTTGAACACCTCCAGGGATAGGGCATCCACAGCTTCTCTGGACAACCTGTGCCAATGCCTCACCACTCTCTGAGTGAAGAATTTCTTCCTAACCTCTAATCTGAATCTTTTAGTTTAAAACCATTCCCCCTTGTCCTGTCATTGTCTGCCTGAGCAAAAAAGTTGCTCTTCTTGTTTTTTATAAGACCTCGTTTAAGTCATGAAAAGCTACAATAAGGTATCTCCAGAGCCTTCTCTTCTCCAGGCTGAATATCCCCACCTATCTCAGCCTGTCTTCACAGGAGAATGAATAAAGAAACTATTACATTTTCTGAAAATCATTCAAAGAATAAAGATGGAGAAGAAGAGAAAAACTTTTGTACAAAGTAAGAAAGACTGATATTTTTGGGTTTATGGAAAGTTTTGGAATACCGAGTGACTGCATATATATGCCAACTAAGAAATAGTTCACTTTAAAGTCACAGCTTGGCAGACTGAACAGGGGATCACATACGTATTAGCTGCCTCTGCTATAAAGGATACATCTGTAGGGGATGCCAGTACTCTAACATGTGAACTATATGCAAATGTAATTTCTTATTGCTTCTTTCAAACTCTTCTCCCTATTGTATGTTTATCTTCCTGTAAATTCTATGTTTCTATGCCAGCCATCTTAAAGACTTTATAAATATAGAGATTCCTTTGCTCTGTGAGCAAATGTGCTACAAGTTAATGTCAGTGACATTAGCAGAAAGCTTTCCTTTTAAACAGCAACATAGATAGATAGGTCATCAGTGATAAGAGTGAAGATTACATAAACAAGGATGCTCTCCACAGATTTATCTAGCCCCTTCTGATCTTTCCATTTTTCTTTACTTTCCTGCACATACTTAATATTCTCTTGCAACCACATACTCTCCCTGTGACCTACCCACTGTGTGGGTAGCACTCAAGTGTATCACCAAAGGGACCTTAATCTGGTTTACTAGTTTTAAATGTAACCTTATAGTGAACACTGAAACAAGGGCAAAAATAATATTGAGTATGCACTATGGGACATGAATTATCTAGACAGATATGATTTTAGAATGCTTCAGACTGAATGCACCAAATAAGAGATGGATGTCTGAATTTCATCAGAGCACAGATTGTACCCTACTGCTCTTTCAAACTAATCTCACTGAGAGGTCTGAACTTGATACTGAACATTCTGGGAAGTAAGAGGTTTTTAAGTGTTATTGCTTTTCAGACCTCTTTATCATTCTGCTGAGTTTAAACAGCCCTCTTGAATGTTGTTCTAAATACTGTACTGATAGTCTTAGGACACTGAAAACATGAATTTCCAGCAGCAGAGTAAATTCTGAATTTTTAAGTGTTTTTGCAAACCTTAAGAGAACTGGATATTCTTCTATCTCTAGGCAAGACTCCAGTAGAAAACTCAGAGCTGAGGGACAAAAAAAAAATGACAAAAGAAATTAAATATTACTACATTGAAGCAACATCTTTCTTCAGAAGAAAAGAGGGAAATGAATGAATATTTCAAATTCAAACTTGCTTGAAAAATCTGTAACCTATGTAGGTTTCTACTTCAGTTGTCACTGCAGCTTATTAGAAGCTGTTTTAACAAAAATGTTTTATTACTTTTTATTTTGGATTTAGTATTACTGAAGGCTTTAGTATTACCCTAAGGCTTGTATATATTTTATTCTATTCTGTGCTTATTTTCTGAGTAGTTCACTTCTAACTTTCTCAAGGATGATGTAAATGAACGTAGTAATTATAAAGATGTCTAAATTGCCAGGATAAAAGGATAGTAATTCAGGACGTATGGATTTCCTTCCTTGAGATACAGCTCTTAACATTCAGTATTATTTTATTTTTAGAAATTCAAAGTATCTAGGCCCCCTTTTCCCATGAAAGGTTGGACCTGATGGTCTTTCAAGGTTTTCCAACTCTTCTGTGGTTCTATGATTCTGTGATAAAAGAAAAGCTTTAGAGCCAGTCCTCTCTTCTGCTTCTGAATGAAAACAAAAATAAGATTGTGGGAAGATTCAGATTTTCCCAGATCATACATTTTTCCCTAGAACACTACCAGAACAACACCTCTTATCTTTACCAACAATCCCTAGAGGTTTCACCTTTAATGTGTCTGACCTATGCCAAATGAAGGTTTGACCCACATTTTGAGATTTGTTTTTAAAACATTTTTACTCCTTCAGAAATACGTACCTGTATATTGCTCAGAAATGGTTTTTGTTTGTTTGTTTTTCTATAAAATTTTGGGCTTTTCTTTTATAAGAAAGGAACATTATAATTCTTCAGAGTGGATAACTATTTTATGGGTTGCAGTAGAAGATGTTAACTCTGATCATGACAATGACTTTCTTGCAAGTATCTGATTTCTATCTAAACATTGGAAACCCACCCCACAGACTATTGAATTTTTATGTAAAAGTTTTCATTTTTGATTATGAATCATATGTACTTCATGTTCTCCAATTAGCATGTAAGAAACTGTCTGCAAAATTATGTTATCTTTTCCTGCATAAATTCCTTTATGAGATATTTTAGTATTCCACTTAATATTTAAATAAAGCAAATATATTAACAGTTTAGAGAATCATTTTCCCTGGCTAAAAATAAATTATGGGAATAACCCACTTCTTTTCACTAATTTACACACATCTTTAACAATATCTACAAAAAGAATTATTCTCTCATTCTTGCATGTTAGATAAGGTTTGGGGAAACCTCCAGAAGGTGCTTAATGACCAAAGGATTGTACTGTGGCTGATTAACTAACTAGTAGAAGTGCTCCCACTCTTACTGATCCATGGAAGTTATAATTACATGTTTCTTCAGCCCTGCTGAAGGACGTAGACTATAATTTCTGTACTAAAAAGATTTATAGTGTCAGAATTGTCTGCAATTTTCATCTACTAAAATATTTTCTGTACTTTCCCATGGTTAAAGCAGTTATCTGTTTAATCTATTTTTTTTCCTGATAGGAGACCAGGGAAGGTGGAAGCAGTACTCTACATAACAAGCAGTGAACCAGATGCTGATTTGCAAGGATTTTTCAAGGGCTGTTTTATGTCAGTGGTTATTACTAGGTTTTAATTTTCCCTTTGAAGGAAAATTTTAGCGGTCTTTTCTGTCAAGAAAGAGAAAGAGATGGAACAGGATTTTCATTTAAATATATGTTTATGAGCAACCATAGGAAGTACTATAACCTAAAGGAGATACTGTGCAAAATTCTTTGCCCTGCGCTACCCAGGAAGATCAAGCTATTTTCAGACCATCAGTCTGTCACTGGTCATATTAGATATAAGTTACTGCATACTTGATTCTAAGGATGAAAGAATGAATTAACAGACTTCAAATCCTCAGAGGAAATTGCTGTGAATATAGAGATAATTTTACCTGTTTCTAGCCTGTCTTATACTATGTAGTACCTCTAGTTAGATTATGCTACTCCTAAAATGACTGAATATAAGGTGCAATTCAGACTCTCCTTGACCTACAAGTTAAGTAATGTACCTTAATACATGTATGCTATTTTTTATTATTAAATGCTAATTATTATACACAGAAAAAATAATCTACAAACTTTGTGGTAACTTTACAATGATAAACCTGTATGTGCTAATGTCAGATTTATTTTATCATTTAAATAGTACATGTTGAGTTCAATGTAAGCACTCTAATCTGAGAGTTTTTTTCAAATTACTATTTTTTTAATTTATAACATCTTTTAAAGAAAAAAATTGCTTATCAGATTTTTTCAAAGAGACTTCAAGACATTATTGAAAAAAAAAAAGGTTTTGCAATATTTGTTTAATATTGCTGGCACAGCAAAGACAGCTAAGTTACTGCTGAGTCATACCACAGACAACAGTGTTATAGACCTTTATGTTGTTCTAAGTCTAACTACTTAGAGCAGTCTTGTGAATTAAAAATATGTTCTTAAATCTGTACCTTGTAGTCCTCGCCATTCCTATTTGCAAAAACTTCCAGTCTGGGAAGAACCTCTGGGTATACCCCACATTTCTCTTGGCAGTGCCTTCTCACGATTGTAGTGATGCTACTTTACGGAGCTGTAGCTCAGAGCTTGGCCAAACAGGCAAACTGAAAATCCAGGAAATCCTAATAAAGGTATTTCAGGTAAGGACCTTTTAAGAAATATAGGTCCTATAGTCAAGTCTATAAGCCCTTGCTGGAAAGGATCTTTTCAGCAATGGAGTGTGTAGCATCTCCATTAAAGAGAACAGAATCTTGTATTTGGTCAACAGCCACTTTTTTTCTTTGAAAGGAAAGTGTTTCAGGAACCAAATATGAGCAACCCAGAACCCTAAAACTCTCTGCATATGCTCAGAATCTGATATATACCACACAGGCAGCCTTGTCTTTCCCAGCAGGAAGAGTTTCACCCAATATCTTGGGATTTCTTAACTTCAAGCAGGAAAATATCCATGTATACCCCAGCTTTGAGTAGGCCTCTACTTTTCTTGATGAAGGAGGATGGATGGGTGACGTGGGGGAGGATGGGCTCAAAGGCCCTCCAGCTGCTGTGATGGGACACTGTGGGTAAAGGCAATCTTCAGCTCTGTATTTTGTCTGGATGTGATATAAAAGTACTAGATGACTTTTCAAGGGATTTCACGGAATTCTGGTAATACACGGATTAAAGGGCATCCAGACACTCAGCTAGAAATTTCTATATCTGGATAAAGAAATATTACCACTTCAATATGACTTTAACTTAATGTTGATTAAATATTATCTTTTAATAAATTAGTATCTTTCTCTCTGAACAGGTATACTGTAGAAGGCTGGTATTTGTTTGCAGACAGCTCGAATGGAGAATTTGGTCACACTGCTGACATCGCTACTCCAGTCATCTCCCTTACGGGGCCCAAGTGCAAAATCGTGTTCTGGAACCATATGAATGGTTCAACAGTAGGTTCTCTGGAGGTATGGGGATATTCTTTATTTTGATTTATCCTTACTCTATGAAATTGCTGGGAAATTAATGTTTTGTCATTTAGTTTCATTAGAGATGAGGCTGCTAATAAACAAAAATGAATAATTGCTAACACTCTACTGCTCTCAATATGTTAAGATTTGAAGGAAGCATTAGTTGTGTAAACTGTGGAAAATATAAGTTTCTACAGCACACCAAAATGATGACTTTTATACATGTATCATGGTTGGAACTTCTGTGTAGGCAAAAGTCTTGTACTGTATAATACCCCTTAACTGAGAATCATCAGTATGTATTTGGAAATTGAGGTTTTTGGCTGATTGTGGGAGTTAGAAAAAAGCAGTAGTTTCAAAATTCACAGTGAAATTTTGTAGAAACGCCTTATTGCTATGTTATTCCTTCAAAAGCTTAACATATATTTTTCAATAGTTAGTTATATTAATGTAAGAAACTTTGAGTCATTTCTAGGACTTAACAATAACAAGCTTTCTTAGCAATACCATTTTCTACACTCCATTTAAAATAAAAATACTTCTGTAAAGGAAATCTAACTGTTCAGCAGCTTATAGATCAAATGAGTCACTGCAAAGTGACTGAATAAAACAGCAAAGTTGTTCTCAACATTTTTTTTCCACACATCATATTAAGTATAACAGAATTTCCCATGAGTGTTACACAATAACTTACAGCATCATAAATGTTTTTTTAAAAAATACTCAGGTTATAATACCCAATCGTGTGCAATGAGTATCAAGTTAGTTGTGGCCAGTGAATTTAATTTTATTAATAAATTCTCACTCTCAGTTACTCTGAATAATAATAATAAAAACATATATAATAAAAGCTGGCAGAATTCAACCATTTTGAAGGTGAAATTAAAATGTATGTTGACAGTAGAGAACTAGGTGTCCTCCAGCCAATGCATTTGTCTTGCTAGGTATTCAGAGGAAGCATATTTTGTGTTTCCTTGAATTTTTAAACAATTTTTTAAAATATCACTGAATTTCTCCAAAGTAATAGAGATCTTCCTAGGGCACTGGCAGGTATTCAAATTTCAGTTCATCAGAATTAGGGGGAGTTCAGAGTATAAAGATGATTTGTCCTCAGTTTAAGGTTTTGGGACAAATCAATGTGTTTTGATTTCTTTCCATTTGCCCCAGTGTCCCAGAGCTTCTGAAGTGTGCAGGCATCCATGTTACTTCGAAGTAAGTCCACAGATGCTTTTGCAGAAATTAACAGCCCAGTTAATCACAGGATGAAGGTACCACCACAAAAGACAAACATAGTGAGATTTTTTTTTCTCTCAGTTCCAACCGCTGCCTCTAGTAGGAGACTATGTCCCTCTATTACGTAATTGACTTTCCCTCCTCTCTAACTTAGTTGATTTTAAGATGTACCAAAGGAAAATCACAATACCATTTAATTTTAAATATTGTAAATAAACATTGTAAACATTGTAAATTGTAGCATTTCAATTGCTTCATTATTGTGGTGGTTTCACCTTAACTGGCAAGTAAACTCCACCACATTGCTTTCTGACTCCACATCTTCAAAGGAAAAGGGAGAGAAAATAGCATGGAAAAGGGATCGATGGTTGAGATAAGGACACGGAGGTTGCTTAACAATTGCCATTATGGGCAAAACAGGGACAGCATAGGGAGGTTAATGTAATTTATTGCCTGTTACTAACTAGTCTAGAGCAGGGAGAAACTAAAACCAAACTGAAAACACCTTTCCCTCACCATCTCCTCTACCTTCTCTCCCCAAACAGAGCAGGGGAACAGAGAATGGGGGCTATGGTTAATCCCTAATGCTTTCTTAAATCTGCTCTCACAGAGGCACAAACAACATCGCTTATTGGCTTGGCTCTGACCACGTCCCTTTTGGAGCCAGCTGGAGCTGGATCTGATCTGACATGGGGCAGCTGCTGGGCTCTCCTTAGAGAGAGAAAATATAATTATTTATTTATTTTATTTATTTTCTTTTAAATATTATAAGTATTATACAATTTTGAATCTTTTCTGTGGCTGAATATCACTGATGTTCTTCTATTAGTCTCCCTCATGACTATCACATTTTTATTTAGTTCACAAGTTTGGATTATTCCACCTTAGTCTGTGTCTATACCATCAAATGTAATGTAAATGTTGAAAGCTCCTGCTACTTGCATGAGTGTATGTCTTCCTGTGTTTCTGTGGCTTTCTTAAACACTGATTAGTTGTCACTTTATTGTGCAACTTCAGTTTGAATAATTGTTGGAAACATTTTTGTCTGGTTTCTATTGCTAACTCTACCAAAGAATTAGAAGCCATTTTTCAACAACTTGCAAAGCTTTCAGGTAAATTAGGGTACAGAGAAGCCCTGGATTTTAATAGGATATAAATTTATGGGCATGTTCAACTTTAAAATTGTAACCTTTAGCATGATATGAGAGAAAATATGAATTACTGATGAAGGAATTGGTTTTATAATTTAGTAGGTAATGTACAGTTTGTGGAAAATTGTACATCTGTCTTTATTGCCCCAAACATTCATATTTATATTCATACACCTGTATAGCATGTATGTAAGAGTAAGAAAAATCTCTTATTCAGCACCCCATATTCTCTCAAATAATATCTGTAACCTCTGTTTTTCTACATTTTTATTTTTTTTTGCCTTAAAATTCATGTCTTCTGGGAGCAGTTTTCTTGTCTATAAAGCCAGGTGTCATTTTGTTTTCCATTCCATTCAGAAGCATTGGTTTCTTTTGTTCCTATGGAATGAAAATTCTTCACTGGGATGATCTGCTATTTGCTTGCCAGAACTTACCTGTTATACAATATCATGCACACACATGGGACTACATAAATTTTCAAAAAAAGCATGTTTTTCATTTCAAAAATATGTGGGCAATCCTAAAAATATTACACAAAGTAGCAATAAATCCTTGGAAGCAAAAGTGGTACAAGCAACTGGTGAACTGATAAACTGGTGAACTGAGTACTCTGTGATTACTGATTGAAGGCACAACTTGACACATCATCAAACTCTGATCGGGTTGTTATTAGCTCAGATGAATTTGGATGCCTGAGAGGATGGAGTAAAGCATATGTAAGACTTTGTGCTAATGTGCTAATGTTGAAGTTAGGTTTCTCCAGTTCAATGGCTATTCAAAGGCTTATAGGTATTTGTGAGTCTTCTATTATCCAAACAAGTGAAATATGGTCTTAAGAAGGGAAGAACAAATTTTTATCTGTAGGGAAAAAAAATAAAAAAATCATTCATATGATCATATAGAATCAGGACATTAAATCTCTTCTGGAATTACAATGTAGCAATCTAATGCCATGTAGTAAATGCATGAACTATTAATATGTGTTGTTAGTGCTGATTTCCATGTTTTACAAATGGATCTTGACCCTTTCCTGAGCAATTTTTATTTGTGGTTAACTGTTCCAGCTAAATTAGTGGGTGAATTAACCTGGGTAAGTCCCAGAGCAGAGTGTGTTCATGAGCAGATCAGAAAGTTTTAAAGCATTATTTGAATAGTGGCTTACACTGGCAAATCCCTTTGCGCTTGATATTTAATGTTGGTACAGAGATCAATTATACAGGATACTCTAGACAAAATTAAGGAACCTGCAGTGTGTTGGTAATGGAAAGATTTTTTGTGACCTGTAATTATTTCCTTTTCAGGTACTCTGTAAAACTGGTAACAAGACTTCTAAACTATGGACCCAAAGTGGCACCCAAGGTCCACAATGGAACAGAGCAGAAGTGTTCTTGGGAATTCGCTCAAATTTTCAGGTGTGTATTCATGTTTTATGTTCTCTCCAGACAGTTTGGCTTTAGATACTTTCATGATTTGCTTTTACCCTCTTATTTCCCTTCCTCCCCCCCCTCCGCCCCCCCCCCCCCCCCCGGCTCTGTCTCCCCTTCTGAATAACAACAACAAAAAAAAGTAATATTTTTGGCTGTCTGTTCATTTACCTGAACTGAACACAAGTTTTCGTAAATTTCTCACTCTCTTCGATTTTAGACAGACATTTAAGACAGAATTCCCTTCTATCCTTGAAACTGACTTGGTTTAGAACCATTCCACTTCCTTCTCTTTAGTGTGCAGTAGAATTGTATTTTTGCATTTGATTGAGAAAAAAAAAGAGTCTTGAGCATGATATCCACTTTGAAATATGATCTGATCCTTCAGCACCTTAGAGATGGTTAGTCATGAGTATGCCATGCTTAATTTTATCATTCTAAAACAAGCAAACAAACAAACAAAACCCAAACAACAACAAAAACTCAACCAACCACCACCAACAACAAAACAACAACAAAATAAAACAAACAGAAAGACAGGCTGGAACATTTAAAAATATGTTATATTGCCCTTCTGTCTTGGATGGCTTTTAACTGAACTTTAACTAGTAACTTTCATGGGAATAACGGGTGAAAGATTAATATATTTCACGCTTTGCAGAAGTAAGTGGAACCCTTGCTATTAATTCAGGAACAGCAGGAGCTAGTATCTATTTGTATTACCCATTTTCTTTCCTGTGGTAATGGTCCTTCAATAACTGTAGTGACAGATCTGTACACACAGCGGTACAAGCATGCATAGGACAATGCTACAAGAATAAGAATTGACCACTTCCAAGATTTGAAGGAACAATTGTTTTCTGTTCTATTCATGTTGCATGCATATCTTACCCATGCTTCACTGTAATATCTCTATAATTTTTATTAGATTATTTTCAGGACAAAACGTGGTGTCAGTTACATGGGAGATGTGGCAGTGGATGATATTACTTTTGAAGATTGTTCCCCTTTGCTCATCCCAGACAGACCTTGCACATTACAGGAATTCACATGTGCCAACAAGTACTGCATCCCAAAGGATAATCTTTGTGATTTTGTAAATGATTGTGCAGATAACTCAGATGAGAGCTCTGCCATTTGCAGTAAGTATGGTAGTTTTTTAAAACATAATTATCACAAATAACCATGCCTGTTGTGAATTGTTAATACTTGAACACTGCTGGCAGCTCATCACCAAAGACAGCAAAGATGAAGGTAATAATTTAATTATATTATTTGGCTTTTATGGATTTTAAATTACTATTATTTACTTTGAAATAATATGATGGAAAATAAAAAGTGCTGTTAGTGAATTTCTCTACTGTCTTTAAAAGCACAGTAAAAATCTGATTTCCATATGAAAAGAATGTATTAAAGCTGAAAAAATGTATCAAGTATAATATCTTTGGGATATAGGGAGTTACCTTCTTTGATATTTCAAGGATTGCCAGATCTCTTAGCAAATTATTTTAGTATGAATACAGTACAATTTTAGTTTTACGAGAGATATCAAGAAACACCATCTGTAGTATTGGATACAAAGAATGGTGTTTAATAAGAAATGGGTTTTCCTCTGGAGAAAAGGATCACATATATTGTTTAGGTAGTACTAATACTTTCTTTTTTTTTCTCATAAAATTGTAGAAAATTCTCACACAATCAAATCTCCATTGTTTGCTACAGTATGAAAAGTAGCCTCATTTTTATGGAGGTTATGAACACAATTTATCAATTTCTTAGTGAATACAGTTCTGTGAAGCAAAGGTACACAAATCCACTGATATCATTTGAAGTGGAGCTACTAGGCAAAGAAACTATGTTTTTTGACTGGCTTTCTTACTAATAAACTTTTTCCAAACCAGGGACAGCATGTCACTAAGTTATTTAATAGAATTTTCAGTAACAACAACAGGAACTGGACTTTAATTTTGGCTTTCCCTTACTTTTCTTTTTTTTCCCTTTTCCCTTTCTCTTTTCCTTTTTTCCTTGTTTTCACCCCAAACTTGAAATATTTTATGAAAACATTTCAAGTTTTCACTATGTACTGAAGAATTTTGGTTTCCTTTCTTGGTACTGCCTTATATATTTAATAAAATAGAAATGTATAACAGCAATTGCTGAAAATATTCTTTTTGCAAAAATGGCATACACATTTATCACAATACATATTGTGATGACAAAAAAAGATTTCATTGTCATCATAATTAATTAGTTTCATGACCTGTTTTTTTCTAGTCAGCCCATTTCAAAGATGACCTATAAAGTTTTTATTTTTAGGTCACAAACCAGGACGAATCATCCCAAGGCTAATATTTCAACTACGAGGTGGTGGACTTTATTAATTTCCTACCACATTTCCTACCACACTGACTGTAAGGCTAGTACCCTGAACACAGAAAAAGGCTAGTTATGCTTTCACAGCTTTTTCATAAGACAGACTGCCTCTGAAGAGACCAACTTTAGGAAGCACGTATTTACGCGTTGTGACATCTTTTCATTCCTTGCAGCTAGCAGAGAAGAGCTGTTTTATCATTGCTGACCCATAGAATAATAGATTGAATAATTGAAACTTAGAAGGAAATGCATTAGTACAGTTAAAAATGACAGGAAACACTACATAGGTATGCATGGCAACTGTGTTTAAAAAACATGAAAATTGTGTAGTTTCAAGACTTCTCCAAAGTACCTTTTAGCAGTAAGCCTTCACGGATCACTACCCCTAACCACAGATGTTGTTTGCTATGTATACAAAGAGTCGTCATAACCTAGTTAATGAAATATGAAATATTGAAAATAAACTAGTCCCTAATCTCTGTAATATTCCTGAAATTCTAAACTGTTAATAGGACCATATCACATGCTGATACTCACAAAGTCTAATTAGCAATGTCTAGATATAACCTAGATGCTGAGATATAAACTATGCCTCATAAAGTTGCTAAATTACTATTGAGAGATCTGTACCTTGTTTTTGTTTTCTTTCTTGAAAGTTCTTTTTAGCTAGCTGCATGACTTCAATGCTGTAAAATAATTCAAGTATACTCTTTTACAGAGCTATTGAGGACCCCAATGTTTAGAAATTATTCCATTTGACACTAAATTAGGAAAGCTCTGCAGGAGGATCTGGATAGGCTGCACCGATGGGCTGAGGTCAACTGCATGAAGTTCAACAAGGCCAAGTGCCGGGTCCTGCACCTGGGGCGCAATAACCCCAAGCAGAGCTACAGGCTGGGAGAGGAATGGTTGGAAAGCTGCCAGGCAGAGAAGGACCTGGGAGTGATGGTGGATAGTCGGCTGAATATGAGCCAGCAGTGTGCTCAGGTGGCCAAGAAGGCCAACAGCATCCTGGCTTGTATCAGGAACAGCGTGACCAGCAGGGCTAGGGAGGTGATCGTCCCCCTGTACTCAGCTCTGGTGAGGCCGCACCTCGAGTACTGTGTTCAGTTTTGGGCCCCTCGCTACAAGAAGGACATCGAGGTGCTTGAGCGGGTGCAGAGAAGGGCGACGAAGCTGGTGAGGGGCCTGGAGAACAAGTCCTACGAGGAGCGGCTGAGGGAGCTGGGCTTGTTCAGCCTGGAGAAGAGGAGGCTCAGGGGTGACCTTATCGCTCTTTTTAGGTACCTCAAGGGAGGCTGTAGCGAGGTGGGGGTTGGCCTGTTCTCCCACGTGCCTGGTGACAGGACGAGGGGGAATGGGCTTAAGTTGAGCCAGGGGAGTTTTAGGTTAGATGTTAGGAAGAACTTCTTCACTGAAAGGGTTGTGAGGCACTGGAACAGGCTGCCCAGGGAAGTGGTGGAGTCACCATCCCTGGAAGTCTTCAAAAGACGCTTAGATGTAGAGCTTAGGGATATGGTTTAGTGGCTGTTAGTGTTAGGTTGGAGGTTGGACTCGATGACCTTGAGGTCTCTTCCAACCTAGAAAATTCTGTGATACTGTGATTCTGTGTAAATGAGTGGTATGTGCTCAGAGTTTTCTTTAAATGCAATGCCACGAGTATGGTTTTCTGACTGCATGTACTTGAGAACAAAATAGATCACTATGTTGCTGGAAGAGGTAATGACTGGTAGAGATGCCCAGGAGAGCATCAAATGCATTCTAACCTCTGCTGCTCATTCAGCCTGTGCACACTTCAGTCCTCTTTCTTGGCCTTTTCCCCACTGTCCCAAGTATGTTCAGGTTCCCAATACCAGGTCCTTAGCTCTACAAATCTGTTTCTATAGTTCTGTACTGCTTGTTCCTCTAGACATAGCTGTTTTACCCTGAGATGTGTGAGTAGCAACTCAGCTGAAGCAGTAATTTTCTTCAGATTTTTTTCTTTTTATTTCCATGCATTTGAGAATAAATTTAATGTTAGGTAAACACTGCCAATATTAACTTATTTCATCAACTACTAAGGGACATATACAATTAGAACCATATGCCTACCACATAGAATCATAAACATGTAGCATCTCAACTTTCTAAGTCATACATAAGGGAAGAAAACATCAAGAGTATGAAATTTCTATCCCTATGTGAAACAGGTGGATAGGGAATGGAGGTTACCTACTATCTTGTCAGAGGGAGAAAAGTCTTTATGCTTTTGTTTTTTAAAGGGGATTTATATAAGGGCCTTGATTCTTTAAAACATGACTTTAAATTAAAATGGTCAGTTGCATGAATGATTTTTGTTGACCAGAGATGAAATTTGTGAGTAATTGAAGAAATTGCTTTAGCTAGGATCCTGAAATATTATGTAATGAAATGCTCAAATGACAAAAGATGAGGACAGTTATATTCAGTTGGGGTAAATTATTATCTATGTTTTGCATAAATGAAAATCCTATAGCACATTGGGGATTTGTTGTTATTATTAATATTTAATTTAGTGTTGTATTTGCACACAAAGATAAAAGTGAAGTTATTTTTTGCTTACTAGTTCATATTTATAAGAAAATGTTTCAGAGTTCTCTTCCACCCATGTGATCTTCACAAAGAAAAATAGAAAAAAAAAAATCTTTCACCTGATTTCAGCCTCAAATTTAAGAGGCAGCTGTCTGTACTGTTTTGGTCCACATGTAGACTCCATGGATGTTGACTCCTTGGCCTCATTACTGAGGCTTCTGACCAGCTGCCAATTAAATAAAGTTACTTGTAAGTGGCTGAACTTTATCAAACCCTAGAAGAGGTTCAAGTTTTGTTTATATTTTAGGAGAAAGCTTTTGTCATTTCTTACACTGTCAGACCAAATGATCTATTCAGTTTCCCTACTTATCTTCAAAGTACTTTCCTTTCCAGCAATAATAGTAAGAACACTCAGGGCACAGTCTCTTGAAGGCTCTGGCAAAATTCCAGCTTATTTCAGCAAGTTTAGTCTTGCTTGGTAATCATTATAATGAAGTTATAGATGCATTGTAGAGAAATATATGCAGCTTAAACTTTTGGACCAGTGTAATTGACTTAACCTTAATTTATGTGGGCAGTTGGCTAACCACATTGGCTGTTTTGACGTTCAAAGCTAGAAAATCAGTAAAGAGCATACATTTCGTGGCATATAAAAATCAATCAAAATTATCACAACCTTCTATTTTTCTAGGCATTAAAAGCAATTCAAGAAGAAACTTAGATAATCATCTCTGTTTGCATATTGTCTAATAAATTACCAGTGAATTCTTCTGGAAATATATTAAAGTAAACTAACTGCGGGTATGATTTAGTTCAAAGTAAATACTCCTACATTTATGTTTTACCTGTTTGTGTCTGCATGGAGGATGTGTCTCTCTAGTGCTCTGTACTTTTAATTGGATGGGGTTTTGTTCCATAAATATAGGCATTTTTTATCCTTTTCAGCACTACTGAGATCTCACCTGGCTTTAAAGTATTCCTCCAAAAAGAGGCTAGTTTTCTGCAGATGTCTTGGGTGCTCTATGGAGGGCATGAATTGGCTTATAAAACTAGAGCTAGGAAATTTGTCCTAAAATAGATTGACGTATTAAGTTACTTTTATTTTTTATACTTACAGCAATGTTGGTTACACTAAGTTTTCATGTGTTTGCAAATATCCTTCAGGTACCTCTATTGGGCATTGTGATTTTGAGTTTGATATTTGTGGATGGAAGCAAGATGAAAATGATGATTTTGACTGGAGCCTCAGAACTAGCAGTACTACAAAATTGGGCACTGGACCAGCTGCTGATCATACATTGCAAGAGCCATCTGGTCGTTATATTTTTATAAAGAGTTCATTTCTTCATCTGCCAGGACAGAAAGCCAGGATTGCTAGCCCTGTGCTAAGCAGAAGGAATAAAAACTGCAAGGTACGTGGGGTGTCATACTAGCAGGAATGCAGAATTTGATTTCTAGATTACACCAAGATAATATCCCTAAAATAAATAACGACAATCACTGAGATATATCTTGATAAAAACAAACATGTTGTGGAAGAAGCAAAACCTGGTCTTATTTCCACCTTGGAATCATATGAAAACATGAATCTCATTGCTAGTTATTGGAGAAGAATGATTTCTGTACATAAGCACTCTAGAGGAGATTGAAATGAAGTCAGCAATAAAAGCAATATGTAATTTAGAATATGCCTTATGCAACTCCAGCCCTGAGTAGCCTAAAACTATGTATGTGCTTTAATGGAGCAAATGTGTAAAAACACAGTAACAAGTATATACTTGTTACTAGTATAACAAGTATATAAAAATACAGTAACAAATACAGTAAAAGAATGCAGGTTCAAAAGGGACACTGCATGACAGAAGGCCTTGTCTTTGACTCTTTTCTAAAAAAAAAAAAAAAAAAAAAAAAGGTAGAAAAAGTAAAAAAGTAATCTTTTATTTTCCAAGGTGTTATAACATACTGTTGTGATTTGATCCTGATCATTTCTTTGCAAATCTGGTTTAAAAGGTTTTACAGTTTTGATATATATTTTACAGTCTGTACTGAAATGGTAATTTGTAGTTTCATAATACAGCTTTCAAAACACATCTCTGAGAAACTGCTATATTTTGAAAATTCAGGGAATTTTCCAGGAAGTTGAACTATGTGCTACTTTGAAATAGTATTTCTCCTCTGTGTATTTAGAAAGACATAAGAAAATTAGAGGAGCAGACAATGGCTTAAAATTTTTAGGATAAATTTGGGAATGGATTTCCTGAATTAAAGAGCTGATCTGGATAAGAGAAAAGAAGAAAAAGAAAAAGCAAACAAACAGAAAAAATAGTTAAGAGAAAAGGGAGGTATTAACGTATAATTTAACCATTTTATTTGAGATTAAGGAATTACTTTTTCTATCAGTTAAGATTCTGGACTTTCTCCTAACAAATAAGACACTCCTTCCTTTCTGTGAATTATTAGAGTTGAAAGGAACTGTGAACAAATGAATACTGGTCTAAGCATTATGCCACACTCGAATCTACGGTAAAGAATTTTGGAACTACTGTGACCGAAAACAACATTCAAACTACTCTTTTGCTAATTGCATTGCTATTCACACATGAAGATCTTTCTAACTTGGCAGCAGAAGTGTTTATAAGTGTTTATTGGCTCTTTACCTTTACCCAATTACATTTGTTCAACAGCTTTTTAATGGTCTTAGCATAAAAGAACCACTTTGTTCTCCAGCATCTGGAACATCTCTACTCCTGATGCCACAATTGTAAATCTTACTGTGTTAGTTTGAGTGATACTGGTCTTGTATCTCTGTGCTGGCCTGAGAAATATCAATTTCTTTGTATTTATAGAAGATGTAAAATTTCATTTAGTAAAACAGGATAGATAATCATTTTATATTAGAATTTTGTCCTTAGTACTCAGTACTGTACCTTGCCTTAGTAACTAGCTCTCTCAAGAGAAGAATATACATGAAGAGGAATTATTTAAACAAACAAACAAAAAACAACTTCAAGCTAGTTATGTGATAACATCACCATAGTCACTGAATGAGGGCTATCTTAGCTTTATATAGTCCTAAAATGTTTTACAATTGATGACATCTCTGTTAAAAATTACCAATCATCTGCTTCTATGTCCATTTATCTCACTTTTAGTCTCATTTACAAGGAAAATCAAAACCTGTAAAGTTTCTTTCTGAAACTTAGAGTTATGATTGTTTTGAGATTTCTGATCAGTCAATTTCACTGAATTTCTTCTAGTTGTTTGATAATTCTCAAACGCCTTTATAGATAAGAAAATAATGAAGTTTTAAACATAAGTGGGATGATTTTATGATCCAAACAAAACATGAATAGTCAGTAGCAAAAATTTATCTAGCCATTAAAAAATGTCTTCAAATTTGTGTCTCATATTTTCTAAGTACATTTTCTAAATTGGCTAAAATGTATTTATAAATTTAGACAAATTCTGCTCACCTGAGCTTGTAGATGTTTGCCTCTTTATTTAGTTTTGTATTTGAAAACATCTATTTCTTGACCTTATCTCTTTTTATGGTTAAATAAACAAAACAAACAAACAAAAACATTTCCACTATTTAACTTATATTTGTGAACAGTAAAATATATATACAAAACAAAGCAGAAGAACTGAGGATGACAGGATTGTGTCTGAATATTCATAATGTATCACACATTAAATATAATGAAGTGATCGAAACATAACTATTGGAAATGGTTATTTTTGTCATTTCAAAAAACATCTACAAAAAACAGTGTGTCTATGTACTTTCTACAGACAAAACTTCTACATCCATGATGAAGCCTAAAAGTGTAACTAAATAATGACATTTCAGTGGTTTTTTTTTTTTTTTTATTGTTTTGTTTTGTTTTGTTTTTGAAGTTCTGAGAAGTTCTGAAGCTTTGATTTATGCAGCTAACCAAGGGAAGTGAGATTTCTTATAACGGAAAATGTATGTAATGAACAACTGTTCCAAGCAACAGCTTCACCCCAGCAGATTAGATGGTCCCAAAAGTATTTTTTCTGTGAGTTACTAGAGAAGGAAATGCTACATCATATATTATTTCAGACTTAGTTTGGAATTTTAGGCCCATTCAAGTCAACAGAAGATGAACTTTTACATCATTGGGACAACAAGAGTTTTGTGCCAATAAAACAAATATATATAAGCAAACATAAAGGGAAGTACATGGGAGGAAAAAAAAAAAGTGGTGGTGTTTTTTTTGTTGTTGTTTTGTTTTTGTATACAAACCAAGCTGTACCTTGAAAAAAAGAACAGAAAGCTGGTGAAAATTGGCCAAGTAGAAAGAAAATGAGAATATGCCAAAATAAATCTGGGAAAGAAAAGGGAAAATTCAGTGTCAAGTTGTCAGTGACACATAATTTTACTACTTGGAAATGGAACCTATAAGAAAACCACCTAACCTATATATACTAGAGTGAAATAAGGAAATAATTATGTTGAAAATGTTGCGGGAAAGTTTAAATACCTTATTTGGATTAATATTCACTACAGGGAATTGTGGAAGTACTAGCCTGAGATCTACTCCTTTGAACCTTGAAGCAGCATTGTTAGAGACTATGACACCAAAAAAGATGGTATTGGAAAAAAGTCTTAATTTTAATTGCACTATGTAAGCAAAGCAGGTGGTATACACCTGGGAGAATAAATTAAATATAAATTCTGGGAGAATTTAAGAATGAAGCCAAGAAGTTTCAATAAAATATATGAAAAATGTCAAAAAAATCAATTCTTTAAGAGGACACATGACAGAAAGAACATGGGGGAGGGAGGCTGTTTTTATCTGTATTTCCTGAATTTTCTTGCATGTGGTATCTGATATTTAGTCACCACAAAAGCCCGTAGTTATTTAAAAATAAATGCATAAATCAAAAATATGTGAAAAAATTCTTCAGGATAGACCTGAAAAGATTAAGTAGCCAAGATAAATGACCACATCTAGAGAACCTTGGAGAATGAAGGCTAGAGAGCTAGCCTGCATTCTGATGCAAGGGAAATTCTGTATAGGAATTAATAGTGGGCTCCAGCCTGGCTCAGAGTAAGTCATATATGTGCAGTCCCGGTTCTAAAAGGACTCGTATTCATGCTTATAACTATATTTATAACTGTTTGCAATAGTGACATTACAACTATATATGATACCTCAAAATGATGTGACATTACAGAATATCAGTATGTTATTTCCACATACCAATTCAATTATTCAATGTAATTTGGAAAAAAGTTTATAAAAATAGATATAGAAAATAGAAGCTGGGAGTTGGCATCTTCTCACAGATAATGAGTGTTAGGACAAGAGGGAATGGCTTCAAGTTGCACCAGGAGAGAGAGACAGAGAGAGAGAGAGAGAGAGAGAGAGAGAGAGGGAGAGAGAGAGAGAGAGAGTGTGTGTGTGTGTGTGTGAATCATGGTGAGGGAAAGAAAAATTCAATGATCATAAAAGAAAAACAGGCATAATACAGTTTGGTAGCTTTGAAAGGAACTGTAGCCAATCAGAAGCAGAGTGGTGTGCGGTTCTATGAAAATATCAGCTCAAAATTTAATGTCAGAAAATGAAACAAAATTTAGCTGTAGTAAAAAGGAATAGAGATTAGTCTTAAAAATGTGAAAAGTATTGTATAATTGAATGATATACACATATACTGAATGCACAAACTTAATTTAAAAAAGGAGTTTAAGAGAAATATAGTTGGAAACAGGAAACCAGCAGGTAAATATGAATAGTTCCATGCAAGAAACCTAATTAATAAAAATTATATTGGACTACTTTATTGCACAGAAGATATTCTGAAAGTGACCATAATAAAATTTTCATAAGAATTGTAACACAAAGCCCTTGATGGATTTACTAATCAATTGCAGAGAAGATCAATTAAGTAAAATTATTATTATTATTATTTTAAGTGTATGTTTTGCAAAAGACTGCAGAAGCTTATGAAATCCTGTAGCACTAGGTAATACAGAGGGTGGTGACTTAACATTTACATGGGTATCATAATATTTGCTATTATGTTTTTTATAACTATAATAAATAAGATGTTTTCATTCTTCAGGGTTTGCATTAGATTAGGAAAAAAAATGAGCTATAGGGGCGTTCTTGCATAATGTAGCATGAATTGCCTTCTTTCAAGGTATTACATCATTCTTGGAAATATTCTCTATTTGTTAGAAACAATGTTGAACTACCCTAAGAATTAATATGATCAAATACAACTGTTACTTTGCTCTTGAATTGAAAATAGTGGAGAGAAGCCAATGGTGACTACCTTTTGCAGTGTTTTTATTTCTATGTTCTGTATCTATTTGATCTTACTTTAGGACTTACTAATTTGTTTTTCCCATTTTTACTGAAATTCACAGTTTTCTGATCCAAGGACTACTTACTTTTTATTTCATTATTTGGCATTTATACAGGTCATTTTGCTCCCATAATAGATTATATAATATTATTTACTAATTATACACTCTGTAATCTATCACAAACACTATTAACACGAGAAAACTGAAGTTATTTCCAAAATTGTAAACAGCTCTATTCCTGTTTTTTTTAATTATTTTTAATTTTTATTTTTACCAAGTGTTCTCTTTCTTTCACATTTACACATGGAAGTTATTCAAAAGAGATGCAAGATCAGCTGTCACAGTATTGTAATGCTGATTTCCAAGATTGACTTATGGAATAATTAAATTTTTTTCACTAGTAAGTCATTTTCGTGTGTGTTTTAATTAAATTGTCTTTGAATTAGTAAAACACAGAGCTAGTCTGAATTCTGCTAATGCTGCTCCATTTAAAAAATAGAGTAAATACTGTAGCAGAGTATGTCTGAACTCACCAAATTTTATAGTTGAGGCTATTGCTCTTGTTTACAGATACTTTTCTATTACCATATGTATGGAGCTCACATTGGATCATTGATTGTCTACCAGAGGACTATGTCAAAACATGAAAGAATCCTCCTTAGTCTTACTGGAAACCAGGGAAATTTCTGGCAGAGAAAGGCACTGAACCTGACTGGAGATGGAGAGGAAGATTTCCAAGTCATCTTTGAAGGGATAGCTGGAAAAGGTCCCAAAGATGGCATAGCACTTGATGACATCACATTATCTAAGGAGTGTTTACCGTTCCAGGAGTTTTTACCAGCAGAACCCACAGCACTGCCTCCAACAGGTATGTTCTTGCTAGAGATAAAACCGTGCATGAATGTATGTCTCTAAATTCTGAAAGAATACATAGAAGTATTGCTTTCATTTCTTTGTCTCTCCTTCAAAATAAAAATAGAACGCATATCTTGGTAATGGCATGTTGAAACCAACGTGCTTTTAAGCAGCTCTTTGAAATGTTGATATTATTTTCATGACATAACTTTTGTGGTATTAAGTTAATTCTTATGAATCTGTAGGACATATGTTCTGCCAAGTATGTTTAGACAATATCGTGCTAATTCAGTGGGATTTATTTATCAATATTTACTTGTAAAATATAGTTATTGTTGAATAAAGAACTACAAGTAGGACAGAGCCAACACACCCATCTCGTAATAAGGTCATCAGTAAGTACATAGGAATAGCTCTAAGGCTTTTTGGCTAGTAGGAAACTGTACTGAGAGCTGGCACCATACACATCTTGTTCCCTTGTGATATGGTATCAGCAGAGGAGCTATTATTTGCATTATCCTCACTTACTGCATAAAGGAAATAAGACTTATAAAAATATTACCCAGATTATAAAGTTCTGATGGGCACAGATCCCACTATCCTCAAAGTAATAGCTGCTCCTAATAGCACTGATGATATTCATTAACAATATTTCCTTGGATGGTAAAGGAGAAACTCTTTCTGACAGAACAGAAAAAATCTTCCTACTTCCACATCTAGCCTTGCTGAAATTTAAACTCCCAAAGTGGAATGTGGGAGATTTCCTGGGCCTACTACAAATTTCCTGCATAGCTGTGGCAAGTCATTTTATTTAGCTTCTCTGTCTTTCTGATGAATAAAACAAAGCTAATATTTCCCAATGTCAAGGAGTACTGGGAGAATGGATCATTAATTTATGTGAGCTGCTTTGCTTTGTTACTGCTGCTAATGAGTAGCCTTCCCCTTTAGGATATCATTAAGCACTGCTCAGGCACTGGAATATACCACTGATGAGACTACATCAAACCTAAAAAATTATACTGTGCTTTGTCCATTAGATAAGCAGGAAAGATGTGGGTAATGGTTTCCAGACATATGCTGAAAAATTACCAAATCTTTACAGTATACACTATTGGCTCTCTACTTCTGACAAAAACAGTCATGGATATTTATTGCAAATGAGATTTGTATTTTAAAGTTCAGTTTTATATGAATGTTACCCCAAGAGGAACACTATCTGAGATTTCTGATTTCTTATTTTTGATGTTTTCAGACTCTATCCGCTTAATGGTAGATGTGAGTCTCTGTGGCAACATTGGAAACTTTAAAAGCTTTAGTTTTGATAGTAAAGGATGTTCCAAAATACTTTTATGATGTGTATAATAAAAAAGCTACTAAAATCTCAGGAAAAAGCCACCAGAGACTGATTTCTTGGTGTAGCTCATGTAAGATGTACTTTGTGAACTTTGTAGATACACAACACTTTAAGATAATCGTCTAAAATCATCCTTATAACATACCATCTTTTCTATGTCAACAATTTTTACTTGTCCTGGTAAAGAATTTACATTAACTACTGAGGGTTCCAACTTACAGCAACTAATTAACAGTGACATCTGTTTGGATCACTGCTTGAAATGGGGACTTAGAAATCAGAGTATGACATCTACTCCTGCATACAGAAATGTTCTGTACAGTAGAAAAATGGGGCCTATGCAAAGAGCTCTGTGATCTAACTATATAACTAGAGACAGTTAAAATGGATGTGGTAATCAGATGCAAAAATCTGGACTCCTAGACTTCTCTGTTTATATGCAGAGACAAAAAGGCTTTAACCAGAAGTGAAACGCTTATACACTTATATCTATTGCTCAAATTTGTTAAAAGTTTCTGAGGATGCAGAAGATCTGTTTTCTTGTCTTTAGTTGGAGAGAATATTGGCTAAGAAAATTGAAGTGTTTTATCTCAAAGATTCATAGTTCTTGGCGTCTATTCCCATGACGATGCAGAATTGATATAGCCACTTATTTATCCATCTGGTTAATATGCTCTCTCTTTTATATTTGGGTATTTGTTTCCTTTTTTCAGGTCTGGCAAGGAAAGTTTCCTTCATTTTAGGTACTCAAAATAGCACAGTGAATATTGACTGTCCTAATGCTTTTTACTGCTTCTCTGACCCAAATGAAGTTTGCTATTCAGCACTTTCTGTTCTCACTGTTTTTAGAGCTTGCTTTGTATTTTTTATGAAATACCTGAAATCTGCAATTCATTTTCCACTAACTCAACAAGCCACATGGAAAAAAGAAAAAAAAAAAAAAGTAATACTATTCTTATTATACTATTCTTATTTGTTTATTTATTTTTAATTCAAAATTTACTGTATTACACATGTCAAGGGAGATGCTTCTGAGTCTTATGAGCAGTAACAAGGTGTCCTGTGCTTGTTATTTCTGCACACAGAATGCTATAGCATGCTATGCAATGGGATAGTGTAAGGACTAAATAGAATAGAGTTATTGAATATCCATATCTGTGCATCCAGGACAGGGATGGGATTCTGACTTTTTGGAAGGATTGGCCCCTGAATGTATGCCAACTCTTTGAAGTTCTAAATGTATACAAATATACATTGAAGTGTTTTTTTTTTTTTTTTTGGTTTGTTTTTTTTTTTTTTTTTTTTTTTTTTTTTGTTTGTTTGTTTTTGTTTTTTCCCTGGACAAATAAAAGTAATGCTTAAAGGCTGAAAGAGCTGAAAGAGTGTGCTGAACAACTAGAAAAAATCATTTTCAAATTTAGCATTGTTATTTTCTTTAGACTGACAGCATGCTGTAAACTATCCTCATGATGCTACTTAGCAACAGTGATGCTGAAGTGGCAAGTCAACGAGAGCCATTTAAAACATCGTGCCTGAGAAAAAATAAGCATCATTTTAGGTTGGTGCTTATCAACTCCTCACTCTATAAATAGAGTATGGAAGAATATCAAGTTTTGTTCATGTCCTGCAGTGGTGCTGTGTGTAGCCCATATCACCCCAGCTAACTTCCTATCACTAGCAAAGTTTCTTACTTCATTGCTCATGAATGTTTCTGGTCATTCAAGAGTAGACATTAAAGAATACAGCCTTGTCTAAGGCTGTGGGTTTGTTTGTTTTTAAACAGGTTTTTGAATCGTTCTAGTACAAATGTCTAATTCATAAAAAAAAATACATAGAGATTTTGGCAACATAGCTAAAGATGACAATAAAGGCAAAGGAAAAAAAAAAAGTGTCATTAAATCAGATTTGCCAAAATCTTTTTGAGATATTACCCCCAACTGCATGTAATCTAAAGACCAAGAGATACTGATTAAATCACTCTTTTGCAGTTTGTAAAAAATTTAAGACCTATAAATAGGAATAATCTTGGCAGTTATTCTAATCAATATATAAGAAAAATCACATTTTATGCTTCTGTGCATAATGTGGTGTCCTACAGAAGAAAAAAATGTCTCCTTATGTACAATGAATTGAATAACAAAGAATTTATATCTGCCTTTGAAGCAGCCAGTCTTGACCACTGTCTGAGAGAAGAGAACATTAAACAAGGTAAAATATCTAAAGCACTTTAAAACCAGTGCTGGGGGGAAAACAAACAAACAAAAAACAACAGTAAGCCTATGAAGAATACTCATAACTTCTGATATGCTCCTGAAGTTTTGTAGACAGAATAGAATATACCTATATAATATAGAGGTTTACCTATATGTATGTATAGGCAGCAACGTTCTCAGTTAAACAGACTTTTGATCATTTTACTGTCAATAGCAATTTTATTTTATTTTTTAACTCCTAATGTTGTAAATGTGTTATTAGGAGTTCAGGTTAGGATTCATTTCTGTTTGTAGTTTTCTCTTAGTTATGCAAGTACACTTTTTATTACTTAAAAGTGAAGTAAATGCTACTGTGTTTATTTGACACCGGAGAAGCCTGAGGCAGTATGAGTGACTTGCCTCAGGCTGCATAGTGAGTCAGTGACAGATCCGGGATTAAGGCATAATGAATCTATCAGAGTTGTCCCTTGGAAAAGGTATAATCATCACAGATTCTTATTGTAAAGGAAACAATGTGTTCCAAATTTCAGTTGATGGGGGCTCGAGCTATTCAACCAAAAAATAGCAGTTAGAGTAGATTTTTATGCTACACATTTGCAGGTAACTAAAAAAAAAAAATGAAAAACTAGACTAAAATTCTCAGTTATAATGCTGACATGTTTAATTTATCGCTAGAATGTGACAAAACATGTTATCTGAAACATCACAGTGGATAAAGGCTTTCCCTACATTAGGTAGACAGAGACGTGAATTAAATGCAGGGCTGTGAACTCAGCAGTCAGAGCAGAGCCTAGATTTGTCCCGTAACTGATTACAACTCTGGATAGTGGACAGAAACCATGATTAATGTCATCTAAGGTCCTTGGAGACAGGGCACTGTCAGCACTTGTTTTCCTTTTTCGCAGAACAGTTTAAAGTCTCCAGAAATTTCTTTAGCTCTTGGGCCTCTGCAGATCTGTTTCTGTGAAATGCGTCACAGAACAGTGTGGTGGTTTTACTCAGCTGGGCAGCTGAGCTCCATAACTGCTGTCTCACTCCTCCTCTCCTCAACGGGAAAGGGGGCAGAAATACAATGTAAAGGGCTCAAGGACAGGTAGATCACTCCCCAGTCATCGTCATGGGCAAAGCAGACTCACCATAGGGTGATTAATGTAATTTATTCCTTATTACTAACAGACTGGAGCAGTGAGAAACTAAAAGCAAACACCTCCCACTCCCCAACCACGCTTTTCTACCTCCTCCCCACAACCAGCACAGGGGAATGGGAAACGGGAGCTGTGGTCAGTCCATAAAACTTCATCTCTGTCACTCCTTCACGGCTTTGTCTCCCCCACTCCTTCAGTCACTCTCTGCCCCTGCTCCATGTGGGGCCCCTCCCACGGGATGCTGTCCTTCCCAAACTGAGCCTGCGGGGGCTGCCCACAGGCTGCAGCTGTTCAAGCACTGCTCCCACATGGCTCTGTCCCACTGGGTCCATTGCCCAGGAGCAAACTGCTTCAGCACGGGTCCCTCATGGGTGGCGGGTCCCTCATGGGTGGCAGCTCCCTCCAGATCCCCTGCTGCTGCATGGGCTCCTCTTCACAGGCTGCAGCTCCTGCCCGGGGCCTGCTCCTGCAGGGGCTCTCCATGGGCCGCAGCCTCCTCCAGGCCACATCCACCTGATCCACTGGGGGCTCCTCCATGGGCTGCGTGGAGATCTGCTCCATGTGGGATCCATGGGCTGCAGGGGGACAGCCTGCTCCACCAGGGGCCTCTCCACAGGCCTCAGGGAAACTGCTGCTGTGTGCCTGGAGCACCTCCTGCCCTCCTGCTGCACTCACCTTGGGGACTGCAGGGCTGGTGCTCACTGTCTCTCCCAGCTGTTGTTGCACAGCAGTTTTTATTTGTTTGTTTGTCTTTGCCTTTCTTAAATCTGCTCTCACAGAGGTGCACACAGATTTGCTTATTGATTCAACTCCAGACAGTGGCCCATCCCTTTTGGAGACAGATGAAACTGGCCCTAATCACCCATGGGGCAGCTTCTTAGATTCTTCTAAGCCACCCCTGCATTCAAAAACCTTGCCATGGAGATCCAGTCAAAGAAATAAATGTCAGGTCAGGAGAAATTTTTTTTCAAGGCTAGAATGAGTTTCTTAAGCAGCAGGTGACACAGCCTGTTGAAATGGCAAAGTATAATTCCTGATAGTATACTTATAAAGGAGACTCCCTGTTAAAAAACCCCACTCTTATTTTCACCTTACTGGGAAGACTTAAGTTCTAACCCTTTACATTCCAAGGACTGGCTAAACAATTTCTCTTACTAGAGTCTTGATATTATTTTTCACTTACACACATACAGGTAGATAAATAATGCTGCAATATAGGATATTCTTAGAAGTATAAAGAGGTTTTTGCTGCTGTTGTTGTTTTTCTCTATGAATGTAAAGTTAAATTTCACAGGATCTAATCCTACTTTACCTTCAGTAAAATACATCTTTGTTGGGCTTTTCAAATACCTAGATATTCTGGAACAACATTTCCATGTGTGGTTAAGCCTGCAGGCATGTATGTATTTCTTTTCTCTCCCTCTCTAATTGTAGCAACAATCTGAAGAGGCTATTCAACACATGTTATCAATAATTAATCCAGACTGTGTTTTACTTCCCCAGTCAAAATGTTTGCATTTTCAATATTATATATACAGGAGTGAAAACAAAAATGTTATTTTTCACTATATATTTGTAAATGTTATTTGGAAGCTCAGTTTAAGAGTAGAGGCATTTCACTGCACAGCTTCATTTTCATTAGGGGATTTATTTTGTTTGCAAACTTTTCAACAGAGTATATCTCCCAAGTGGAATGATACTGTAGCTCTCAGAAAAAATACCTAATGTGTCTATTTTGGGGTTCAGTGGTAGGGTAGACAAATAAGTGGCATAAAGACTGTTAGCAGTCAAAATGCTCAAGGCATTTCTGAGTGTGGAAATACCACGCTCAACCGATCAAAAGTCAGATCACCTAATGTGCTTCACGCAGGGAAAAGGGATTGAAGAAATGGAAACTGAGAAAGTGCTTTTTTGATATATGGAAACTTCCAAGCAACCCAGAACACAGACAAAGGGTATGTCACCAATAATCATAGAAGCTATCCTCCAGAAAAAAAAAGATGGAAGGTTATTGATTGAGGTCACATGCTCTTCACCAAGCACACAAACAAAACAACAACAAGAACAAAAAAAATTAGATTTTCTTTTTTGCCAGACCAGGTAGGAAATACGTTAGTGAAATGGAGAGATGAGAGGTTCTTTCTGTGTTTCCATTTTAGTAAATACTTATTTGTTTGAGGAAATCCCTCATATTGGTGTGTTGCATTTTTAGTTCTCTGAGTGAAAATGAAGTTCGGGTGAAGGAGAGAGATGGTAAAACCAGCTTAATGTGCATAATGAATCTTTACAAAAAGTAAATCCAAATTTTATAGGCTTATATAAGACTTGAACTATTTAGTGTGGGATTGAGCTCCAAGACTTATATCAGATGTCTAGATGTGATTCAATGTGTTATGTATCTAAATTCCAACTATAGACAGTATACTATATTGCTCTTTTGCTGCCCAGCCACTCAGGAGAAATCTCTGTGGTGCTGACAGATGTGTAGCACAGGATATAAGGAAAGCCTATGCCCTCAGGTGGAGCAGCTGCTAATGAGGAAGAATATTCTGCTCTATGTGTGAGGAATCAAATAAAACTCTAGGCTTCTATTTTAGCTTGATGTCATCACTCTTTGAAATCCAATGATTATACCAACTAGATCCCAATCAGTTTTAATGGGAATTTAGACACAGCATAAATGTATATCTTTCTGTGAGCTGAATGGTGTTGTGGTTTTTTTTTTTTTTTTTTTTTTTTAGAACTCTTTTTTTCACATATTTAGTTTTATGTCTCTTTTTCCAACACTTGTTTATACTTACCAGAAATTATTTCTGATTTGCTTTGCTGCTAGCTTAAGCAGAAATGACTGCCAAGTGATGTGACATTGAGGAGTTAAGTTGACAGCCTCAGAGACTGTTTATTATAACATTGGTGCAGCATCTTGTTTGGGATGTGACACATATTCTTTTAGCTGTAGCTTAAGCAGTTGTGGGGTGGCAGTGCATGAGGTACTCTCCCTCTGATGTCTGCTTCTGGTCATGTCCAGTGGCTGCAACCTGCTGCTTGGAGTGGCTGTATTCCCTTCTTCATACATCTAACAAAGAGATGAGTTGATTTAAAATAAATAAATAAATAAATAAATATTTTCTCATTAGATCCTTCTATTCCAATCTTCTCCCTTTGAAATCCTTTTGCTTTTTATCTGCTTTTACAGGGTGTAATTTCAGGCCTTCAGTCCCTCATCTATTTCTGCTCAGACCAGGTCAAAGACATTTTTGTATACAGAACTGCAGTAGCATTGCCCCACACCTGGATGCTGCAGTTATTCAAGCCAGAAATTAAGGAGACAATAATTTAGATTCAAGACACTAATTTAGATTCTAGACATTAAATTCAGACTGAATGGTCTCTGGCAAGTAATACTAAGGAAAGTAACACCTCTGATATTACTGTGCAAATTACTTGTGGACACATAAGGCAAAATCAGAGAAGGAAAGCTCAAGGTAAAATTTCTTTAGTTGCATTAATCCACTGTTACTCAGATGACAGATAACAGGTATGGTGTCCACATGCAGCAAGGTTCATGGCAGAGGCTGAGGATGATGGTTGATACCAGACTAGCTGCAGAAGAGAATTTAAAAATTCAGAATACTGGCTTTCAAATAATAGAAATTAAGAGATTAAGGTTAATTTATAGCTGGTATGGGAAAAGTCCTTCAAACATGGTTTCTTGTTTAATTTGCATTTGCTTTGAAGATCTTTCTATTTCTTTTAAGGACTTTAATGTAATTGAAATAATGGTAGACTTCAATATCTTTAATATTCTGTGTGATTTATCCAGCACTGCCTTTTTTTTTTTTTTTGTCAGATACCTAGTATTGTAGTACTTTTATTTTTTTTTTCTAATCTTGGTGAAGTGTCTATGAATTTTCTGCATAAAATTTCAAATTTATCACACCTTTGCCTTAAAACAATTAAATCTCAGGTATTACATCTCAGCTTGAGTATAACTAAAGAATAATTTAAATCTTTTGTCAAATAATAGAAAAGTATTATTTCACAGAATCACAGAATTGAAGGAGTTGGAAGGGACCTTGAAAGATCATTGGGTCCAACCCCCTGCCAAAGCAGGTTCCTTAGAGAAGGCTGCCCAGGTAGATGTCCAGACAGGCCTTGAATACCTCCACAGAAGGAGACTCCACAACCTCCCTGGGCAGCCTGTTCCAGTGCTCCATCACCCTCACCATGAAGAAGTTCTTTCGCATGTCAGTGTGGAACTTCCTGTTCTCTATCTTGTGGCCGTTACCCCTTGTAAATCCCCGCAAACCACTGCAAAGAGGTTGGCCATATCCCTCTGTCTCCCACACCTCAGGTATTTATACACATTGATGAGATCCCCTCTCAGTCTTCTTTTCTCCAGGCTGAACAGACACAGGTCTCTCAGCCATTCCTCATAAGGAAGATGTTTCAGGTCCTGTATCATCATTGTGGCCTTCCGCTGGACTCTTTCCAGGAGATCCCTGTCTTTTTGGTACCAGGGAGCCAGGAACTGGACACAGGACTCCAGATGAGGCCTGACCAGGGCAGAGTAGAGGGAGAGGTTCACCTCCCTTGACCTGCTGGCCTTGCTCCTTTTAATGCATGCCAGGATCCCATTGGCCCTCTTGGCCACAAGGGCACAGTGCTGGCTCATGGTCAACCTGTCGTCCACCAGGACCCTCAGGTCCTTCTCCTCAGAGCTCCTCTCCAGCAGGTCATCCCCCAGCCTGTACTGGTATATGTGGTTGTTCCTTCCCAGGTGCAGGACTCTACACTTGCTCTTACTAAACCTCATTTGGTTTCTTCCTTCCCATCTCTCCAGCTGGTCCAGGTCTCGCTGAATGGCAGCACAGCCTTCTGGTGTGTCAGCCACTCCTCCCAGCTTTGTGCCATTGGCATACTTGCTGAGGGCAGACACTATTCCCTCATCAAGGCCATTGATGAAGATGTTGAATGAGACCAGACCCAGCACCAACCCCTGGGGAACACCACTAGTCAATTTGACAGAAAGGTTTCCAGGGTATTTGTAGTAAATGTTATTCTATGTAGCCAAATTAAATTACAAGGCCTGCTGATAGCACAACAGCCAAATACCTTTCTCGTAATAGCGCTCTTTGCAGATGTGTACAATATGATATTTTCCCATTCTCCACTTATTACATGTTTTTAAGGAGGTATTTGTGATTGTGCAGGGTTGCATGAAAAACTTGTTGTCATCCAATAAATTTAAAGTTAACTCTACTGCTTTATTTTTATTGTTTTTCATTTCAGACCTTTTCACTGGTTGAATGTGTGTTTACACTTGTTGAGCAATATAGTTTATAAACACATATTTTGTTCAGTGTCATACAGAGCACTTTGTGTAACTGGATAGAGAATGAAAAAGCATTAAAAGATGTGATATCACAAATTATTTTATTAGACTGATAAAAGCTGACTTGAGAAATGTTTTTCTACAAAAAACAAAGCAATCTATTTTATGTGATGAACATGCGGATGATTTAGTATGACAAGGTGTTGCATTAAGAAAAAGTTTCCATCAATTTCAGTGAATGAGACCCAGAATGTCAATGCATTTTTTTTTTCTTAAGAGTAGTCCTATCTGTGCTATCTTAAGTGAACATTTTGTCTCCCTCCTTATACAAAGAGGAAAAGATCCCTTCTGTACCAGAGATATTGCTGTTCTGTGCCAGGCAGGGCCAGAGATGGATTCATGTACATCAGACAATTTACTCCCTCTGGAATCAATTTCTGTGAAAGATTCTTACATGATTCTGTATAGTGACTTTTAGGAGCCATTCAGATGTATCCAAATGCAATTTCCAAAGAGAATAACTTCCAGGTAGATGATATACATCGGTCAAAAATCTATTTCAGTCATGAAGTTAAAGTAGTAAGGCTGCTTTAACCAAGGGAGAGCATAATTCTTGCCTTTTGTCCTTGAGGAACAACCCAAGACTGACCTCCTGAATTCTGAGAGAGGATTGGAACCTTAGTGGAGATAACAATTTCTATGAATTAGAAATGCTAATTTGAGAGCTTGGTTATCAAATTAGTATCTAGTGTTGTAGTTCTGTACGGTGCATACAAAGCATCATCTACTGATTTGTCGACTTGGAAAGATTCAGAGATATATTTTGGATGCAAAAAGAATCTTGAATTTGGTTTCTTAACTTTGAACTAATGAGACCTAATTCATCATAAATTAGAATGCCACATGATTCTAATGATTTCGTCACAACCATAGCTTAGAATTCGTCCATATTTTGAAGTTGGCTACTGTTGGCTAGGCTTCAAAAGAATATTTTAAGAAAGTATTTAGCTTCTGTGGGACTTGCAGGTGAAAGTTTGTGTCAGATAAATATGAGTTTTGTGATTACTGGTTATTAATTTTCAGATCTATTTATACTTTTTTGTTTGTTTCCCTTACCTTCCTTTCTCAGCAGAGAACAGCTGAATGGCAGAGCTTGCAAAGGAATGAGTGCATCTGAACTGATCATATGTAAATTTAGGCTAGATGCTAAAAATGTTCCTTATATAAAGACCAAAAAATAGTGTTCTGGTAGCGACAATGGAGAAATTTACTAGTTATATTGAAGGAAGAGGAATTGCTTGAGATTGTTACCTTTCATAACACCAAACTGGACTTTGTGATTTGAGTGATTTGAGTGATTTCTTTTAAGACTCAGTTTCCCATGAAGTAGAATTTCATGAGGGTTCTCTTTCCGATCTTAAACTTTTCTGTTCTTTCTTTGTTCAATCTCTTGTTAAGCTTGTGTGCCTCAAAAAGTGCCGCTACAGATGAATGCATTCTGAATTGAGGTACAATTAATAGAGCTATCATTGCTCAGGGAAATAAATCATTGTGCTTGGTTGGAAGATATAAATGAGGATAATCAATAAAAATTGCTTTTGTTTTAATGGTTTTAATGATAAAATATATTGTTCTGGAGAAACGTAAGGAGCAGAACTACTTAATCACATTAGGAGATGTTAACAGTACCAGTGACATTTGGAATATACAGGTTCCTAATACAACCTTTACTTGCAGAATCTCACCTCAGACTACTTACGCTAACTTCATAAGTATAATTTTCATCCTCTTCACTTTCATTATCTAACAACAAACATGACTGTTACACAGAGGAAAGGGAAAAGATGACCATATTAGAAGATACGTGTTTCTTTGAGATACTGAGTGATTAGAGTTGGTTGGTATCTTTCCCTTCCGCAAAGCATAACGCATTTTTCATTTTTTATTGGCCTTTCTAGTGGAAGCTCAAAGGTGTGTGGAAACCTGGTCAAGGCATCAATAAAATCTTTTAATCATCTTGTTCTCTTTAGCTCAGTATAGCATTCTGTGTGAGACAGATAGAAAGTTCTGTAATATCATCTGGTGAATGCAGTAATCCCAAAATTTATTCCTTCTGAGCAATGAGAGATTTAGGATTTATAGGTGCCATGAGATTCAGTTTAATCAGTTTTGGACTTTTTTAGTTTAGCCTACATCTGACTCTTACTCAAGTATTGCTGAAGAGTTTATATAGAGCTGGTTTTAAATTCTGCAATTGTTCATAGGATTTCTCCCCAAATTATATTTGCTGCAGTTCTGTACAATTGATTATACGGTTCTCACCAAATTATATTTACTGCAGTTCTGTACATCCACTTGTACATCACTAAGGATATTTCTTTGAGGATTCCTTTGTATTCTACATGTTTATATTGTTGAATATTAACACTGATTAAAGTGATTAGATTGATATTTGTAAATGGGAATAATCCCAAACTAATAATACATATACATCATTCAGTATCTTCCCCTTTGAACACTAGACAGTCTTATGCCAATTTAAAGACTTTTCTGAACCACCTCATTGTGTCTAACTTCTAAAAAACAAACAAACAAACAAACAAAAAAACAGTTCCTGGAAGAGACTTCTGAAGTCTCAATATAATCTTGAGGACACTTAACAGTCAGTGACTATTTTGTACTTTACTGGTTAAACTATGTCTTTTTTGTTATTTACTAGAGAAAGGGTTCCTAAAAGTAGTCTATTCTGCTCCTTCTAGCTGAGGAACCAGGGGTGCTCAGACCCTGGGACTCCATGTCTGTCACTTTGTCTCAGCTAGGTCTGATCCCTACAAAAGAACATCCTCTGGCCTCAAGAGACAGGGATGTAATTGTAAATGAGAGCTGGTAGGCCAGGCTTTGCGTAGAATTTGAGGGAAGCATTTTCCACCTGTCACTTTTACTGAGCACAGTCCAGCATCTCTGGCAAATTGTACAAAACAGATTTATCAATGCATTTCAGGTCAATGCCCTTACACCATATGCTTTGGGCAACAACCCTTTAGCAAGCAAATAGCAATTAGATCTTTAAACCAGAGGTTATAACTAAACCACATTGGTCTCTAAGTCAGAAATGTCATCAGCTATGTATCACTCCTGGCTTTGATCCAAACACTGTAACATTTAGCTGTCCGGGCAAGGTTTCAATGTACAGTTATAAAGCATAGTTTAGGTGAGCTGTACTTCTAAAGTGCGTGATTCAAGTTCAAGTCAAGCCTGGAGACCTTCAGAAGCCAACTTTACTGGCTTCATCACAGAGCTGCTGAACCAAGATATTCTCACATGAGCACAGAGCACAGGGTTTGTTTGTCTGACTTCTATGGTGGAGAGCTGGAGGCGCAGAATGAGTTTAAGCCTTTTGATACAAGAATGCATATGCAAAAGCAAAACATTTAAATAGTTTAAAGTCTCAAAATATTTTAAATTATTGAACATATTTTAAGTATTTTGGATTTTGTATATAAGCAACGTTTCTTCTGCTTGTGTTCTTGCTAAGGAGTTCAAGCTGGGAGTATTTAGGCTTAATATATTGCAAACCTAAATTTCATTTCATTTTATTTCATTTTATTTTCTAGCAGTTGACTCAAGTAAGTGATTTAAGCTTTTAAGATCAGTATTTAATTTTTCTTAAGGTAGTAAACGCATATGATGATGATGATACTATTTTTTTCTGGAAAAAAGCTTTTGCTTAAAGTACATGTGGATTGCTTTTTTGTCTGTGTTTCTTTGTCTTTCTTCAACAAGATAGGTTGTATATTTCTGCTTGGATTTGGAAAGGGAATATTGTATATTGTATATAAGAATTGCTGTATTCCTGTTCACATTATCCATAGACATCAACTTTCCTAGGAAAGTATACATATATATACTATATATATATATATACACACTATACTATATATATACATGTATATGAGACTTAATCCACCCTACTAGCACTGGAATAATCATTAAACATGCTAGTATCATGCTGAGGACAATGCAGAACGCAGCTCAGACACAACCTGAAAAAGTAGTGAAGTTTGTACTAATGACATAGACTGATATAAAAATTATCCAGCTCATATAAAAGTCCTGTTATGGCACAACATATGGTTTCAAAGATTACAGAATATTTTTTTCCCCCTCTGGAATTACTTCTTTAAGGAAACAAACCATTCTTGCTAGATTTAGAAATTTACATGAATAAGACATGCTGATGCTGTTTCTTAATATAAATGTATTTTCCATAATTTATTGCTGTTCTGCTTCAATGCTACAATGTAAATACCATGTTATCTTTATTACTATTCTAAATCTTTTAAAGTTCATTGATTTAGAAGATTAGCCATACTCTATTTCTGCTAGTAGGATTATTTTCTCTCTTGATGTTTGCAGGAACAATTTTTTCTCAAAATCTAAGAGAAGCACCTTTATAATTAAAGGTTATTATTGATTGCCCTAATTATGTATTTTAAAATATAGATGTTCTATCTATTAATTTTGCTCAAGTCATTTAAACAAGGGGATTATTGACCAATGCAGCAGTTCTCCTCTTTTGTATAAATTCTCAATATGGAGATTATTGATCTGAAAGACACTAAGAGATCCTTTGAGTCCATTACAGTCTAGTGTGTCGATGTAATTAGTACATAGGGGAAAAAACCTACATGCTAATAATTTTTAAGAAACACTGTTCAGATGAAGAAGTTACTGAGCCTTACTAGGTAGAAGTCCCTTTCAATTAATTTTCTCTATTTCACCCACAATAACCTATATAATGTTTACATTCATTGGGTTGAGAATAAAAGTAGAGAGGAAAGGAAGAGATCTCCAAAAAACTTTTCTTACAGTTGTTCCCTGCCCAGTTATGAAATATGACATTTAAACAGAAAACATACAAACATACTGTGGAAGTACATCCAGAAACAAGTCACGTTACAGACTCAGTTAGACAGTGTAATATCATTCATTACACATGCTTGAATAGAGTCATTCATGCCAGGATTCAAGATAGATTTTTCTTTTGCCTCAAATAACAAAGAGTTCCACTTTTCAACACCACTTTATTTTCAACATGAAATTGGAAGCAAAGGGACCTTAAAATGCTATAGGTATTGCAATTATTGATCATGATGAAGAACAAGGTAAAGGGTTTCCAAGCATGGACCGCATCCTAAAATTTAAATTCCTTGTTTGAAGAAAATAAATTTAAAAGTTTAAATTCTTAGGGCAATTACATAAAAAAAAAAAAAAAAAAAAAAAAAAAATTAGAGATTATAATATCTAGCTCCTAAAAATTGATGCCATCCTAAAAATTGATGCCATCTAAGTTAGGCAGAGATTTAATAACAAATTTATATCATTCTTTGGGGAACAACACACATAACTGAAATTCTGAAGATTGCTTCCCTCAAAAAGTTTGTGGTATACACTGCCTTCCAAAGGAATATAAGCTGAATGGAGGTGATTGCCAGATATCTCTCCTAATAGTTTTTATCTGCAGTTTGCATTTAATACTACAGATTGTTAAAGGGTATAGGTTTCTGATGTACTTCAACTGTTTTGCAAGTTACAATAACTAAACCTTGACTTATGTATTGATATGATGAATGCATTCTTTTGGGTAGGATTGTTTTCATACATTTTGTTTAATAAAAACCACATTGATGCTTCCATAAACTTGTAACAATGAACTTCATACAGGTCTTTTTCTTCTACTCAGAGCCTACCCATTTTCCTTGTCTCCAGCTGCGGAAACCCTTGCCTAATCTTCTTCACTCTTCTAAGTACATATCAGAGCTTTATTCTGGCTTCCACCCCTCTGTTAAGGATTTTTTCTTCCTTCTTTGAGCAACTGTTAAAAGTCATTTTTATTTTTTAAAGCACGTCTATTAGGAGGATTTTTTTATTTATTTAAAAAAGTGTCTAATCCTTGTTTGTACATGTGGTGATTCAAGTCTTGTTTTTAACTTACCCAATGCATGCAGCAAAGGGGTGTGACAATTCTCAGTTGACAATTCTCTTTCACTTAGTTTGAGTCATTTGCAATTTACACTCTGGCCTAAAGAGAGTCTTTAGAGACAAAGGTTGCCAACACTCCAGCTGAATACACCATCTCTTATTTTCTTTTTGTTAATAAACCTGTTGCTTTGGACTCACAATAAAACCCAGCTGCAGCTGAATTTTATTTAGGTCTATCAGATCCTCCTTTATATTAAGATAGTGGTACTGGAAATATATTTTTAACCCTGTATGATTTTTTACCATCAGTTAATTCAAATTCTGCCTGCACTTTCATATATGTGCATATTATCATTTAATGTCTGTGAGCTAATATAGTGTCAGTTCTATTTGTAAATCAAATTCTGCTTGTGCATTTATTTGTGTCAGAGCACAATGGAAAATGAGAATGGGGAGTCCTTTTCAGAATTTTGTGTTTGTCTCCCTTCCTGGTTAGAGAATATACTGTAGGTGCTGCTTTTTATCCACAGACCTGCGGAAACTGATCTGAAATGAAAACTTAAAGCTTGGAAATGGATCCTGTGAAATTAGTCCTCCAGTGTTGAAGCTGTACAATAGCAGAATTATCCTTAAATAATGCCAGGACTACTGCACAAAAAGGACAACATCACCCCATTGAACTCGTTTGCAAAAGAAAAATGCATTAAAAGGCAAACCTCTGTAGTTAAAATATAAAAGCTTTTTCTTCCAAATTGGGGCTGCTAAACTAAGCTCAACTTTGCAGCTAAAATAGAATGGTTTAATCCTACACCACATGAAAGGAGAATGTCAGCAATTAAGTCAGACTAGAAAGCTTTGTTAGTGAAGGAATGCCTGGCTGGAACTTGCCCTCAAAGGCTTTACAAGGAAAACAGTCATTTATTTAGGCAATCTCTTGACAAAATACAAAAGAAATAAACTGATAATGGATTGGCACTTCAGGGGAACCAAAGGCTTTTAATAAAACTGCCCTGGACCACCCTCCTCCTCCTAAATATCAAACTCTCTGTGATGTAACCTTCCAGTAACCTTGCTGGAATGCATGGCAGTGTGATTCACCAGGATACCCCCATTCTTCTCCTTTCAGGCTCCTGCTCACATGGCTATTGGCAATGTCAGAACGGCAAGTGTTACAGACCAGAACAAAGCTGCGATTTTGAAGACAACTGTGGGGATAATACAGATGAGAGTGAATGCGGCACTTCCTGCACCTTTGAGAACGGCAGCTGTGGCTGGCAAAATTCCCTGGCAGACAATTTTGACTGGGTGCTGGGGGTCGGCTCACCTCAAAGTCTAAGACCTCCCAGGGACCACACGCTTGGAAATAGAACTGGTATGTTGTCAGTTCATAAACGAGATGTAATTGTTTTTGTGGATCTTCTCATACCTCCCTTCAGAGGCAACAGGGGGGTTCTACATGTCTAATTAGGGTGTCATTTTTAATAAATGGCATGTGTAACAGTATCCAAATATTAATTACTGTTGTAAAATAATTTTAAGTTAGGAAAAAAAAAGATTCTTAATTGTTTCGCCTTTAACTATTTCTGTATGAGTACACCAAGATAATTTTTTTAGAGAGGCATTTGATCTGGGTGCAGCCTGCAAAGATCTGTGCACTAGCTCAGATCTGAGATCCACTGGGTCCCACTCCTCCAGAGTCTGAGCTCATTTCCAGGAAGCTCCAGTTCATGTCAGAGTGTGTAATGCTGTTCTGAACATGAGGAAAGCAAGCAAACAAACAAACAAACTGGTATACAATATCTTGCATACTGGTTATTAGTACTTCTGAGTGGCAACAAAATTACTTATAGAGGTGATTTTTAAAAGGTAATAATACATTTTAATTTCTCCCTGAGAATTAATTAAAGAGAATACCTGTGAATGCTTTTTTACCTTAGGAAAATCTTTATTTATTCTCCTTAGTCATATCTAGTGTGACCTGATAAGAGATGGAAAATGGCTATTTAGGAGTTAAGAAATTATCTGAAATTTTGAAGTTACTGACAATGACTATTTATAGTTCAATTTGGGATAATTTAAAGAAAATACATTTAAACAAACATATCTCCCTTATAGGCAACAGTGCAGCTCCTTGACTTGTTCTGGCAAAGCAGCCTCTTCTCATTCTTGCTGCAGGCTCCATGCCTTCTTCCTTTGTCTTTGAAGTTCCCATAGCCCAGGCAAAGTTTTTACTGAAGCTGAGCTCAGACCTGATCTTAATACGAAATATGCCACAGCAGGTGAAGGTGTAGGATGTATGTGTAGGACAAAATTAAATAAAACCAAGGATATGTAGGGACTATCTTTCATTTATCTTTAAAAATATCTGGTTCTGGTACAACACAGATTTATGCATGTCTGTGTTGTATATACTGAATTGGCTTTAAAAAATGAATAAAATGTTTTTTAGTCTTGATATCATGCTTTCAAATATCATAGAATCATATCATAGAATGGCTTGGATTGGAAGGGAACTTAAGGATCATCTAATTCCAATCCCCTTGCCATGGGCAGGGATGCCACGCAGTAGGTCAGGTTGCCCAGGGCACCATCCAACCTGGCCTTGAACACTTCCAGGGATGGGGAATCCACATCTCTGGGCAACCTGTTTCAGAGCCTCACCACCCTCTGAGTAAAGAATTTCCTTCTAACCTCTAATCTAAAGCTCCCCTCTTTTAGTTTAAAACCATTTCCCCTTGTCATTGTCTGCCTGAGCAAAAAGTTGCTCTCCATTTTTTTACAAGCCACCTTTAAGTACTAAAAAACTGCAATAATGTCACGCTGAGGCAGAATTCGTTTCACTTTTGACAATTTTACTGTAGCCAAAAGTTTAAAGGTGATGGCTGTATCGTTAGAACTGATAGCTCTTAATAAGTGCGTTCATCATGAGAGAACCAAAACAAAATTCAGTTCAATTGTTAAAATTTTCTCTTATGGGATAGAGACTGTGTTATTCAGGGATCCTTCTGGTCCTCGTACAAAGAAAGAGGGATTTCAACCCTTACTTCCAAAACCACAGTTCTTGAGCTTGCACCTAGCAATTGCTTATTTCTGGCTCCCCTAATTAGTGCCTCGCTTATCAACATCAAATTGTTGAGAATTTGGTTAGAATTAGAATTATCCCACTCTCATTGGAATTAAGTGACTTTCAATTACTTCCTAGCCAAGCTTGGCTAGCCATGACCAGTTGGCAGGCAGAGCATACTACATCTCGAGTGTGCCCCTCACTCAGTCAAGTTTCCTTCCAAGGAAGACTGGTAGGTTTTTATTTGTTTGTGTGTTTCCCTCCAAACAGAAATCATTTTCCTAGTATGAAATAGGTGTTAATATAAACATCAACATGTGAGGCACTCAATCCATCCTAGCCAAAGCTTCCTAGCAAACATCAACACCATGTTATGGTGTGCTTTTGATATCTCATGGTGTTTATTTACATGGCTTTTTTTAACACACAAAACAGCAGATGTGGAAAAAAAAGAAATTTTCATTTGTGTTTTCTACATATATTTTAAAATAAAATATTTATCTCAAAAATGTCACTACATTTGTTAAGACTATGCTTGGCCTCAGGGATGAAGCAATGTTCTCACCCCCTAATATTATGGCAAACATCTATAGCCATAAGTGAGCTAGAGAAGTGTCAAAGTTAGAATGAATGTTTTTTACTCCATGGGGCTTTTATCTCTAATTCATATACAAAATTCAATTGATGTGCAGTTATAATTTGTCAGTGTGCTGTTTATACAATGCTTATGTTATGTGAACTATAAGTTCGTTGCTTGCACAAAGGAAAAAAAAAAAAAAAAAAAAAAAAACAGAAACCTGCAGAACTTATTATACTTCTGATTAAAATAAGAATGGGAAACTCAGGGAGCATATCAGTTTCAGAATATATTAACTGTAGGCATTTGTCTTTGCAACTTCCTCTGAGTAAATAATTTAAATTTGATTTAATGTTCATACAATAATGAGTACAGCTGGCCAAAAGTAATGGGAATCCTTAGGGATACCTAATGATTTATATGTGTTTTTTTTCTATGGCTTGACTTGATATTTTGAAGGTTATCTTTCAGAAAAAATTAATCATGAAATTTATCACTGTGTGGGCATTATATACTGTCAAAATAGCAACTAGTGTTGTTGAACAAGGAGATATGACCAAGGTATCTGGGAAACATGGAATTATTCTCTGTTCCCAGCTTATTCCTGATATAACAAGTATACAAGGAAAATTATCAGGTAATTCTTTAACCTAGGTAGAGGTTCACTAGCACAGGATGCATTTGGGAACCATGTTTCATATCTCTGCATTTGTATTGCTGAATTTTGGTCATGGAATCTAATTTGAATGTCAAAAACAATTTTTCAGGAATACGTAATTTCATTTCAGGAAAATTCCTATATCTTGAGGCCACTGCAATAGGGCTAAAAGATGAAAAAGCCCATGTGAAGAGTTCCAGACTGAAAGAGTCAAGCGGGAGTTGTGTGATGAGCTTCTGGTACTTTAAGTCATCAAAAGCCGCAGGATGTATTCAGGTTCTGATTAAGGTAATCAAAAATTTGCTTTCTTTTGAATACCTGGTATCTGTTAAGGTGTGTGTGCTTCAGCAGAGTAGTTTGGCTCTGTTAGAGTGGCTTGTAGACTGAAAGAGCTCTCACTGCTTGTGTCTCCCAGGCACCTCTTAGTGCAGCTTTTTTGTTGTTGTTGTTATTCCAGTCTCTTAAAAATGCATTTGCCATTTCTCTTCCAAAATATGTTTCTCTGAAAAGTAACAGAAAAACTTTTTAAAACTTCTTTCCATTTTACCTTTCTCTTTGACACTCTCCATATCAGAGCTATTTTATTATTTTGCTGTCATATGTATCAGTAGTTACATGTTTGCAACCCTATAATTCTGATAGAATGATAACCACCAAAAAATAGCAGCCAACACAAAGTGGGAAGAAAATGCAAAAGTATGCATGTATTAAATTATTTGTCTTTTTGATGTAGACAGGCACAGAATATATAATTAGTTTTCTTTAGAAATGTCATTTTCTTTACTAATTGTGGGATGACATAAAAAATGGAAGAAAGCAAAACCTATTTAAAATTATTCAGTTACAAATAAAAACTGGTACCTTCTTTAAAAATTGGCCATGCTGTTCATTGCATGTTAAAGAAAAAAAAAAAAAAAAAAAACAACAACAAAAAAAAAAAACCACTAAATGCTTGTAAAAGTAAGTTTTAAACCATTTTTATCGTGAATAAAATAAATTTATTTTTAATTTATTATCAGTGTAGCAAATGTGTATATTTCAACTCCCTGTGCATGCTATGTCACCATGTCACCATGGGGCATTTAAATAGTATTCCAGTACAATGGCCAAATATTCCAAATTTAGATGCAGCAGAAACTTTTGCAAATGAGTTTGTGTATTTGTGCTTACCTGTATATGTACAGGAAGTGCTCATTATCCAAGTTCAAATCAATGGTGCAATTTACTAGCCACAAAGCTGTTACCTTCTCTTCGGTGTCTCTAATAAAATCTTGGGATATAAATTGTTTTGGTGAACTTTTCTACTGAAAGTAGTATTTTGAGATATTCCTACTATACTTCAAGGCAGGTGCAAGAGAAGTATATTGTAAGAGATATTTTGAAGCAAAATTACGGTAAGAAAAAGTTCAGTGTGTCTGTTTTAGTGGTGATGGTCCCCACCATCTTATTCAGCAGTCTTATACTGACTCACAGACAGAAGGAAACTTTAATTTTGGAACATATTTCTAAGGAGTTAAGCAAAAAAAAATCAGGTGAAAGGAAAGACAGAAGTTTTATTTTTATGATGATATGAAGATATATTTCCTAATCCCACTTAGATTGTTTCTGTTATTTAAAAAAAAAAAAAAAAAAAAAAAAAAAAAAAGGAAAGAAATTTTAGGTATTACAATAGGAAAGGAACAATAATCAAAGGATAGAAAACATATGTTGAAGATATTTTTTTGAGGATGAATGATAATTCACCCTTTGTATAGAAAATAAAAATTAAAAAGAAGATTTAAGTATTTTACAGTAAGGGAGACCTCTTACAAGGATTTGAAATAAAAGTCTGAATATGCAGATGTATGCAGGTTTATGCGGAAGGTGAAACTAGCCATTAGTAACTTTCTCCACTGAATGTGACAAGGCCAATATACACAAGATCTCTTTAGGAAGTTCCAGGGAACCTTACTGAAGCGTTTGTCATTAATTCTATCCTGTTACAGATGAGCAAAGACATAATGATATTCAGGGCAAAAGTCCTGGCAAACTCACAGCAAGTGAAGCAGAGCTCCACTGGCACCAACACAGTGACAGACCAACCAGGCTGATGCACCAAACAGCTGGTGCTGGCAGCCCTTCTCCTCCAGCTGCTAGCAGACTGGTAGAGCACAGACCTCATCACTTGGTTGCTGCGGCTTTTCAGCAAAAGCTAGAAGCTACCGCAGTTGTTTCCTTAACATTGTTATTGTATTTAGCTTGTCTAAGGTGGAAAGGAGAGGAGAGAGTTACAGCTGTAGAAATGTATATCTAGCAGGTGTCACTGCTCAGATATAAGTGACTCAGAGGGTGTTTTTTTTAAGTCCCTGATTATTTTTAGTAAAGCAACCCACTGTCCTGAGTTTTCAACAGGTGAACGTACAGTAGAGATGCTGCAGATGCCCACTGATTTCTTCTGGACATTTGTATTTCTAGGATAGAGTAGTTCAAAATGAAATTTTTACAAATCAATATCATTGACTTTACTTACTTATTTGGGAAGTCACTCAAGAATAAAGTCTGAGGAAACAGCTTACTCTGCCTCATAGCTCAAAATAGTCTATTTCTGCATTGATTCTTCTCACTGGCTGCGTGAAAAACAATCAACTCCTGACATTAATATAGAAGTTATAGATTTCATTGGGTTCGTGTTGCCTTCAGATTATCTGACTTCTATGTAGCTAGGGGAAAAAACTTTCCAGTTTCAAAGATTTGCGTGAAGGTTTTACTTGAGGGACTGCTGAAATCCAAAGCATACTCCAGACAATGTAGAAAATGTACAGATTTTTCACTTACCCTTCTAGACCTAATAAACTTTCTAGAGAAGTTTCTTTATCTTATGCAAAAGATAAAGTTTTCTAGTTTTTTTGTTTGTTTGTTTTTTGTTTTTAATGTTCAGTAGTTTACATTTCATAGAATCATAGAATCATAGAATATCCTGAGTTGGAAGGGACCCTTAAGGATCATCAAGTCCAACTCTTGACACCGCACAGGTCTACCCAAAAGTTCAGACCATGTGCCTAAGTTCACAGTCCAATCTCTTCTTAAATTCAGACAGGCTCGGTGCAGTGACCACTTCCCTGGGGAGCCTGTTCCAGTGTGCAACCACCCTCTCTGTGAAGAACCCCCTCCTGACGTCCAGACTAAATTTCCCCTGCCTCAGCTTAACCCTGTTCCCGCGGGTCCTGTCACTAGTGTTAATGGAGAAAAGGTCTCCTGCCTCTCGACACCCCCTTACGAGGAAGTTGTAGACGTTTATCTTTGTTTGTGTCCTAGTATGTTGTTTATTTAAAATAGTTTTTCTTTATTAAATCCAGGAAAATAGATATTCAGCAGAATCTGGTTTGTCTTAACATCATGGTGTAGTGGCCTTTATTTAATGAGTATCTATACAGCTGCCAAAACCCAACAATTTAAAATTCTTTACTCTCATTGTTGATCTGTGAATTGTTATTAAAAATTATATTTGAATTGCTAAAATGTGTGATCTGAGGAAGCACTAATAAGTGAGAGTAAGAAAGAACTAACCTAGTCCCAGGAGCTGTAAAGGAAATCAGTGGGGCTACTGTGAAATCCAGTATTACTTGCCAAGAAAAAAGGAAGATTAACATTTATGGTAGCTTTACTTCCAAGAACAAGATAATTTTACATTTACATGTGAATGCAGAATCTAAAAACAGCACTATTAACAGCTTTTTTCCACTTTTTTAGGCTTTGTTTCAGAGAGGGTTGTTACTGAATTGAATTTGACCCCATGAAGGATATAGGGATATGTCCATGTAAATTGAGACTGAATCAGTGATTAAATAGGAATGAGTCAGTTTTCAGTGGAAGCATCATTTATCAAAAATAGTTAATTTAGAATGGCAAGACAAATATGCACAACCCTAGATAGGACAGACCCCATTCAGTACACTTTATATTCTTGGATTATTGTGAAGTCATTTCAATCTTCTTACCTGCAAATTACTGAAAATAATATATATGTATATATTATATTGTAATAATATGTAATTCACTGTATTCTTTTACTAAAACCAAATATAAGCATTCCTTCCAAAAAGCTTGGTGAGCCAGAATAGTACATTTGGACATGCTTGAAGAAGACAAATATATATATTCTGAAGAAGGATTAAAGAATCACCCTTGTATTTTGGAATCTTGCTTATGAATACAAGCGGTTCATCAGAGCATTTGTAATTTAAAATCATGATGTTTTGAGAAAGGCATATAAGAGAAATTGTCTGTATGTGAACTATTTAGTATTTTTTTATTTGTTTAAATTCTTTGAGAATATGACTTTTATCTCCCCTGGGAGGTAATGATGATGAGTAGTAAAGGTTTAGTGTGACTAAGGGCACATCTGTCATGCAGGGCAGTGCTGTATTAGAGAATTTAGCAGTCTGACAGATTTAGACAGCACGATGCATACTGAATAATCAAAGTAACATAACAATATCCTGTGATATTACAATCGGAACAATAAGCCCTGCCTCTCTGACTGAAATATGCCGTTTTCTATTCCAGCCTGGCACAGTATTATACAATATGACAGATATGAAAAATGCACTTTCAGTCTCTTCCACGCTGCACAGCTCTCCAGTGTTTTTTCATTCAACTGATTCCTTAAATCAGAGATCTCTGCCAGTGGTTTACTTTATTGATTTGTGGGCTCATAATCTCAAAGAGTGGTAGTGGTTACATAGCTGCTTTTTTAGCATATAAGGCTTTGAAGTATATAGGGAATCTCTGCAAGTCACACTTTTTTTGTTCTTTTTCTAACACCTTGCAGTGCAGACATTCAACAGTGAAAGTCATGACTTAAGCATATCTCAGGAAAAGTCTTTTAAGGATCATAGAGCTGCTATTGAATGATTTTTACTGAAGCAACGGACATCAAAATTAGATTTTTTTATATAGCAGCTGTGAAAAAAAATATTATGAAGACAAAGGGGATTTTTTTTCTAAATGATTAGGTGTAGCTTTGAGGTCTGAGCTGTTTCTTTCAAATCTCTTCTTCTAAATGGGAAAAATTTGAAATTGAATTAGCGTATATTTTCTTTAATATATATATATATATATAATGCAGTATAACCTGTTGCCTGCTGGTGCCTTTTAGAAAGCACATAGCATTGTCAGACCTGAAATCCCAAGACATAATCTTCCTGAAGAACAGCTCTACCTGGAAAAACAACCAATCAAAAACAACAGAAAAATAAATAAATAATAAAAAACAAGCATTTGCAAGAGCTCCATTTAACATCAGAAAGGTGGAAAATCTTCCTTTTTTCCTTTTTCCTTTCCTTTCTTTCATACCACAAGATACCTAGGTCTTCTACTAAGAAAATTATTCCTGTTGTGAGACAAACTGAACTGCACTGTTGTTAAGTTAGCAAAACTTCCGCGAGGACTGAAGTAACACTGATGCTCATTGCAGAACATTGATTTGTTTCCAGTTTTTTCCTCCTTTAATACAACTTCCATTTTTAATTCACTGTTTGTTTTTACTGTCTTGAAGTTGTTTTAGTTTCTGGTAGTCTTTGATCTTTCTCAGGCCTGTAGTATCAAGCTGTAGTGTGCTTAAAATTACTTTGATGTATCAATAAAAGGTCTTAGCATGAAAAGAATTATTTTTGTGGTTACAGAAATCTTTTCTTTTTCTGGCCTTCAGCTTCCAACTCACAGTATCTTCAAGAACAGAAAGAAATAAATAAAAGAAGGAAAAGAAACAGAGAAAGAGGGGAAAAGGGAGAGAGAAAAAGAAGAAGGAAAGGAAAGGGAAAACAAGGCAAGGCAGTGGTTATGTTTTTGTTGTTGTTTTTCTATAATTTATTTCATAAAGATAGAGGTATCTGATTCCAATTTGTTTTATGCAAGGGTCAGACTAGACAGGTTTTAGCACCTGTTACACTGTGAATAATCTATGTGTGTACTTGTATGTTGACCCCTTTGTGTTAGGTAATGATGAATTAAATGAAAAATGAAAGACTGCTTTAAGTAGTTGTTAAATCATTGCATGCACTGACATTCTACCATGGTGGCAGAGATGATCATTCACAGCAGTCAATGTAAGAAGAACTTTGAGTAACCTCAGTTTCTTCCCACTCTTACTTACCATGGAGACATACTTTTCCATAACCTGATAACTTTGTATTACCTGCCTGTGAGAGGGTTAGTGCAGAGGCAAATTGTCTGCAGTCTCATGGAAACTCCATAGTCCATTCATAGTTGTTACACTATCTCATAATGATGGATTCTCCATACCCAGAGGAATAAGATGCTGTGGAAGAGACATTTTTAATCATCAGGTAAAATTTAAGGGTGAAAGAATATGGTTAAAACTGAATACAAGAACAGAATTGCAACACATAAAGCAATAAGATATATTATTAAAATTTGATTGTCTGTTGAGAATCCTTGCGTACTGACTCCTTAGCTAGTGAAATTGGTCTCTACAGCCTAATTTGACATACTGTCCTTTTCTTATTCTCTTAATATAAAGAAACAAACTCAGAAAGTACCAAACACTTTGCATGACCTCTCAGTTGAGATGAAAGTTCTTGTTGTTTGTTTTCTCATCCTTTTTTATTTGATTTTGTTATTTTTTAAGCTGGGAAATTCAGAAGGTTATCCAAACAAACTGGACATTTTCTTTATTTTCCTGTTTCCTTGATTAATGTTTCTATTTTTTATTTTTCTTGATTATGTTGCGATTACAGTTCTAAAATTTAATCTTCTTTCCCTTCTTTAATCAGTGGCATAACTTGATAAAACAAATGGCATTCTGTTAATTGCACATACTTTCTAGTTTTGCATAAAATGCATATAAGAAAAATAAATGTACAAGAAGAATGAATTGAGAATGGATCTGTGAAATACTACACAAACTTGCATGTGCTCCCTGACAAGTTTATCAGATTCAGTCCGTAAGTCTGAGTAGTAACACGGAGATTGTTTGCAATGTTATCCTAGTGCCAAATCCTGAGTGCCCTCTGTACGGGCTCCCTGTAAAAGATGTGCTTTAATGTTGCATGTATTAAATACGGTTCTGGGCCCCTCAGTTCAAGAAGGACAGGGAACTGTTTGAGAGAGTCCAGCGCAGAGCCACAAAGATGATTAAGGGAGTTCCTCATAAGTTCCCTTATGAGGAACAGCTGAGGGGTGACCTTATTAATGTTTATAAATATGGAAAGGGTGAGTGTCAGGAGTATGGAGCCAGGCTCTTCTCAGTGACGTCTAATGATAGGACAAGGGGCGATGGGTACAAGCTGGAATATAGGAAGTTCTGCTGAAATATGAGAGAAAACTGTTTCACAGTGAGGGTGACAGAATACTGGAACGGGCTGCCCAGGGTGGTTATGGAGTCTCTTTCTCTGGAGATATTCAAAACCCACCTGGAGGCATTCTTGTGTGACCTGATCTAGGTGTTCCTGCTCCAGCAGGGGGATTGGATGATCTTTCAAGGTCCCTTCCAATCCCTGACGTTCTCTTATTCTGTGAAATTTTAAAAAAAGTTCCTTTTTAAAACTTTAAAATAAACTTAAAGTTTCCCAAATAATCTGTTAGAATAAATAAAGACACTGGCATAAGACATTATGAATATTTTACATTCCAAGGCTCAAGATTTATATTACACACAGGATAGCTTCTATAGTCATGTCAGTAATCCTACAACAATCTCTTTCTCATATTTTTTTTCTTTAATTATTACGGAAAGATTAGGTGTCACTGCCCATATTTAAGGTTATTTGGTGTTTTCAATGAGACCCTTTATTCAGTAGTTTATATTGTCAAAATGTAGTATTTTAGCTGAATTATTCCATGATAGGTAACTTTATAAGATTTAGTTTTAGAGAAAGTCTCAATCTGATGGGGATCAAGACCCATTCAGAAATTACTGTTAGGAATATTGCCTATGTGCAGTGCATCAAATGACTTATAGAATTATCTACTACTGTGTTATTGAGAAATTTAAAACATTTAGTCTTTTCAATAGAGCAATCTTTTAACAATATTTTAAATAAGATTATGGGAACAAGATAAATGAGAAGTGTAAAACTGTGATAACAGGAATTGGATATATCAGAATTTATGATTCTGCATATCTCTCCATTGGTTAAGGAGCAAGCAACAATGTATGCTTTTTATAAGTAGTTTTGGTTGTTGTTGTTTGTTGTTTTGTTTTGTTTTTGTTTGGTTTGTTATTTATTGGTGTGTGTTTTTTTTTTTCTTGACTTCAAAGATTGGCAGTCATGCCCTAGACTGTATTAATGCATCCTCCTTCTGATACATGAATGGTAATACCATGTAAGCAGAGGAAAAAAATGGTGATGAAAATGACTAGTGCAGTAAACAGCTTATGTGGTAAGAAAATAACTCTCAGATGAAGCTCTTGAATTTAAAGTTTGAAAGGAAGAAATTAAGCACATTCTTAGCTCAGTTGCAACTGTGGAATGGCATGTATATGCAAAAGGCAGGATATGGCAAAATATTTTAAGTTAACTTCGTATTTGTATTCCTATCTTTAATGCCTGAGATTAGACACATTTTGATGTATCAGTTGTAAAAGCTGGTTATAAATTGTTACGACCTCCTCTTGCCAGCACCACATTAAAAGATGTTAACTTCTTGCTGCATCAACAGCTCTTCATCCAAGATTGATACTGGCTAAGTAAAACTGTTGGCAGACATGAATATATGATATGAAAAAGATTGTGAGACATACCATGCAAACCAGTAAACACAATCAGAAGTGTTCTATGTTGCATTTTGTATTTAATCCCATCATAGCCTCTCTGAGTACTCAGGTTTCTTATCTACCTTTTCAGACTCAAATTTTTCCTACAGTTCAGCCACACACCTTGGGCTGTCCAGCTATCCTCAACACTTCCAAGCATGCCTCATTCGAAGTTTTGCCAGGCTGTATCTGTATTAAAAAACTGAAGAGCTAATATTATAATTTTAGTACTGCTCTTAACACTTAAGGCTTTCTAACAGAGTAAACATCCTAATAAGAAATTATACTGTAGTACTACTGAAATAAGGAATTAAAAACATTTTTGGCATAAATTCCTGGAATATATGGGTGTAACTGTGTGGTCTGCACAGTATATTTGATATTCCCTTTCAACCAGAACAGTAAAGAAAGAAATGCATACTTAAAATTACATTTCTGGCTTCCCACATATCAGAGCAGTTAGTGTTTTTAATCTGTGATACTTATTTTACTTTAGCTCCAGTAATTTTAGACAATGTGGAAAGTTTTCAAAGGCTAATGCAACTGAAAAAAAAAAAGAATGGCCTTTTATATATGACCTGTATTCCATAGCTTGGATCCTAAGGAATAAAAATAGAATTATTTAACATCCAGCTATAGCTGGACTTTATTGTAAACCAGGAATAACTAGATGAGGGTGGATTATTAAGGTCTGTTGTGGTTTTATGAAGGTCTGTTGTGGTTTTATCCTGGCCAGCAGCTAAGCACCACACAGCCATTTGCAACCCGTGCCCCCCCCCACCCCCCACCCCCCACCCCCCGGGATGGGGGAGAGAAATGGGAAAGTGAAGCCTGTGGGTTGAAATAAAGACAGTTTATTAAGACAGGAAAATAATTATAATAATAATGATAATAATACTACTAATAATAATGTGTACAAAACAAGTGATGCACAACGCAATTGCTCACCACCTGCTGACTGATGCCCAGACTATCCCTTAGCAGCTGCCCCCCCATCCCAGCTAGCCACCCCTATATATTGTGTAGCATGACGTCAGAGGGTATGGAATACCCCTTTGGCAAGTTTGGGTCAGCTGTCCTGGGTCTGTCCCCTCCCAGCTCCTGCTGCAACCCCAGCCTGCCGGCTGGCAGGACAGAGCAAGAAGCTGAAAAGTCCTTGGCTTGGTGTAAGCACTGCTCTGCAGCAACTAAAACATCAGCATGTTATCAGCACTCTTATCCTAATCCAAAACATACCACCCTACCAGCTACAAGAAGGAAAATTAACTCTATCCTAGCTGAAACCAGGATAAGGTCCATAAAGAATTAAAAGAACTGGAGTCTTGTTTTTTGAAGAGAATTAAGATACAAAAAAAAACAAACAATCAGCAACAACAACAGAACACCAATAACAAAACAACAACCTTGAGACTAAACTGTAAGAAAAGTGCATTTTCTAAAAAAAAACATGGATACCTTTCAAAATTTCACAATAAATAGCTGTAAGACTAGATTTTATCTGTTGGCTGGTGGTGAATGAATTCAGTGAAATATTTTAGAGTAGTTTTAATTCTAACACTCATGATAACAAGAAAACAATGAAAACAAACCATTATTTTTAGTTACTTGCAAAATAATCCATTTTCTATAAAACATTAAATGTCACCTTGCATTTCTCATTATAATGATAGGGAAAGTTTGATGCCACAGGTGCCATCTTATGATTAATAATTATAAACAGTTTTTGGATGGCAATTGCTATCCTCATTGAAAAGTAAGAGGAGGCAGCTGTTGTGGAAAGATTTTATGAAACCACAGTGGAAAATTACTCTTATACAACCGTACCTATTCATTTTATGTAGCTAAATTATCAATGTTTTCTATAAACTGTGTTTTGTTGTTTGAAATTACAGTGAAATGGGCCAGGCACACAATGTATATTTAGCTGAATTAATACATCAAGGTACAAAGAATGTTGCAACTTTTCAGTAATTTGTTTAGTCTTGTATTCTTTACATTTATACCCTCTCATCTGGGCAGCTAAAAATATTGCATTTTCAACTGAATGTTGGTATGATTAAGCTGCTCTGCCATTTATCCAATGAAAATCTGCAGCCCATACATCTATACTAGATGTTGTTTTTCACTTCAGCTGCTCACTGCTGCCTTCCACCGACTAGCAGAACCTCGTATCTTGCTGTTTTCTAACTTCATGTGGTTTGATCTGTATGGGAGAAGAGGTTCTTTGAACAAGAATTTTTTATGTGATCCAGAAGAAGTGGTATTTAAATTTTGATACATGAACCATCTACTTCATTTCATTGATCAGTGAACAGAAGACGACTCTTGTTATTTATGACATGGAAATACTCATTAGATTTGAAGGATTCTGCTGTGCACAACATTACTGAGAAGTTTGACGGTGTGATTCAGTTTAGAATTGTGTTCAGTGGGAGTTCAGAGGGAGTATGTTATCAAGAAGTTTATTAGCAGTCACAGAATGATTTAAGTGGATTTCCATCTCTACACACAAGATGTGTTCTTCAAGTGTTCTTAAAAGAATGACAGTTTTTTTTAGTGCTTATTTATTTAGTCATTCCTGGCTGCTTTAGGATTTTGTGGGCTATGGTAAGGAAATAAAAAATAATAAAAATAAAATTATTCACTGATTTACCAGATGCACTTTTTTTTTTTTTTTCCCCTTAGAGCCTTAGACTTTGCCCAAGTCAGTAGTGTAGCATGGTAGTGAGTTTAAGTCAGTACATGTGGAAGTTAATCTCTGTACAAATTGCTGTCTCCTTCCAAGCTGTACCAAGATTTTTATTTGTATAGAGATATTAGGTATTTCTTCAGGTAGGATTTGAAATCTCTTGACAGTAGTGATACAGTGAGACCACTCCAAAGAGGTCAGCTATCTTGAATAGATCTATCTCAGAGTCAATCTTTTCAGCTTGAAAAGAAGAATTGTGGTGTGAGTAGATGAAGATCCTGAAAGGCCTTACAAATGATATCCAAAGAAGGTGTGGTCATATGAGAAAGAAAAGTGCAGGAAGCCACATAGGGAGACAAAAGAAGGCACGCTGCCATCTCAAAGCATGTTAAAGTAACTTAAAACATACCATCTAGTTCACCTGTTTAAATATGCCAATCTGATGGCTAAAAGTCTTTGGTGGTACATCTTGTATGCTACTGATATAGAAACTCCTTACTTCATTATAAGATATCCTCTTCCATGCAGAGTGAATTTCTGCTGTAGGAGTGGGAAAGGCATTCTCCCACAAATATACTGATCCACAAATTCTCTTATTCCTGTTGCTTTGTCACTCAGTGTTTATATATATATATATATATATATTTTTTTTTTTTTTTGTAGTGTCACAATGTTTCTTTAGTTCACACAAGGAGATTTATATTTCTGTGATAATTAGTTCTACATTTATTTGCTGTAGGGAATTAACCCATTTAGAAAATTCAGACAGTGCTTCTGCTTCTGCACTGTCTGTAACATATAGGGAAAAACTGAAAAAGTGGAAATGGGAAACTAGGGTTATCACAGTTACTAAATCTGTAAAACAGAAGTGGATTGTGCAACAACTGCTGCATTTGGAAGAAATATCTGAGGAAACCCAGTATGGATCCCTTGTTTTTTCATTGAAGACTAAAAAATTAATGGGAGAAGCTCTGCCAAACCCTTTTGTGGTCCTGTAAGGAGGGAAGAAATGCCACTGAATTTCCTGCTTTTTCTTAGTTCTATTTATATTTGTTTGACAGGTTGAAAGTTATTATAAATTCTCTTTTATACATTTGAAGTCTGGCTGATGCTTGTTTTCAGATCTATCACTTTGCATCTGTGTCATCCAACCAATTATTTCTATGTTACAACAGGAAAGAAATCTTTGAGATTTCTGCACTTTCTCCAGCAATTAGATTAATTTTTAAAGAAATACATTAAGATTGCAAGACCTGCTGTTAAATTATAATCTGTCACAATATGGATGGGATTCCTGTGACTGGAAGTCATAAATGCCTGCCGTGCAGACACTATGTCAGGCACCCAGGCCTCTCACTGCTCTTGGTGGAATTTTACTCACTGTTTAAGGGAGACTTGTGTGTGATTTATCTCTGTAAGCATCTACAAGAGGTCAAACGACCGTGACTATTGTTTTCCATATAGCTTCCTGTAGGCATGTAACTGTATATAGTATATCTTAATACACAGTAATATATAGCATTCTATAGGTGAATTTGTGTACATTCTGGAATGCTATTGGATAAATATTCAAGTTTTAGATACTTCACTAAGTATATTGAATACTTTCATAGATAGTTCATATTTATGGTGGCAATTTAAACACCAAGATCTCGTAAATCTTACAAACCTTTATCTTCTACATCCCTAATTTTATGTATACTTATATACTTCTAACTTTATGCTTTTGAACATGTAAAGTAATGGTCACTGGGGAGAGTATTAGGGTAAGAGATGGAATGTCACTGAAGTGCTTTAATATAATGAGAAATGTCAGTTATGAGAGCCCTCAATTTGTAAAGAATACATTTTATAACCACAGTTTAAAAATTTAAATCAGATCTCAGTTTTTGTTGGTTTGTTTGGTTTTTGTTTTGTCATTCTCTATGAAATAAATAATTGTATCCATCAAATATTGCAGAGGTGGGGCTTGAGCATTCCTCTTAAAGATGTCTCTGCTCAGGATCAATTCAGTGTGGCTTAACAATATTTAATCAAGTCTTGACTGTTTAAAGAGCTTGCCATTATTTTCAGCCTTAGTGTTTTGATTCTCCTGAGCCTGTCCAGTTCATCTAATACACTAGAAATCTGTTCTATATTTCTACAAGCCCAAAAGCTTCAAGCAAATTGATAAGAACATTCCAATAGGAATAAGAATAGTCTGTAAATGTCACAAAGAGAAAAGTACAGTTACATCCCAGTGAACATCCCACTACATCAAAGTAGGGGTGACATCTAACTGACAGTAATCATTCTCATACTTCTGAAAAAGCATAATAAGATCCTCTTTGATAATTAGTAGTGAATATTCATGTCAATCCTTGTCCTGCAGACTTATCGCTTTGAAAAAATTACAAGTGAAATATTTAGTAAAAACTTGAACATTTGAAAGTAATTATACAAGAATTAAGTTACCATTGTTAGTCTTAAGAATTATTGTTGTTAGTCTTACAATCTTATTCTACTGCCCTAACTCTTTTTTCTCAACAAATTTCCTTAGTTTATAGCAGATATATGTACCTGTTTTCCATCTTTTTTCAAATCTGTAGATTCTCAGCAGAAGTCCCTGTAAAGATATGCTTTTCCATTTCTTACATTCTTTTTTTTTTTTTTTTTTTTTTTAATATATATAATGAATCAAAGTTTTATTTGAGGTGAATTGCTAAATTGAAAAATTGATTAAAGCAAACAAAATCCCTGAAAGATTCCAAATATTGGTGTTTAGCTGAATTAGCTTTGCTTTGGGACTTTTATTTTTGAAGCCAAAAGTAAGGAGAGTACTAGAATTCTTCATGAGCAAATCTTCATATTTTGAAGAGCAGTGTAGACTTTGTACTGAATTATACCATGATTCCCCTAGTACAACTGATTTTGTAACACTGTGAATGGAAAAATGCTTCTGATCTTCCTGTCATGTTAACATTCACAGGAATGTTAACAGGAATGAATTTCAGTACAGACAAAGAGGTTTATGTGGTCTGGTGATCATCAGTTTGTGAAGGAGTCAGTCAGACTTAGTTAATCTGTACAATTACAGCCACTACAGAGTGTGATGACAGTCAGAAAACCCACTTCTGAGGACTGCCAGAAGGGGGATAAATATTAGACAGAGGAACATATGGCTTAAGAACAGCTTCTGAGACATCAAGTCTGATTCCCTGGTACAGCAGGAAAGAGTTTTCATACGCTTACCATGTATACTTATCACAAAATTGGAAAGGTCAAAGATTTTCCTCTTTGGGCAAAAGATTTTGTTCCAGTATGTATGTAAACTTTGGAGATATACTGGTTTAAGTTATTACTCTACAAATACAATCAAGTGATTCCTGCAGGAGTAATTGTGATGTTACCATAAAAGCTGTCTAGCAATTCAAGGGAAAAATAAGGTCCCTTCACCACTCGTCAAAACTTCAGAGAAAAAAGTCATACCCAACAGCAAAGTTTCTGTCTGCCCACTGTGTCACTCAGACAGTACTTAGAGGCCTGTGGTTGGCTGTACTAAGGTGCTCAACTTCCAAGCAGATCTTTGCCCAGGAGTGAACCATGTATAGTGATCAGTTGCTCTAAGATGAGGTGTGTTGATGAATAAGATTTTGGTACCACTGCCTGAAAAGTTTGAAATTGTAGTTCAGTTAAACACTGAATAATTATCCAAACTGGCAGGTAATTACCTGAGTCAAGGAATTTGTCAATCTTTCCATTTAGTTTGTATGAACACTGATTCAGTGTCAGAGTATCTAGACCAGATTAATCTCTTTCATTTTTAGGAGAGTTCTGTATTTTCTTACTGTTACAGTGGCCACCGGGAAGACTGACAAAATCGCTTTTTTTGATGCAGCTCATCAAGACTTTCTGCCCTGTCTGAAAGCTTTACTCTACATTCAGTAAAGGCAATGAACGTGCCAAACAACTCAGCACCACCTGACTGATTTCAGATGGTGTATGCATATACATGGGCACACACCTAAACAAAATTTCTTTCTGCTGGTTCATCATCATTTTAAAAACACCCTGTGCATATCTTGGCAGAAGCCGGTGTGCTCTGTGATCCTGAGATGTGAGTTTTGCCCATGTCTCAGTTTCACCATGGCTGCTCAGAGTGGCCTTTGTGGTTGGGGATGAGTGGGAAGGAGGTCTGTGCTTACCATCTCCCCCCAGGTGCTCTGAGGTTAGGATGCAGCCTGGATGTCACTTCAAGTTCTAAAGCTATTAAGGGCAAGTAGCTTGTACTTGGAAAACAAATTTGCAGCCTATCTCTCATTCAGTATCTCAACTGATAAAAGAAGACACCAATGTATACTTCTTTAAGAGATAAAATATGGTTCTTAGAGGAAAATAAGTCTTTTTAAGAGCTGTCAAGACTATTTTGAAGATACTTGCTTTTTACACTTGAGATCTGGTGAAAATGAGTTAAAGCTGATAAACAAAAACAAACTGGAATGTGGTTTTGCCTCTCACGTATTCCAATGTAGTGACTTTAACATATGCTCTATAGGTGGAAAAACATGACAGATTTCAAGTTATCTCACATCTGCAAATGTCTTTTTATTATTTTGATTCATAAACTTTTGTGACATCTGATACTGAACATGTTCTGCATTTTTTTTAGGAAGTTGGTATAAATAAAGGTTTGACTTTTCTATCATAGTCCAAGAAATTTAACACTGCATGATGCCTAGCATATTGTCTTTACATTGGCACTACAGGTTGTTGTCATAGTTGCCCAAAGTTTTTCTATTTTTTATAATGTTATTTCCCATGAGTTTGCTTTTCCACAGAATTATAGTTGCCTCAACACTAAGATGGGAATAAACTGCGGAAACCTGTAAAGCATGGCTAAAACAAAGGTGTGGGAAAGTTTCAGACTAAGTGAAACTAAGTTGCTCATTATATTAATTGTCTTATAAAACGTCTTTGATGCTTTTGTTAGTCTTTGCAGTAAAACGAAGGGAAGGGAAGGGAAGGGAAGGGAAGGGAAGGGAAGGGAAGGGAAGGGAAGGGAAGGGAAGGGAAGGGAAGGGAAGGGAAGGGAAGGGAAGGGAAGGGAAGGGAAGGGAAGGGAAGGGAAGGGAAGGGAAGGGAAGGGAAGGGATCACAGTTGTATCCCTTAATCTACCTAAAAAAAAACAATCACAGAAAGGTGGATTATACACGGGAATAAAGAAGAAAATTTTGTACATGAGGATAAAGGAGGGCAGGGAAACTAAGGCAGGAGGTAGTAGTACAAGGTGCATAATGAATGCTCTTTTAAAAAAGAGGAGCCATTTTACTGCACTGTTCTGATTGATAAGGATAACATAGGGAATAAAGATGTATTTGGACAACCTAAACATGTAGATGTATATATATGATGGCAAGCGTATCAGGGGAATCTAGAAAGATGCAAACAAGAAACAAATGTGTTTGCTTGGTTATAAATGAAAGCTGACTACAATGAAATCTAACAGTTTTAATAGTTGTGACAGGATAAATCAAGTTTTTAAGAAGATGATACTGATAGAATATCTCAAAGACAATCAGTAAATTATTCTTGTATTCCCAATATAGATTCCTTCTCCAAAATAAGAGTTTTTTAGCAATAAATTCATCTTTGCAACTTGTCATTCCTTGAAATGACTACCTGCTTGAAACAAAATTATGTCTCCAAATGAATTACCAGTCACTTTTTATCAAAGTGTTTTTGAAACTGGCTTTTCTCAACTCTGCATTTACAGCAATTAAGAAAGAGCAGAGTCTTACCATTTAGCTCCTAGAAATATCACAATTGCTGGCACTCTAAACAGGGTGAGTCTTCTGATACTGTGAAGGAGTGAAGGAATCTGAAGGAATTCACTATGAGATTCCTGCTGAATTCCTCAACTGGTGCATTTGGAAAAAAAAGAAAAAAAAAAAAAAAAAAAAGGAATGTCATCAGTGGTATAAGCTTTATCAAAATTTCTCATTATAATGAATATTCTTTTATAATAGTAATGTTAATTTTAAAAATTAAAATTATGGACAAGATATTTCAGAGAATGAAAATCATCTTACTGCTTTGCACAAAGGAGAAAATGAAAGGGATGGATGAATGGGCTTTGTCATTAACTATTATTACGTAAACCTGCTGAGACTAATATATGCAAACTATCTAATAAAAGGCTCAGAGGCTGAAATATCAGTGTTTCATCTTGCTGTTTTCATCTTTTCTATAATGCACTGTGGAAATGCAATTATATGATTCTGTAAGTTATCCTTTAAAGTGAAGCCAATTTTTCTTGCATGCTGATGTATTTATGCAGTATACATTTTGCCTGGATCAAATAATTTCTTAAAGATACCATTTGATCAGTTTGAAGTTTCTTCTTCAATTGTTTTTATAGAAGGCAGAGGCATACTAAATAGCATTTCTGGTTTCTGTCAAAATATAACTCTGAAAAATTAAAGAGAAACTTATTTTTAATTAATTATTTTCAGTGCTGAGAATCATAAATCTCCATTGAAGTAATTTTGACTTGAGTAAGCTCATCACTCTCCACTGATATATTCCTAAAGTAAAATTTGCTGTTTCATTACTCATCACGTACATTTTCCTGTCCTTTGAGACACTAAACTGTGGACTGTTAAATTCTGTTATCTCATTCTCCCCTCTCCCTTTATTTATTTATTTTATTAGTTAACTCTGTTTCTCTGAAGATTTCAGAATTCCTCAGCATAGGGATGGAAAGTGTAAAGTTCGACCTTAAAAGCTCTCCCTACATTGAAATTGTTCCTATTTGTCTCTCTCAGAGCTCTTCTACATGGACTTAATACTTTTGGAATTATATGTTATTATATGTTTGATGCAGAACTTCTATCTTCAGATAATTCACAGTAATTTTTGAAATTTAACAGTTATATTAACCAAAAGTCTCTGCAAGCTTATTTAAAGAGAGGGACAAATTTTCAAAGCAGTAGCTAAAAGAATAGTATGTAGCAATTGTTGTAGTGGATTTTTGTACGTGATTCACAACATGTGTAAATGCTTTATTGGCCTTTGCATACACTTACACTTACTATACAGAGTACATGTCTTTCTCTAAAAGAAAGTAGACTGTCAAAACTGAGAAGACCTGTTGTAACTAGTACTGTTATAAAGTGCCACTGAACTGTTTGTTATTGTTATTGTTATCAGCATGGTGATTGACAGCATGCCAGAAGACATGTGCTCATTCATAACTCACATCTCCATGACTTTATTATCTGCTCTTACCTTTTTTCATGTCTCCAGCTTCCTGAAAAATCTCCTTTTATTTCCTCATCTTGATTTTTTTTTTTTCCTGTATTAAGACATTTTTAATTCTTTTTTCAGCTTGGGTTTCTCAGATTGTTCTCATACAGTCTAAGAAACCAGAAGAAATCCCTCCCAGGATTATCCGATCCTGACACCAGTTGGAGTGTTCTAAATATATAGACTTTTCTTTTGAGTTATTCTTATTCAAGGCCCGTCTGGACACCTACCTGGGCAACCTGCTGTAGGGAACCTGCTTTGGCAGGGGGCTTGGACCCAATGATGTCTTGAGGTCCCTTCCAACCCCTACAATTCTGTGATTCTGTGATTGTCCATCATCTCCAACACTGAAATTTCAAAACATTAGATAGTTCTATCAGAATTCTTCTGCCACTGAATTAGGAAAAAAAAAAAAAAAAGTCCACACAAGCCAGGGAAGCATATACAAATCAAATGGTAACGCTTTCTCGTAGTTCTTTTGGAGGGAAAAAAAAACAAAAACAAAAAAAAAAAAAAAAAAAGAAAAGAAAAAAAATAGGAATAAGAATAAAATTAAAAATAAAAATAAAAACTTAGAAAAATAAGAAAAACTTAGTCCTAGGAACCAATATCTTTAAAAATATACAAGTATTCTGTGCACTGCAGTGTTGAGGTAATGACTGCCAAAATCCATATAGAAGGTGCTCAGCACCTTCTGAAAGGCTAACTCTCAAGCAGTGAGAACTAAATAAGCAGATAGATAGTATTAAAAATGTCAGAAAAGATATTCACTGATTTTTGATTTAGAGAGCTACTGCTTCACAGAAAATGTCTTTAAAATACGGGCAAATGAGGAAAAATTGTGTTTTTTCTTCCTGCTATGTCTTGTTTATTGGATGTACATGTAAAAGTGCAGGACTGCTCCACTCCTTGCTGAGTAAAAGGGAGAAGCAGAGAAGCAGTATTTGTGCAATGTCCCACTTTAAACTACATGGTCAGCCATCAAAATCTCTAATGATGATATTACTGCAAAGAAAATAAAACTTCATTAAAAACATATTTATTAGTAAACTTAATTTGCGCATCATTAAAATACTTTTGATTCAGAACCAAGAAGACAGCCTGAAAAATAAACTTCCTTCTTGATACTCGTGTGAAACAGAAGGATTAGCATGCATGAAAAAGTAGAGAAATGAACAGTGACAGTTAAACTTGCATCATGTTGTTTCTATAATATGTTTTCGTGCTTTGTATAGCATATATTCTGCTTAAAAAAAAAAAAAATCTGTATGGCAACAATTTGTCAGGAAGATGCAGTTTTCAAATGAATGTGAAAGCAGAGGAGAAAAGGTTTTTCCTAAATGTTTAAAAATAATTTTAAAAGAGTTAGACTTCTTTCAAAAGTCAAAATGGTTCCACAGAAAGATTTCAGGAAGCCTTTTGATACTGTGAATCTGAAAAGTCTTTATATAGTATTAATAATAAACAGTTAATATTTTTTGATTATTTATTTAAAAATATTCTCTCTCTGATTAAAAAACCCTCTAGTATATTTGATTTGAGGAGTCCAGGAATATTTAGCAAATGTTTTTATTGCCTCCATCTGTTTGGTAAGCTCGGCTTCATTTCCTGTGGCTCTACTGAAACAAATATCGATGTAAATGAGCCAGGGAAAGGTTCTGAATTCCTCTCAGCTCACAACATGAATAGGAAAGGTACAGACTGAGAGCAAAACCTGGATTTTGTTGCTATTTCACTGTAGAATTAACAAAGAAGATTGTCTCATGTCAGAACCTTTATATTCATTCTGGAATTCTTACTGTATTTCTCTGGTGGAGAGTGGATGCATAAGAACTTTCCAATATCTTGTGAGGGAGAATTACATGTACATGCTCCTATTGCATGCTCTGGATTCAGTTTCTAATACTGTTCTGACTGCATTAGAAATGTAGCCTTAAGAATAATAGGGGCCTCTGCTGCATAGGGAAAATGTTAAACCCAGCCACAAAGTAAAAGGAATTCTATGAGAGGAAGAAATTCTCCCATTTCATTCATTTTTAGTGTCCTCAAGTGAGTTCATGAGGACATTGAGACCAGTAAGATATACTACATCCCCATGATGTTCTCAGAAGTGTGGTTGTAAGCACTTAGATCATTGTCTTCAGATGAAGGCAAGCATGGAGAAGATTCTGAATTGCCATGTAATGAAACTGTTAAGAAATATTCCCCTCAGAGTATCAGAGGGTAGGTAAAAAAAATTCCCCTGCATATGAATAGGAATTTTCCAATGTGGCAAGACATATAATTGTACAGATCTAAGCAGTTCATGGTTTTCTTGGACTGCAATTCTCGCAGTCTTTGACAACCTTTATTGATGAGCTTGATGGGACAGTGGAAGACCAGGACTACAAGTCAATAAAAATGCTACAAGTCAATAGAAATATGTCTTTTAAACATTAAACTTTCCCTAAGGTTGGTTTATCACCTCAGCTTGGCCTTCCACTGTGTTCGACCCATAGAGGGCAGTGACATACAATTAATAACAATTTTTCAGAGCATGAAACCAAAACATCCTCTTCACATATGGTTTTAGTAGTCTCAGTGTGTGTTTGAGGAAGAAAAATATCAATGAGACAGTTCAGTAGGAATAGAAAAAAAGAATGGTGGTTGTCATGTATTAGAAGTGATATGATATTGTTAAGGCTTTGCTGTCAAATGTGATATTTTGCTAAAAAGTAGACTTACCAAGTTTTCAGGGGCAAGTATATATATTTTGCTTGTGTGCTCTGCATCAGTGAGATCTGAAACCCTCTGTTCTCCTTCAAAGACTTGAGTCCGTAATAGACAAAAGTCATAATCAGGTCTCATGGTTCCAAATTTAGTTTAGCCTTCTATTTGAGAAGATGGGTTTTCCTTTCATATACGCTCTTTTCCGGATGCTGGTTTTTTTTTGTTTCTTTGAAACATCTCCTTAGGCTGAGAATGGAGGGATGGTAATAGTACAAGTGATACAAGTATCTTAACATTGTGCTTAGCTGGAGTGGAAGTGCTGGCAACAATGCATGTGGGAAAGTGGATGATGACCTCGTTGTAGATATGAAAGGGAGTAGTGGAAGTTAGAGTGTGAGGTGAACAAAACTGAACTGGAAGGAAGGCCAAGGTGAATGTCATGACATGTAAGAAAGATACACATATGGCTTTGATACAAATGTATTGGCATGAGGAAAAGAGACTAGCGTAAGTTCAAGCAATTGTAGCTAAGAAGGGAATGTGTTGCTTAGGGTATGATGTTTACAATGCAGAAGAGGGTTGAAACCAGATGTGGATGAGTGGCAGCAAGACAGATCGTAACTTTTTTAAAAAATATATATATATGTATATGTATATTTATTTTGTAAAGGACTACATGCAACTAGAATCCTGCAAGTTTACTTACCTTAGTAGGAAAATAGGATTTTTGCCCTGACCAATAGCCAGTGTGATCAACCCCCACACATGGACAGTGTTGATATTATCAGCCAAAGCCACCAATCTTAATTATCTTTTATCATTCTAGTGGAGCATAGAGTTAGACTGGACCTGTTGCCATCAGGCCAGGAAGAAGAGCAATCCAGACATGTCAGTATAACAGCCTCATCAAAACAGAAAGAAATGTGACTCTTTGGCCTCAAGCATGGCCTCAAGCATGCTCTATGCTGAGATACATTTCTCTGATTGTCATATATCTCTTTTACATAAATATGTGTAGATTGAAATGAAAAAAAAAAAAAAAAAAAAAAAAGGAAAAAAAAAAAAGGTCACAGGATTTCTGGATGCAGAGGGAAGGCCAAAGCACAGACTGATTTCCTCCCACCCCCAGGCTGCATTTATGTTTTTGAAGCAAACACATTCCAAAGATATGAAAGAAATGCCAAAGCACCAGACAGATTAAATGAATAAAGAAAACAAAATAATAATTCATAACATGGAATCTACAAAGAGTACAAACTATGATTCCTGCATGCCAAGTATATAAACAAAAAAAATGTATAGCTTACATCCCTTAGCCAAGCCATCTCCACTGCCTGGACCTGAGGAGGAGAGCCGACAGCCTGCCTGTCACTCCGTTTCCTACCTCTTCTTAGTTGTTTCATACAGACAGTGTGCTTGTATTTTTGAAGGGACTTTGCACTCTAGATTAGAACAGCCTTCATTCAGTTATATAGGGGATGTGTTTTTTTGTCATTTTGCTCTGTAAAGCTATGGCTGAGCGAGTGAAAAATCAGCCTTTCATGCTTTTTGAAATGCTGCTGTTGTATAGGAACTGTTACTGTTGAACTCAGAGAAAGAAATGGCTTTCTATTTGCTAGCATGCCCATATTTGAGAGTTTGTGAAATGCAAAGACACGGACACCTTTGCTTGTTTGTTTGTTTGTTTTTATTTTTTGTAAAATTTCTATTTGAAAATTTTGAAAAATCTTCATTCTAGCAAAAAGTTTTCTGTATATTTCAGTGTCTCTCTAGGAGATATGGAGGGGGGAAGGGATAAAAAATATTAATAAGAAGAAAACTCTAGTTCTGTAAGTACATAAAGACTTTATATTTCATGGTTATGCCACACAACTGAGGCTTATATTATGGTTAACTATGCTACATTTAACATTTTCAGAATTTACATAAATATTTATCTCTGTACGTTTAAAGAAGTTCCACTGACTTCTATATATCTGAACTTAATTTTTTTTATAGATTTGGAGATTAATGTTGTGATACATAAAAGTTTTGAATGTTTCTATCTCATTAAAATGCATAAATTGAAAGGAATTCTCTTATTAAATCTCCTAAATTCACTACTAATACACAGCACTGAACTGCTTTTGTAAAATTAATGAATAGTTTCTTATATATAATGTCTGAGTTTTTTTTTTTTTTTTCCATTTTCCAAGGGCAGACAAAAGAGTTTCCAGAACAACAAATTAATAAAATGTTTAAAAGTTCTTCTCTTCTAAGATTTGTAGTCTATGTTGGAAACCTTAAAGCCGAATATAACTCATCATAACCATGCGTTTTATTCTTGTTGTGAATAGATATTTTCAAACTAAACAAATTACCCCAGTAATATTTAATACTCTTTTGGAAGTTATTCAAAAAGGTTAAAATCAAAGGAATGGAGACTTCAGGGTTACCAGAATAATTAAATTATATTGTTGACTGCATATTTGATGAACAAAAATAATATGAGTAAATTTGTCAGATTTGAAAAACTGTTTTACCTCTGCTAAAATCAGCATAAATTACAGTATTTACTATTGTTGAGCAGTTTGTTAATGTAGATTCCTCTACACATTTCCAAATAGCAGTTGAAGTGGAATTTTTAGAAAGGGTCTAGTATTCATTCTGGTTTCAATCCCCCTAAGTTGATTAACAGCCAACTGATAATATAGGCATCTGGCACCCTATAGAATAAATGGATGTCTGATATGATGGCACATAAAAGTCAGGACTTTCACTGCGAGAAATACCTTGCGGATACCATAACCAGTTGTCATATGTGGAATTAGTGGTGCAAAGCACCAACAATGTCCTATTATGTTATTTTCACTTTGAGCTTTAAACCAATGAGACATCACTGAAGAAGCAATGCCTAAGATTGCCTCTGTACTTGTTTGTGTGATCAATCATCATGACTTACAAAGAGATGTTATTGCTGCTGGTGCAGTACCATTAGATATACACCAATAGATTTGTTCAGCTGAATATTTATGGAGTAAAAGTTTCACACAGTCACACAGTTATGGAGATCATTCCTGGTGTTTTCTTTTCTATTTAACAATTTAATGAATAAATGAGTATATGCAATTAAATATATTTCTTAATGAAGATTTTCCAAAACACCAAAATGCCATCATCAAGCCGTACCTCAGTAACTATGCTATGGTAGGTTTGAGGACCTCCTTTCAATAATTCTGTGAATTCCCTGGTTCTGAAACAGCTAATATAATATTTTTGTGCATGCTTGTCTGCGCTTTCTTATTCAGCATACAATATCAAAAGCACCCAGCTTCATCTTCTCATCATAAATATGCATCAGACAATCTTATTAACATAAATCTGATCTAACAGGTTCACTATATAGAAAGAAATGCAAGTCTTTTACTTCCCTGGCTATTTTTTACTGTTGTAACTATTTTCCTTAGATCTTGTTTCTTCATGTACTGCTTTCTTAGAGCCTTTGTTATGCATTACATTTACTTGTTTGATGCATTGCACAATGTTTTTATTAACCCTAGATGGAGTACTAATGGGTTTTGGTTAAAAAAAAAAAAGCAAAAAATGTCTGTTTTACGATTTGGATGATTAGACATACAGTCATAAAAAATTTAAATTGGGACATATAAAAAACTTTTGCAAATATTTATTGTCAGTGTCATCATCTATATGGATCATCTATTCACAGCAATTGAAGCTGGTATATCTGCATTCTAATACCGCTATTAAAAAATGATGCATGATTTTTGCTGCTGACTTGCTAGTTAGGTGATATGATTGAATATTTAAAGATTCTTTTTAATATATTAACATATTTGAAAGTCAGAATGTTCTTATTTAACTTCAGATAAACTATACTAAACATGAATATTTGACATTTGTTAGTTGTTTCCCCTTGTCCTACCTTTGTCACAATTATTAAAGATTCTTCTTATCAGATGCCCTAATTTTAAAATGGAAAAGCAACCTTGCATTTAGTCATGTATTCTAAACACAAAGCATCTCAGTATTATATAAATTTAAATAGCACTCTACCAAATGTTTTGGAGTTCAATCATACACACAGTAATTTCTGTATCAAGACTTGATCTATTATTGATGTTTGTGATTTCTATGGTAATCATCTCATTTTGCTATTTTTCCTAATATCCCAGCAAAATATATGTTTACCATTTCTTGATGAAAATGAAGGGGCATGTGTCCTGGTTTCAGTTAGCACAGAATTAATTTTCTTCCTAGTAGCTGGTGGAATGCTGTGTTTTGGCTTAGAATGAGAAGAGTGCTGATAACACCCCGATGCTTTAATTGTTGCAGAGCAGTGCTTATACTAAGCCAAGGACATCTCAGCCTTTGCTCTGTCCTGCCAACGGGCAGGCTGGGGGGTGCAGTAAGAGCTGGGAGGGGACAGACCCAGGACAGGTGACCCAAACTAGCCAAAGGGGTATTCCATACCATCTGACGTCATGCTAAACAATATATAGGGGTGGCTAGCCGGGGGGAGGGGGCCGGACTGCTCGGGGTTAGGCTGGGCATCGGTCAGCGGGTGGTGAGCAATTGCATTGTGCATCACTTGTTTGTACATACTATTATTACTTTCGTATTATCACCATTGTATCATCATTATTATTATTGTTATTATTATTTTGTTATTTTTTTTTTCCTGTCTTATTAAACTGTCTTTATCTCAACTCACGGGCTTCACTTTCCATTTCTCTCCCCCGTCCCAGAGAGGGAGGGGGGAGGGTGAGCGAACGGCTGCGTGGTGTTTAGCTGCCAGTCGGGTTAAACCACGACAGTCTTTTTGGCGCCCAACGTGGGGCTCGAAAGGTTGAGATAACGGCAGATCTGATCAGAGTGTGTTAAACTAAAATTGGTGTAAGGATTAGACCTGCTTAATAGTCACTTGTCATGATGCTGATTGCTTTAATCACAACTCTGCTGCGCCTGTTTTCCAAATTGAGTATTATAGTACATTATTTTCCGTATTTGCTCTCTGTAGTGTTGTTTCTCCTCTCCGGGCCCTGGTTTCAGACCATTATGGTACTAAGTGTTATAGCAATGGCTTATGAGACGATAAGATATCTGGTCATGACTCTAACTTGGTATTTATACTCAGTAACATCGTGGACTCTGTACTTTGGAAACAGCATCTTGGGAACTATTAGCAATTATACCTATTGTTTTTCTCCATTAGAGAGTCAATCTGTGGAGGGGAAAGGGGAGGATATTTTTCCTTACTTGCTTACTCTCCCTTTCTCCTTCACCACCCCTGTATCCTCCTGGGTCACTCTGCCTTCCTCCTTCACCACCCTCTTATCCCCTGAGCTTGTCACAATAGCTCTCCAAGATATTGAATATTTCTGGAATACTCAGAATACCATAGTCATGTTGTTCTGCCTCATGAATGCACTTCAGATTCTGCTTAAAGTTAAACAACTACTTATGAAGCTCATCCGGAGATCTGCCCGGAGGCAGTATAGTTGTGGGTGGCAGGGAGTATGGGTGGATATGGGCAGGCATCTAGAGCAGTTGGCACCCCCAGTGTGTTGGAAATTCACCCCTGAACAATGGCAAAATCCTCAAAAACTGGCAGAATGCTTGAAAAAAAGGTGTAATGATTCTGGCAGTTCCAAAGTAACACAAATCATTGTAACGTGCTGGGGCCTGGCTCATGCCTATCGAGCTGCCATTGATACTGCTGTCAACTTAGTGACAGACCCTGCGGCCACTCCAAACCCTGTGACAGATCCAACGGCCACTGTGACCCCTACGGTGGATTCTGCAGCCGCTCCAGTCCCAGCTCCTGCAGCCGCTCCAGTCCCAGCTCCTGCAGCCGCTCCAGTCCCAGCTCCTGCAGCCGCTCCAGCTCCAGCTCCTGCAACTGCTCCAGTCCCAGCTCCTGCAGCCGCTCCAGTCCCAGCTCCTGCAGCCGCTCCAGTCCCAGCTCCTGCAGCCGCTCCAGTCCCAGCTCCTGCAGCCGCTCCAGTCCCAGCTCCTGCAGCCGCTCCAGCTCCAGCTCCTGCAACTGCTCCAGTCCCAGCTCCTGAAGCTGCTCCAGCTCCAGCTCCTGCAGCTGCTCCAGTCCCAGTTCCTGCAGTCGCTCCAGTTCCAGCTCCGGCCGCTACTCCAGTCCCAGTTCCTGCAACTGCTCCAGTCCCAGCTCCTGAAGCCGCTCCAGCTCCAGCTCCTGAAGCCGCTCCAGCTCCAGCTCCTACTGCTGCTCCAGTCCCAGCTCCTGCAACTGCTCCAGCTCCAACTCCAGCTCCTGTAGCCGCTCCAGCTCCTGTGGCCGTGTCAGAGAAACGAGCTGTAGCAGTGCAAGTTGACCCTGCAGAGGGCATTCCAACCCCTGTGGCAGACCCTGTAACAAAGTCAGAGAAACGAGCAGTAGCAGTGCAAGCTGCCCCTGTAGAGAAGGTGAAAATATGGTATAGAAATTCAAGTCGTTTAGAACGCAGAGAGTCTTCTGCCAATCCAGGTAAGGCTTCTGCCAAAACTAAGTATAGAGATGACGAAGATGATGACGACGCTGGGCCGTCAAGGATTCAGGAGGAGGAAGATGAGGATGCCGAAAGAGCAACAGTAACTACCCGAAGCCTAAACGAGCGCGAGCTACGAGATGTGCGAAAAGATTTTGGTCGCTGTATAGGTGAGCAGCTTGTCACCTGGCTGCTCCGGTGCTGGGACTCTGGAGCCAATTGTGTGGAATTAGACGGCAGGGAAGCCAAGCGGCTGGGATCCCTTGCTCGAGACGCCGGCATTGACAAAGCAATTGCAGATGGAGCACGACCCACCAGCCTCTGGAGGCGTCTCCTCTCAGCTGTGAGGGAAAGGTATCCCTTCAAGGAAGATATTTTATGTCTACCAGGCAAGTGGACCACTATGGAGAAGGGAATCCAGTACCTGAGGGAATTAGCCGTACGGGAAGTGATTTATGAGGATCCAGACCTCAAACAAACATCCACAGATCCAGATGAAGTCAAGTGTACACGACCCATGTGGCGGAAGTTTGTACGGAGTGCACCATCATCATATGCCAGCTCATTGGCAATAATGGCCTGGAAAGAGGATGAGGAACCCACAGTGGGTGAAGCGGCTAAACAACTCCGGCAGTACGAAGAAAGTCTCTCCTCTTCCTTACAGGCCTGCGTCTCAGCTGTGGAGAAACTTTCTGAAAAGGTTCACCAACTTGAAGAGAATCTATTGTCCTCCCCACCTGAACCAACCAGTGCCCACCGACCAAAGGAGAACACTTGGGAGAAACTTTCTGAAAAGGTTCACCAACTTGAAGAGAGATTATTCTCCTTCGCACCTGTACAAAGCAGTGTCTCAGCTGTCAGGGGTAGGCGTTCACCCACACAAGGAAGACGATATGGTGGGTACTCACCCCGTGCCACCCTGTGGTTTTACTTACGAGACCATGGAGAGGACATGAGAAAGTGGGATGGAAAATCTACCGCGACCCTAGAGGCACGGGTACGTGAGTTGCAAAAGAAAACAATCAGGAAAAAGGGATTCTCCGAAAAGTTTGCTGCTCCAACTTCCAGCAGACAGTCCTTCAAACACAGAAACGAGGAAGATTCTGACCAGGATTAGGGGGGCCCTGCCTCCAGCCAGGGGGAGGAAAGGGACAATCGAGTTTATTGGACTGTGTGGATTCGATGGCCTGGCACATCACGCGCACAGAAGTATAAGGCTTTAGTAGACACCGGTGCACAATGTACTATAATGCCATCGAGCTATAAAGGACCAGAGCCCATCTATATTTGTGGAGTGACAGGGGGATCTCAGCAGTTGACTGTATTGGAGGCTGAAGTGAGTCTGACTGGGAATGAGTGGGAAAAGCACCGCATTGTGACTGGTCCGGATGCTCCATGTATCCTTGGCATAGACTATCTTAGAAGAGGATACTGCAAGGACCCAAAAGGGTTCCGGTGGGCTTTTGGTATTGCTGCCTTAGAGACAGAGGGCATTAAACAATTATCTACCTTGCCTGGTCTCTCAGAGGACCCCTCTGTTGTGGGGTTGCTGAGGGTCGAAGAACAGCAAGTGCCAATTGCTACCACAACTGTGCACCGGCGGCAATATCGCACCAACCGAGACTCCCTGATTCCCATCCATAAGCTAATTCGTCAATTGGAGAGCCAAGGAGTGATCAGCAAGACTCATTCACCTTTCAATAGTCCCATATGGCCAGTGCGAAAGTCTAATGGCGAGTGGAGACTAACAGTGGACTATCGCGGCCTGAACGAAGTCACGCCACCACTGAGTGCTGCAGTGCCGGACATGCTGGAACTTCAGTATGAACTTGAATCGAAGGCAGCCAAGTGGTACGCCACAATTGATATCGCTAATGCATTTTTCTCCATCCCTCTAGCAGCAGAGTGCAGGCCACAATTTGCCTTCACTTGGAGGGGAGTCCAATATACTTGGAATAGGCTGCCCCAGGGGTGGAAACACAGCCCTACCATTTGCCATGGGCTGATCCAGTCTGCACTAGAGCAGGGGGAAGCTCCTGAACACCTGCAGTACATCGATGACATTATTGTGTGGGGTGACACAGCAGAGGAAGTTTTCGAGAAAGGGAAGAAAATAGTCCAAATCCTTCTGAAAGCCGGTTTTGCCATAAAACAAAATAAAGTCAAAGGACCTGCACGGGAGATCCAGTTTTTAGGAATAAAATGGCAAGATGGACGTCGTCAAATCCCAATGGATGTGATCAACAAAATAACAGCTATGTCTCCACCAACTAACAAAAAAGAAACACAGACTTTCCTAGGTGTTGTGGGGTTTTGGAGAATGCACATCCCAAATTACAGTCTGATTGTAAACCCACTCTACCAAGTAACTCGTAAGAAGAATGAGTTTGAATGGGGCCCTGAACAACGACAAGCCTTTGAACAAATCAAGCAGGAAATAGTCCATGCAGTAGCCCTTGGGCCAGTTCGAACAGGACCAGATGTAAAGAATGTGCTCTACACTGCAGCCGGGGAGAACGGCCCCACCTGGAGCCTCTGGCAGAAAGAACCTGGGGAAACTCGAGGTCGGCCTCTGGGGTTTTGGAGTCGGGGATACAGAGGATCTGAGGCCCGCTATACTCCAACTGAAAAGGAGATATTGGCAGCATATGAAGGAGTTCGATCTGCTTCGGAGGTGGTCGGTACTGAAGCGCAGCTCCTCCTAGCACCCCGATTACCGGTACTAGGCTGGATGTTCAAGGGAAGGGTCCCCTCTACGCATCATGCAACTGATGCTACATGGAGCAAGTGGGTTGCACTGATTACTCAGCGGGCTCGAATAGGAAACCCCAGTCGCCCAGGAATATTGGAAGTGATCATGGACTGGCCAGAAGGCAAATACTTTGGGATATCATCAGAGGAGGAGGTGGGTCGTGCTGAAGAAGCCCCACTGTACAACCAGTTGCCAGAGAATGAAAAGAAATATGCCCTGTTCACTGATGGGTCCTGTCGTATTGTGGGGAAGCATCGGAGATGGAAGGCTGCTGTATGGAGTCCTACGCGACGAGTTGCAGAAGCTGCTGAGGGAGAAGGTGAATCGAGTCAGTTTGCAGAAGTGAAAGCCATTCAGCTGGCTTTAGACATTGCTGAACGAGAAAAATGGCCAGTTCTCTATCTCTACACCGATTCATGGATGGTAGCAAATGCCCTGTGGGGATGGTTACAGCAATGGAAGCAAAACAACTGGCAGCGTAGGGGCAAACCTATCTGGGCTGCTGCATTGTGGCAAGATATTGCTGCTCGGGTAGAGAACCTGGCTGTGAAAGTACGCCACGTAGATGCTCATGTGCCCAAGAATCGGGCTACTGAAGAACATCAAAACAACCAGCAGGTGGATCAGGCTGCTAAGATTGAAGTAGCTCAGGTGGACCTGGATTGGCAGCATAAAGGTGAATTATTTATAGCCCGATGGGCCCATGACACCTCAGGCCATCAAGGTAGAGATGCAACATACAGATGGGCTCGTGATCGAGGGGTGGACTTGACCATGGACGCTATAGCACAGGTTATTCATGACTGTGAAACATGTGCTGCAATCAAGCAAGCCAAACGGTCAAAGCCTCTTTGGTATGGAGGACGATGGCTGAAATATAAATATGGAGAGGCCTGGCAGATTGATTACATCACACTCCCTCAAACTCGCAATGGCAAGCGCCACGTACTTACAATGGTGGAAGCAACCACCGGATGGCTGGAAACATATCCTGTGCCTCATGCTACCGCCCGGAACACCATCCTGGGCCTTGAAAAGCAAGTCCTATGGCGACATGGCACCCCAGAAAGAATAGAATCAGACAATGGGACTCACTTCCGAAACAACCTTATAGACACTTGGGCCAAAGAACATGGTATTGAATGGGTGTATCACATCCCCTATCATGCACCAGCCTCCGGGAAAGTTGAACGATACAATGGCCTGTTAAAGACTACCTTGAAAGCAATGGGCGCTGGGACGTTCAAAAACTGGGATACGCATTTGGCAAAGGCCACCTGGTTAGTCAATACTAGGGGATCTGCCAACCGAGCTGGACCTGCCCAATCAAACCTGTTACGTACTGTAGATGGGGATAAAGTTCCTGTAGTGCATGTAAAAAATATGCTGGGTAAAACAGTCTGGGCTACTCCTGCCTCAGGAAAAGGCAAACCTATTCGTGGAATTGTTTTCGCTCAGGGACCTGGATATACTTGGTGGGTGATGCAAAAGAACGGAGAGGTCCGGTGTGTACCTCAAGGAGATTTAATACTGGGTGAGAATAGCCCATGAACTGAATTGCACCATGTTAAATAGTATATTATACTGTATGTTATCACTACCATGATTACTATAGGTGACTAATTAGAATGTATGGAAAAGAGTGTAACCTGAGCATGACATAAATGGTATGGAATAAGGGGTGGATAGATGTCCTGGTTTCAGTTAGCACAGAATTAATTTTCTTCCTAGTAGCTGGTGGAATGCTGTGTTTTGGCTTAGAATGAGAAGAGTGCTGATAACACCCCGATGCTTTAATTGTTGCAGAGCAGTGCTTATACTAAGCCAAGGACATCTCAGCCTTTGCTCTGTCCTGCCAACGGGCAGGCTGGGGGGTGCAGTAAGAGCTGGGAGGGGACAGACCCAGGACAGGTGACCCAAACTAGCCAAAGGGGTATTCCATACCATCTGACGTCATGCTAAACAATATATAGGGGTGGCTAGCCGGGGGGAGGGGGCCGGACTGCTCGGGGTTAGGCTGGGCATCGGTCAGCGGGTGGTGAGCAATTGCATTGTGCATCACTTGTTTGTACATACTATTATTACTTTCGTATTATCACCATTGTATCATCATTATTATTATTGTTATTATTATTTTGTTATTTTTTTTTTCCTGTCTTATTAAACTGTCTTTATCTCAACTCACGGGCTTCACTTTCCATTTCTCTCCCCCGTCCCAGAGAGGGAGGGGGGAGGGTGAGCGAACGGCTGCGTGGTGTTTAGCTGCCAGTCGGGTTAAACCACGACAGCATGTTACAGACTTCTCTATATTTTTATACAAAAACTGGTATTTGATAATCCTTGCTTATGTGTTTTACTGTATATATTTTATTCAAACTTCAGACTGATGTTGGAACCATGAAAATATGGAGTGAATCAGGAAATTATGGTGATGAATGGAACAAAGTTGAGTTACACTTGGGGAAGCTGAGAAATTTTGAAGTTATCTTTGAAGGCATTCGTACCAGAGACCTAGGAGGAGGAGCAGCAATAGATGACATAGAGTTCAACAACTGTACCACAGGTAAATTCAAGAGGGAAGTTTCTAAAGGGATGCTAAAAGGACATGTAAGATGTTCTTGCTCAAGTATGTAATGGTTTTACTGATTTTATCATGGTGTCTTTATCCATAAAATCAGTTATGAATACATTGTTTTCCTTTTTATAACTTTATTAGTGTTCTGTTCATACAGTTAGTCTAGCATTAGTGCTAGTAAAATACTGCAGATAAATCCAATAAAAGTCTGAATTTATGTTTCATTACTCAGTTTTGAGTAAGAACTTCTGTTTAACTCATTGCTCAGTTATTGAGTATCTGGTTTTGTACATAATAGTTTCATATAAATTATGTCAGATTATATTAAGTGAAACCTGTGGCCTCCCTATTTTATTGTAAAGACTCTTCCCATAAAAATGAGTTGAGACTACAGATGAACCACTGTCACTACTCCTTTTTCAGTTCAAATGTTAGGGCCAGCAAAGTAAAACAAAACCTGTGACTCCATCACAGGGTATTCATCCTATTAAATGCATCTCTTCGTGGACATAGACAGTTTTCCTTTAATCAATCAATAACCAAGAAAAGTAGAAAACTGAGTGGATTGTGGTTTCAATTAAGGAAGATTGTGGTCTCTGTCCCTGGTAGGAAACAGTGTGACAATAAAAGCAGATTGGTTGAGTAACAAAAGCATTGATAAGACCACATATCAATACTGTATGGATTTGGGGGAGGTTATTTAGGCTGAATTGAAACTCCTGCCATGATCTAGATGCCCATGTTCTGGCTAGAGCATGGAAAGTACAGTTCTAGAGTGCATCTGTTTCTCTAGGGAGCCTGCTTGGGCAGGGGGGTTGGACCCAATGATCTCTTGAAGTCCCTTCCAACCCCTACAATTCTGTGATTCTGTAATTCTGTTATCTTTTTACCTAATTTCATCTGAAAAAAAAAAAAAAATGTAGTTTTTCCATTTGGTGTCTGTGGTGTAAAGCAAGACATAGAAAATGTTCTGTGTTCAAATGGAGTACTGTGTTCAGTTTTGGGCCCCTCGCTACAAGAAGGACATGGAAGTGCTCGAGAGAGTCCAGAGGAGGGCAATGAAGCTGGTGAGGGGTCTGGAGAAAAAGTCTTATGAGGAGCAGCAGCAGAAGCTTGGATTGTTCAGCCTGGAGAAAAGGAGGCTCGGGGGCAACCTTATCGCTCTATGGGTACCTTAAAGGAGGCTGTAGTGAGGTGGGGATTGGTCTATTCTCCCACATGCCTGGTGACAGGACAAGGGGTAATGGGCTAAAGTTGTGCCAGGGGAGGTTTAAATTGGATATTAGGAAAAACTTCTTTGCCGAAAAGGTTGTTAGGCATTGGAATGGGCTGCCCAGGGAAGTGGTGGAGTCACCATCCCTGTACATCTTTAAAAGACATTTAGATGTAGAGCTTAGTGATATGGTTTAGTGGAGGACTTGTTAATGTTAGATTAGAGGTTGAACTAGGTGATCTTGGAGGTCTCTTCCAACCTAGATGATTCTATGATTCTGCGTGATTCTGTGAGAATGGATACAACTTGGGATCTACTTCAAACTGAACTTAAATAAAATTCTAAGGGTGGTGTACCCTCACAAGCTCTTTTAGAAACATGAATGCTTGTGATTCCCTCATACTTTTTTAAAGTGCCACTTTGTTCCCATAGCTAGGTATGCTATCATTCTCCAAAGGACATGAATAAATGTCCTTTGGGAAAATGGGAAGTGGTGGAGTCACCATCCCTGGAAGTCTTCAAAAGACGTTTAGATGTAGAGCTTAGGGATATGGTTTAGTGGGGACTGCCAGTGTTAGGTCAGAGGTTGGACTCGATGATCTTGAGGTCTCTTCCAACCTAGAAATTCTGTGAAATGGGTAAGGATGCCCTAATGAGAGATGGGAGATCATCATTCCCCTATAACTCTTGAATGAAAAAAAGGACATTGATCTTTCTTGAAGTTTGTTTCCAAATTCTGCTCAGACATATTATTTCATAAGGTAGGGTCTAGTTAAACTCCATTCCTGGGATTTTCTGTCCCATCTGGGGGCTAGAAAAATTTAGACAATTCACAGTCACTTACATGAACATATTCATCAAATAAAAGTAGCAGGATTACTTCTTTAAGGAAGAAGATGACTCCCCATTAAATTCATAAGGACGGTATCAACATATTTTCTAAAATGTAGAAATACTGCTGCTTACTTTTAACACCATGTATTTTATGATAATCTGAAAATAGTTGTTATAAGAATATTACTAGAAAAAATCCACAGAGTTGTCATTGTGCTTAAGAAAGTTGTTTGAGTAGGGAGTTGGAAAGGTGTCATATGAAGGAGCTTAAAGCTCCCAAAATGCTAAAATTGCTGAAATTTACTTTGGTTTTAATCTATGACACTGCAAGTCTGAATGTTAATAGTGTATTACATCCAGTACTGCATGAAAATACCTTGGCAGAGAACCAGATCAGAAAGTAACTTGTGTTTGTTACAGTATAGCAACTATTTGTTTTATAGCATTATTTCAGCAAGAACCTCTGTTGGAAAAGCAGTTGCACCATTTGCACTAATGATTTTTACATACTTAAAGCTTCTGCATAGGAAAAGGCCTGTTTAGTATTCAGAAAATTAATGTGTATGAAGATGGGTGATTCAGAGGAGGCTTTTCTCATGGAGTTTAAAATGCACAGTTGCAGTTCAAAATACAATCCAATTAACATTTTTTAAAAGATTGGTTTAGAAAAGTTAGTTGGAATCCCGAGATAACAATCTTTCATAGAATTGTCACTTGCATGGTGTATGTTTTTGCATTTAAGACACTATCTTTATATGATAAAGAAATCACTCAAAACATCTTCAGTAGCTTATACTATGCACAGCAGAGTTTTCATGGAAGTTTAGGTGCCTGTATCCTATTGGAATGTGTTTATGCTTATGCCTTTTCAGCAGGATCAGAACCCTGTTATATACCTGCTTTTTAACATATGAAAAAAAAAAAAAAAAAAAAAGAAAGAAAAAAAAAAAAAAAGAGGTGGGGGGAAGAAAACAAGTGCACATCTGAAAACAACAAAAAACAATCAAACAAACAAAAAAAGCAAGCCACCCCCCATTAATTTTCTATATCCACAGTACAACTGGGACTCAAATTAAAGAGGGATCATTGCATCGTTGTTAGTGCCTTTCACTTCAGCTCCATGTATGATATTTTTTGCCTTGTACTCCACAAGATGAAATCTGTTTGCTTAATTTTCTCAAGATTTTTGGTATGCTGACCTTCCTGTTGGCATGATGACATGAAGGAGCCTGATCTCACCTTTTTCTTTTTTATTGTTATTGATTCTTCACCTTTGTAGAACAGACAAACAAAATACATTTTGTCAGATTCTCAAAAACAACATTTCCCGTCTGACCCAGGCCTGGGGCATTCAGGACAGAGAAAGCATGTCATGTCTAAATTGTTTTTGTTTTTGTTTTTCATCACAGAGTTCACATATTTATTGTGGTTGTTGTAACAAAGCTAAAAGACAGCAACCACAATCTTATTGTGGCCAAACCCAAGAAGAGTAGCATACAGACCAGAACCGGTCAGGGGTTGACTTGATTTAAAGCACTTATTCAAGTACCATGTTTGTAGCTGCAGAATTGCTGACCTGACACATGGCCAGGGTCCCATATCTGGAGGCCACATCTGTATTTTGCGCTGAGACTTTTTAGATTAAACTAAAATCTCATACAGTATTATAGATATTCTAGCCAAGGTAATTACATAAGCAGAGGAATAGACCATGCACAGAAAAACCTAAAATATAGTTGAAAATTAAAACTTGAATAACAGGTTTGAAATAAACAGCAAGGAATGGAAATAAGAAAGCCTTAAATAGGAAAAAGCATGGGAAAACACTGAAAGTTTAGCTGCTTCCCAGTGGGCAAGGATTTCAGATCAATTCTGAAGCTTTGGGATGTTTTGGGGTAGCCTTTTCCTCCACACAAACTGTCCTTTCAGAATCTGCTGAATAATATTCATGGTTCATGGTTTATAGTCAACACAACAAAATAATTGCCTCTTCACAGAAATAATGTACTTCATTGAAGAGAGCAAAGAAGGAAGAGAGGGACAGTCTATGTAAGGCCATGTGAATATTAGAATTGTTTTTTGCAGTATAGTAATATTCAATATTTATAGCGGAGTTTAATAAATCCAAAGGTTTATTTTATTGTGCATGTGTTTGCTTTCAGCTTGCTTTCATACAGCATGTTATAGAAAGGAGCCGTACACATCATAAGGGAATCTGCATGGAGACAGGTTAACTCTGCAGACTTCATAGAATGTGGAATCATAAAATCATAGAATGGCTTAGGTTGGAATGGACCTTAAAGATCATCTAGTTCCAACCCCCTGCCATGGGCAGGAACACCTCCCACTTCACCAGGTTGCTCAAAGCCCCATCCAGCCTGGCCTTGAGCACCTCCAAGAATGGGGCATCCACAGCTTCTCTGGGCAACCCGTTCCAGACCACCCCATGGGTAAAGAATTTCTTCCTAATATCTAATCTAAATCTTCTCTTTTTTACTTTTAAACAGTTTCCCCTTATCGTATCACTATCTGTGTAAGTCTCTATCCATACTTTTTATAAGCTCCCATTAAGTACTAAAAGGCCACAATGAGGTCTCCATGAAGCATTCTCTTCTCTAGGCTGAACATCTCCAGCTCTCTCAGTCTTTCTTCATAGGAGAGGTGCTCCAACACCTCCGATCATCCTCATGGCCCTCCTCTGGACCACTCTAACAGATCCACATCTTTCTTGTGCTGGGGGCCCCACATCTGGATGCAGTAGGTCCTCATGCATGTGGGACCTCACAAGGGCAGAGCAGAGGGGGACAATCACCTCCCTCAACCTGCTGGCCATGCCTCTGTTGATGCAGCTCAGGATACTGTTGGCTTTCTGGGCAATAAGCATACACTTCTGACTCGTGTAGAGGTTTTTTTTCCACCAGAACCCCCAAGTCCTACTCTCAATGAATTCTCTACCCAATCTGTCTGCATGTCTGGGATTGCCCTGACCCAGGTGCAGCACCTTGAAACATAGACTTGTTGAACCTCATTAGGTTCACTTGGCTCCACTTCTCAAGCTTGTCCAGGTCACTCTGGGACCTGTCCAGGTAACAATTTCATATCTAATGATGGCTTTGCAAGACCAAGGAAGGAAGTGCCTTCTTGTTGCAAATAATGTGATTTGCACCTGTGTGCTGTACTCCATTGCACTGTTAACAACAACACCTGTGGACCACACAGGCACAAGCCCATATATTAAACAACCTCCATAATATTCACATGAGATGTTTCTAAGGAATCTGTGAAAAAAAGAGGAGGGGAGGGTAGGGGAGGCAAGGGGAGGGGAGGGGAGGGGAGGGGAGGAGTGAGTTCTGTTACTGAGTGGCAAGATTCTTTTACACCACAATGCAAATGACATATTAACAGTAATTTTGTAGGTTAAGTATTGTTGAAAAGGTCTGAAAGTAATCTATTCAGATGAACTTTTTGAGATGTAATCTAGTTTTCTGCACTGGAATCAGGATGTCATTGGTGCAGGGAGAGGGGAAATGATCATGAGGCAGAGACCACGTGTCAAATGTTTTCAGGAGATAATATTCTCTGTGATTGAACTTGCATAATTATTGGGAAGTAGAATTTTCTGCAAAAGAATCACTTGATTTTTTGCTGTCCCCTCTTCTCTCTGTTACCACTTGTAGACTTCTAAAGGGTAAAGCCCGGAATACCAGAACATTAGTCATTCCTCAGTTCTCAGCGCTTCTCCTTAATGTCTTATTTAGAATTTAGCAAAATATTGCCCCTTTCTACATTAGTGTACTGTAAGCATGAGCTCCTTATCTTGCTGATACAGCCTACACAGAGTCTCTAATTCTTAAATAAATATAAAATATTCTGACTTTGCCTGACATGTGTATCAGTGCAAGAAGTTGAAGAGAATTTTTTTCTAATCTTTCCTATTGCTTGAACCAGAGCCAGTTGTACATTTCCAGAACTATGGATTCAGTTTTTATTCTTCCAGTTTGGCAAACTCCAACTTGCCTTGAGCATCTTTAGGAAGCCCATTAGCAGACTTTGATATCTACAGGTGAAATTCTCTCCTAAGAGTAAGTATAATTTGTTAGATCTGCTGTTTATGTCAGAAGCAATTATTTCAGATTAAATCTGGCCTTTTCAATGACACATATTGTGAGTAGAATTCCCTACAGTTTTTGAAATACAAAAGAACTTTATTTGAAATGATATCTAGCTTGCATCAGTATAAACTTTTCATCTAGCTTTCCCTGCAGAAGATTGCCAAGGTCATTCATGAACAGAAACATTATTGATGAGTATGTTAATGGCGTTATAATGTTACATAAAAAGTCATGTAGAAAATGGTACTAAACAGTTGAGGTAAGCAAATGACAAGCTTGATGCAAATTGTGTTTCATAAATTCTGAACTTCACAGTGCTGAATGTAGTTGAGTTGCAGATCTAATGAAGCCTTCTAGGAGTTTCTTATTCATACATTTTAATTTAAGCGGAGTGAAACTTCGGGGAAAATATTCAAGTAATATTTTCAATAACACTTTTTAAATTATTTTTTTTTAGTTCAATTATTCCTATGTTTCAGGTATTTTGAAAGCAGAGAGAGAAATTATATATTCTCACTGTTGAGCACAATTTAAACAACAAATAATAAAAAGTGGTGAATTTTCAGCTGTAATTTGAAAACATTTCTACTCAGATAGGATTTCTAAAAAGAGAATAATTAAAAAGTATTATTTACCTTGAATATACATGTTTCATTTCTTACTGTTGACATGGTGCCATTTTATTGTTAAGTGAAGGCATGTATTCCTCTTGGAGAGAGCAGAGAAGTGAGACTCTTAGTGAGCATCAGTTCAGTGTACTTGTGTTTGAGTTATGCATTGCTTCTCAAAACAGCTCAACGTCTTGTTCTCTGTAGTCTTAGCCAATAATTAACTTGAGATTTACCCTTTACCTTTCGCAGTCACATAGTCAAAAAAGTCACATATGGTCAAACACAACTACTGTAAATCTAAAGTGTCATAATACTAAAGACCTGTGTTTTTTTTTTTTTTTTTTTTTTTTTTGTCTTTTGTTTGTCTTTTTTGTTTTGTCTTTTTTTTTTTTTTTTTTTAGATGTGATTGATATCACAGGAGTATTTTTATCTTATACAGCTTTGTAAAAGAAAGGTCTTGCATTTATAGTCCTCTAGTAGCAACCATAAAGGAAAGAAGACCATTTTTGAGAATTCTTTTATATTTGATCTTTTCCTGGTAATTGAAACAAAGTGTCTGGATTCATATTCATGTATTTATTGACTATCTTCAAATGCTTCTCATCGTGCTTATATGTTATGGGAGTACTATATGAACTAGTCTTTCATAAATAACTTACAGACTGGAGCTGGAAAAATGTAAATATATAGCTGGTGATGAATCCAGATTAGAGTTTCAGTTTATTTGTGGTGTGTACACATTTGTTCAAGCCTGTCTTTCTTGTTTTATGTATATATACAAACACACATATATTTTTAGGAGGGAAATTCTTATCTTTGCTGGTACTCTGACTGTACAAAACAAAACATTTAGCAATGAAAGTGAGTGTATGTAAACGTAAGTTCCTGCAGCAACCGTCAGTAACATACTTCTTTTGTAGGATTTAGTGATCAACAAGCCAAGTCAATTCTGTTGGTCTCTTAAAAGCTACTTAGAAGATTATATGGCTTTTGCTGTATCAATCCAAATTGTACTTAACTGAAAAGTGATAACCTGTGTATGCTTTTTTGTTTTTCAAGTACTGTCATTTCATTTGGCTTAGGGATTTGCATAACATGAAGTCTAAAATATGTCCTGTGATAGTTTCTTGTGGTGTCCTGGTTTTCAGGAAATGCTGCCATTCCAAGGAGGAAACAAATAAAAGGAAAATGATAAATGATTACCATTTTGCTAAGCAATTTTAATCTTTTAGCTTATAAGAATCTAATCTTGGAGTATTCACTGTAAGGGTAAATAAATTGGTCTACAAGAATATGTGTGGCAAATTTTATCTAGGAGAAGATCAACAGTTTAACTGCTCAACCAATTCTTGTTAATCTAGTTATTTCTCTACTGATCTAGTGCTCAGTTGTAAGCTAAGAAAAGTCCTCTATCTTTTTAAATCATTTTTTGATTTTATATTCTCTATTATTTTGGTCTGTGGTTTTGTTATTTTAAATATTCTCTTTTTGTGGGAAAGGACTGGAAGAATATCTGTTTCTAAGAGAAGGTATATTTTGACTGTTAAGAAAAACAATGGAGGAATTTCCATTGTACCAATAGAACCTTTTGTACTTATTCGTCTCGTCTCGTCTCGTCTCGTCTCGTCTCGTCTCGTCTCGTCTCGTCTCGTCTCGTCTCGTCTCGTCTCTTCTCTTCTCTTCTCTTCTCTTCTCTTCTCTTCTCTTCTCTTCTCTTCTCTTCTCTTCTCTTCTCTTCTCTTCTCTTCTCTTCTCTTCTCTTCTCTTCTCTTCTCTTTTTCTTCTCTTTTTCTGGCATCATGTCTAATTTCACTACTAGTGTTATTTGCATATTAGAAACATGAAAATTAAAGTTAGACCTTCATAGTCTTTTGATTTGCTGCCTATCTGTATAGTCTTCAGACCCCCTTAAAAGAAGGGAGAGAAAAGCATAATGAAGAATGAAATTAACTCACACAGTATGCAATAGTGCTGGAAATTAGTAGATATTTCAATAATACAATTAGAATAATAGAAATGTGGAGATTCTGTTCTCATTTAAAGAACAACAAAAGGCCTTCCATTGCTCTGAGCAATTCCTTTATTACTTATGCTAGGACTGTAAACCAGCATTCTGTATCTGTATGGATGTTTTTCATTATGTAAAATTCTTTGTATAATGGATCAAATAATATATTGTTCAGTTTAGTGCCTATGTCAAAGATCAGGGAAAAGGGAAGGTAAAAAAAAAAAAGGGGGGGGGGGAGTCTTTTTCATTAAATGCAACATTCAATGCAAGTTTATTTTTAGTCAATGGTTTTCTTAAATTAAAATGAAAGGCTTTATTTTGCTTTTAGATATCTCAGATATTTCAGCTCTGTTTAAATTTTTCATAGCATATTCAGAAATAAGCTTAGTACATACCAAAAAAATTCACCTCCTGTAATTTCTCTCATTTCCATTGTGTGACAAATCCGTGTTTTGATATCATATATTTCACTGTTTTCCACCTTTGACATTTTCGTATGTGGAACCAGCTCATTCCTTTTCTTTCCATGGCTCACTGATGCATTTTATTGTTGTAGCTTCCCAAAAATAACTGTAGAATAATATAAGTCAGAAAAGTAGAACTAATGAAAAATGTCATTTTTTTTCTTAATTCTTCAGCATGGTAATAACATATCTATGTCACATGCGGTGAAATAAGATGTGAAAATTGTTGTATCCCAATAGTTCTACCTTTAAATATTTTCTGTTGTTAAGCAATTTAAGTCACACTGATGAAGTTTCTCTACTCTCTTAAAAAAAAAAATAAAAATAAAAATAAAAAAATAAAGGTTTTAGAAGTGTATGTATCACACAAATGTTGTAAAGTATTGTATTTTCCCCATTTAAAATTGTCTTATTTTCCATGTGATGTCCTGTAATTATGACTAGTATAAAGACTTTGACTTGTCTACCTTTTGTAGGCTCATGGATCCTATTTTATGGAATGTACACAACAAATAAAGAAGGGAAACAGTCATGCTGATGCTGATTTGGATTTCCTTCCCTGCCCTGCTAGGCCAGTGCAGTAGTCTAGGCACAGATAATGCAGCATTAAAAGAGTGTGACCAAATAACATCTGTTGGAAGTATACACCATGACAAAAGTCATGGTGTATAATGGCTAAAAAAATTAAAAAGAGCATTCTTTGATTTAATTGTAATTTTGATTTTAATGTCCTGTTGTTTTCAGCTGGAGAGGATCCCAAGGAATGCCCTGCCCTCACTGATTTTTTGTGTTGGAATAAGGATTGTATAGAATCTCATTTTGTCTGTGACTATAAACCAGACTGTGAAGACCTATCGGATGAAGCTGACTGCAGTAAGTATCTCTTTGTGTGTTAATGTAATCTCCAGTTAAAATTATAACTTTAAATTCTGTAGCATAGCTCAGGTGGATTCATGCAGCTGCTCAGAAGATAATTACAAGCTGGTTGCCTGTTCCCCCAGCACAGAAGGTCTGATATTTTAAGATCCTCAGAGATGTTTACTGCACAAAAAATATTTGTGTCATTTGGGCACAAAAATGTAACCTAGTCATTACAAAGATTATATAGAAAAAACAAAAACAAAAACAAAAACAAAAACAAAAAAACAAAACAAAACAAAAAAAAAAACCTTTTATTTAAGGAATAAAATCCATAGATTACAATCCAAATTTACTCTGAAAAGATACATAAACTTATTTATTTAATTGAAAGCTTTTTAGGCTGTCAATGTTGAATAATAATAATTAAAAAAAGCTAAATAACCAAATTAATGCACAAGAGCATTTAGGTGTGATTCTGTTATTAAAAAAGTGATTATGCATAAACAAGTCCATCTTTCAGATTAATCCTGTTTTTGCAATCTGAGTCATGTTGCTACCACATATTCATTGTTCTTTGTTCTTGCTACTACTGCAGAGCTATGACAGTGTATTCTTCCTATTACATTATTCAGAATGGTTGGACAAAATCCAGTGTGTTTATATTTCTGCAATCCTGGTGAAGACTGAGACAAAATTTGCCTGCAGGAATTCTTTTCTAATGCTATTTGAGATGGACGGACACAGCACAATTTTAAAAATCCAGATCAAATTAACAGTCTTTCCAATTCAGATTTGAAATTGAAAAGCAGTAAAATGTTGTGCTGTTTTCTTCCTCCATTTTTTTTTTTTTTTTTGACAATAATTTTCCAGACCAGACATTTGGAGCAGGAAGTTTAAACAGTCCATATATGTAATTCAGTAATAAATCTAATTCTCAATCTTCAAACTGCCAAACCAAATTCTGCCATATTGCACATATGGTTAAAAGTAATCTTGATAGACAGAGAAAATAATGGAATCACATACATCAATGTTCATACTGCATTGAAGCCCAAGTACTCAATTGAAATTTACTCAATCGAAATTCACCAACACTTGGCACTCCCTTGAAAATCAAAGGCATTTCCTCTCACATATTTTTGCTAAATGCTTTGACTGGACTGGGTACAGAAATAATGACCCATTACCTGGTCATGTAAATTACACTGTTTTAGACAGACAGTAGATTTTAGTAGACATGAAAATGTCACTACATGACATTTAACTTGGACTTTCTCCCTCTTTATTGTTTTTGTAAAAGTAAATGGCAATTCTGAAGTACATATGCTGATGCTGGTGTCTCTGTTTCTGGTTTTGCTTCTACTGCAGTGCTTTGCATTCCAGTGAATTTTTGTGAACCATGTGGGCGGAAATGAAAAGTTGAATGATAACTTCCAGAGGGTATCTTTTTCAACTAGACAATTTTTAAACAGATATTCCATATTTCCTGTCTGTAGTATGCATATTTTTTCAGTAATTAAACAAAGTAAGTATAGCAAAATACACTGTAAACTCATCCTTTTAACATTTTACAGACCTAACAAAGACCCAGTAAATCGGAATTGCTGTCCAAAGTAAATAGCAAAATAATGATCAGAAAACTATCAAGGAATATAATTTATTCTGTAAATATTGTTACAGGATATAGTAGTTTCCTTAGAAAGGCTTGCCTGTGTTGTCTGGAGGGGCTGTAATGGCATCAACTTTCTTTTCTTAGTCAGATAATAAATGGTGATATTTCAGGCCATAATTTTTATTGAATCACAGTAAAGCAACCTAGTGTGCAATAGTGCAAAAAACTTTTTCCAAGGGAAACAAACAGACAAAAAACAAACTGATCTCTTTAAATAAATACAGTGAAATACCCTTTCATTGTACATGGAAAAGCTACAATGAAATTTTGAAATTACATCAAAACATTTTCATCTCTCTTTGGTCCAGGTGTTGCTGCAGAAGTGACAAAATAACATGGCAAAATAAGAGACAGAATGTAATGTAATCTCATGTACAAAGTACCCAGATAAGTCTCAAGTATAATGTTACCCTACCAGATATATTAGATCGAACAAATGAAGTAATGATGAAAAAAATGAACATTTGAAAACATTTGAAAATGAAAAACAAATGAACATTTGGGTAAATGCACATTTTCTCAAGCATATAGACTCAAATAAGCATTAAGAGGCAAATATACAGGTATATATATATATATACACAGGTATATAATATATAATAATATATATATATATTATATACCTGTATATATATATAATATATATATATACAGGTATATAATATATATATATATACAGGTATATATATACACATATATATATAATCCTCTATTTTTAATGCTATTTTTCTTTAGTCCATAGTTACCTGCTATCAGCTCTGAAAACTTTGACCAAAGTACATTTATGTTTATAAAGTAGGTTCACTCAAGCAGAACATCAGGATTTACCTAAAAAGCACAATTATTTTACATAACATAAATACATAAAGCATAAATATTTTACATAACAGAAAGAGTTGTCTAACTATTTCCATCTGGAAATAGAAACCTAATATTTTAAGGAATTTTTTTTTAAGGAAAAAAAAAAAGTTAACTCTTTTATCACAAAAGAGTAAATACCCACAGAGAAAGCCCTTCGTAGTCAAACCTGCCCCATGGCAAGTTGTTATGGCCACATTTGCCTACAATTTTCTTATTTTCTCAGAGTTCAAATTCCAGGCTCATTTTCTACTATAACTTTATACCAGTGTAATTCCAAAGAAGCCAATGGGTGATAATCTCCTGAAGAGCAATTCCCTTGTGCAGGATTTAAAATATACATGTAATCTGGATAAACTAAATTGTATCCGCATAGCCTGGTGAAGTCTTTTATAAAAAAATAAAATAAACTCAAAGAAATTACTCTATGCTTCATTCCATTCATTCAGGCAATCTTGCAAAATTTTCATTCTCTTTCAATAACCCATTGGAAGTACTGAGGTGAAAAAAGCACACATGAAAGCAGTTTCAATTTTAATGAACTGCACTCTATTATACACCCAGATTTGATTAATAGCAAACCTCACTGTTGATGAACCAACTAGAGGAATGCTTGAATTATTGAAATAAAAGCAATTTTTCAGATAAATGGAACAATTGTCTTCTGAAGGCTTCTAAGTACGTTCTGTTTACCCTAAAAATAAAAAGTACCCAGGAGGTGCATATATGTCAGGTGATTCCATCAACCCTGTAAATACTGATTATAAATATTTAACATAATTACTTTCTAAATGTACTGTTAAAATATTAGGGTAAAATTCCTGAGGACAGGTAATCTATTATGAATAGTATAAATTCCATATATAAATTCATTTGGACTTTTATCTTTTTAGAACTATACAAGAAAATTGTAATTCCTGTTGAGATTAATGGATTCCCTTCTTTGCCCTGCCATGCTTCACTGAGTTTCCATGAAGATTGTAATGCAGTGTCAGTGTGAACACTCAGTGTATTTGTGTATTCCTTTCACGATTTCCAAAGGTCATGCTGCAAATAGCACTAACAGAATGGCTGAGGTTGGAAAGCACCTCTGCAGATCTAGTCCAACCTCCTGTTCAAAACAGGATCCATTAAAACAGGTTGCCCAGGGCTGTGACCTGTTTAAAATATCTCCAAGAACGGAGACTCAGCAACTTGCCTGGACAACACAGACAAGTGTTTGGCCAGTGCAACAGTATAAGTAAAGGAAAATAAAATCATATAATTTTTTATCCTTCAATGGAATTTCCTGTATTTAAATTTATGCCCACTGCCTCTTGTCCTGATATTAGGCATCACTAAGAAGAGTCTGGATTTGTCTTCTTTAAACCCTCAAAGCAATTATTTATGCCCACTGACGCACACTATGCCTGTTCTTCTCTGGGCTGAAAAGTCCCAGCTCTCTCAGTCTCTCCTTATGATAGATACGTCAGTCTCTTGTAGTAAAGTAAGAGTACAGTACATTACAAAACAGTACAGATCTTTCTTCTAGCATTCAATGAGATATAGGTTCAATAAAGGTTATTCTTCTTTTAAGATATTTGTCCTAGACGTTTAACTATGGTGAGAAATATTTACAGAAAAGCAAGTCCAAAAGCTTTACAGTCTGTGTGTATGCAGATCTTGTTCATACAATACAAGTTGATAGTGATAAAAGTTCTAAAAGTTGTCTACAATTTACATGTTTTTTTTTTCTATCTATATATTTTATACCTAGACAATGATACATAAATAATTGTATTTTAATGTTGCAGAATACTTCTAAATCAAGAAATTAACTCTAATTCCTCAAATCCATTTGAGGTTCTGAAATAGTCACAGTCAGACCTGCTTCTCAAATGCATGACTGACCATGATGTTTAATAGTTTGGAATCTTTCCCCAGAGTCCTTTTACAGAGGAAGTCTTTGCTTTTACTCAGCAATCATGTAGCTGCCTCTGCTCAAATTCTAACCTGAAAAAAAAAAAAAAAGAAAAAAAAAGAAAAATTTGCTCTTGGAAAATTCATGTCTTCCGTATGATGATCAAGGAACAATTGTAACTAAGGAAAAGAACTTTAAAAGCAAAAAAAGTGTTTCTGATAGAGATTAATCTCTTCGACAGCATTTGTACAATTTTGTTGACAAATTACTTTTCCAAAGTCATTTTAAAAAATCAGAGACAAATCTAAAAACAGAAAGTCTAACAAAGATATCCTGAATTCATTCCAGTGCACTAATCACTAGAACTTCTCTCTCATCCCAAAGTTACCTTCATACATAACACTCACAAGGGTCATCCAACATATGTCAATGAAAAACACCACTGGGGAAGTGGAGTACATTTTTACTAGCTAATTTGCTAGAAATCATTCTGTCCATTCACCTTGAATAATAGCTAAAATTGGTGGTTACAGCTTTGTCCTCAAGGCTTACATGGCCATGTGTCTACAATAACTTTTAACACTGTTTACACCTTCAGAAAGCAAAGGATGGTGGCTTTTGTGTGTGTGTGTCTGGGAAGGGGTAGGTTATTTTGTTTGTTTCTAACTCACTACCATATATTATTTATGTCAGTACATGGGAGTGCAAGGAATCATAGTATTAGCCAAATAGAATTCTCTCCATTACCATGTACAATAAGTTCATTACAGTCTTGTAGAGATGATAATTTACTTCCTGTTATATTTTCAGGTTACTACACAAGTATTCCTGGAAGCTGTAACTTTGAAACACAAGAGCAAGAATGGACCACTGTATGTGGATTAATACAAGACTCTAGGGATGATTTTGACTGGAATGTTAGCGAAGGTGGTGACTTTGGACAAACGGGTCCTGATACTGACCATACACCAGGTATTGCCATGTGTCCTACATAACTGTAGGGAAAATTAAATATTCACTGAACTCCAAAAAACACTGTCCCATAAATTAGCATCAATTAGTCAACAGTCAGCTGCACATAAGTGAGCAGTGTGCCCATGTGGTCAGGAAGGCCAATGATATCCTGGCCTTCATCAGAAATAGCATGGCCAGTAGGACTAGGGAAGAGATTGTCCCTTTGTACGTAGAGTGCACCTCAAGTACTGTGTTCAGTTTTGGGCCCCTCACTGCAAAAAAAAAAAAAAAAAAAAAAAAGGATGTTGGGTTTCTAGAGTATGTGTTGAGAAGAGCAATGAAGTTGGTGAAGGGACTAGAAAACAAGATTTATGAGGATCGACTGAGGGAACTGGGGTTGTTTAGTCTGGAGAAAAGCACGTTGACCTCATCACTCTCTACAACTACGTGAAAGAAGGTTGCAGTGAGGTGGGTGTCAATCTCTTTTCTCAGGTGGAAAATGATAGATTGCAATAAAATGTTCTCAGGTTGCACTAGCTGAGCCTTAGGTTAGATATTAGGAACAATTTCTTCATGGGAAGGGAGGTGAAGCAAGGGAGTTTTAGGTTAGATGTTAGGAAGAACTTCTTTACTGAAAGGGTTGTGAGGCGTTGGAACAGGCTGCCCAGGGAAGTGGTGGAGTCACCATCCCTGGAAGTCTTTAAAAGACGTTTAGATGTAGAGCTTAGGGATATGGTTTAGTGGGGACTGCTAGCGTTAGGTCAGAGGTTGGACTCGATGATCTTGAGGTCTCTTCCAACCTAGAAATTCTGTGATTCTGTGATAGGCTGCCAAGGGAAGCATTGAAGTCCCCATGTTTGGAGGTATTTAAGACATGGGTGGGCATTGCACTAAGGACATAGTTTGTGATGGAACATGATAGGTCAGACTGATAGTTGGACTTGATGTTCTTGAAGGTCTTTTCCAACCTAAATGTTTCTATGATTCTATGAAACCTCAATGTGATCTGTTGAGCTTATTGTAATACAGACAAGTAATAGTGAAAAATTAGTACAGTTCGCGAAGGTTATTACGATATTTAAAGTTCCAGTGAGTGTTTAAAACACTTCCTTTTATATTAAAATTACAACTAAGGATACATAAAAAGCTACGACAAAAATATTAAATGTTTTAACAAACTGAATCTTGTCATTTATACTATCTGATAATTTCTAGTTCCATCTGAACTCAGATTTAAAATAAATAAATAAAATAAATAAATAACTTGCATAACAGCCCATTGCCCACATTTTTAATTGTGGTTTCAGCAGCACTGTAATTTTTAAGACTACTATTTTCAAAACGATCTTGATTATATCATTCTTAATACTCCACTTTAGCTTGATGCATTCATTTAGTCATTTCCAAAACAATGAGCTACTAAATACGATATAAAGTATCTAATTAATCATCCCATCTGGGACATAACAGAACTCTTTCTAAAGCAGTACAGCATACTTCTACAAGTGCAGTTGTTGTTGATAAGTCTGCAATGAGATTTTTAATTAAGGGTCTACTTGAAAAAATGTTTAAAAAATACCGATATGAAAATTTTAATACCATAAAAGAGGATATATCTGTCATTATCCATGCGTTACTAAGTTAATGTATTGGGCCTTGTTCAGAAATGCTGTGGCAGTGTATCCATGTACTGTTGAATGACTGAACAAATTTGGATAAACAAAGGTAAAAATAGTAGTCCAGCCATCCATTTCTTTTTAGTCACCTAAGCAGGCAATATGGATTTGTATTGAATAGTACCTTGAATGAGACTATCCAATGACCCTGGCTGTGCTGTAGTCGATCTCTGGAAAAATTTGTGGCATTGTAGGCTTTTTTTCAGGCAGTTTCAACACGGTACCAGTTCTCTGTTTCCAGTATCAGCTTGCACCCTGACAAAATAGTTGGACATCTTGCAAACCTTTAGCTAACTCATGTTCAAAAAATAGATTTTCTGAGAACCCAGATTAGTCTATTGTTATATTTCCTTCTCCTGATCATCAGCTCTGTATTTTTCTCACCTATCACTAGTATTTTTTTTCGCTCCTCAAAGAAGCTACTGGATTCAAATGAAATCCGTGTTATGAAACCTTTTGTGTTAGATCCTGATACTCATGATGCTCTACTTGTCAATAGTTGGAATAATCTGCTTTTCCAGTAGTGTCATACACTTAAAGAGCAACTGATGAGCAGTGTGTGTGGATGCATGTGAAATGCTTAAGGTTCATAAGTAAGGTCTTAACTTTTCTCCCTGTTATTGGCATGCCAGATATCTTAATGTAGAAACATCTCCTCTATTAACATGTTCCTACAGGATGATACAGCCAGACTACTAACAGAATGCCTACTGATTATCAGCATAACAAAATGTACTAATGGGCCGTTCCAGTTATCTGTGCTATGAGACAGCAAATTATAATTATATACTAAATAAATATAAAATTATATTGTATTATATTTCTTTCTGTATTTATTATAAATCTGAATGGAAATTTAATTTCCATCATAAAGGTACCAATTGCTATTGAGAAGTGCTTAATTTTCTTTTCCAGAAATTTTATTTATTAGGAATCCTAACCAGTTCTAATTTTTATTTTATTAGCAAAGAATAGTTCAGATTCACTGTACAGGTGTCACAATCTTTACTGGTTTAATCTTGAATTTGTATCCAGCATGATCTGCAGGTGGATTTTTTTGTTTGTTTGTTTTACATTTCCAAACTCAACAGAGACATCTTATAAGCAGGTGGCTGTAACCATTTCTGTCCTACTCATTTATCTTCCCTTTTTGTTTGGCAGATCCTGCACCTGATGCAGGAACTGTTCACCTGATCATGAGGGAACTGTTTAACTGCCACACATCACAATTTGTCATTTTATAGGAAGCAGATAGTCTGTGTTGCTGTTGGCTATAATTGTGGAAGTTCCTCTTGGAAAGGGACAGAACAGACAGGGTAGAGGTAGAAACTAATTCAGCTGTCCCAAGCAAGCTGTTCTTTGTAAATCAGTAGTCTGACTTGCTTTCTTGCTCTTCCTGTGATGCAATGTGATGATAAAACAACCTCTAGCCCTTGGCTCTTCAAGGAGATTTTGTGTGTTTTTCTATTTCAGTTCCTCTTACTTAATTGATTCTTCTTTGCATCTTTGAAATTACCCAGGAATTGTAAGAAGAATAAAGTTAATAAAAAGAAAGGAAAAAGTAAAATGGAATTACAGCAAATGTGTTTACAAAATTGTCTAGATTTGTAATTTACTTGTAAATTAAGTGGGCAAGAAATATTCACATTAGCTATAATGAAAAAGAATCACTTGTTAGAATTGCCAGCAGTCTAGATACAGACTCTCTGTAATGTCCAGCAATATCTGTCAGTCCGTTCCTGGTCCAAACCAATTTCTTCTAGTTCCAAATTCATTTCCTCTAGTTACTAAGCATATACATTTGTTGCACAGATCACGAGTGCCATTATAGCAATAGAATGAATCCTGTGGTATTATACCAACCATGTACTATGTATATTGGAACAGCTTTGTGTGTAGGTTTGGTTGTAAATGTGTCATACTGCCTCATCTAGCAAAATCTAAACTAACATTACAGATTTCAGATGGGTAACAATATTAATTTCTGAAAAATTTGCATTAGTTTAACATAACTAATTTACTGCATTAGAACAGTCTCAAGGATAAGATAAACCCTGTGATTTGAACAGAAAGACATTTTGTGAAAAATAACGACTATATTACAGCTATGTCTAACATTCTGCAATTTGACTGAGATGTCTCTTATTCAGGTCTCACTTTTAAAAATTATTTCCATAAATTTCCTTATCATACTATTCTTTCCTGCCCCAAAACAAGACACTTTCAGCCTTTAGCCACAGTATCCATGAGCTATTGAAACACTCTGAGGATGTTACTGCTCAAGTCCAGAATGTTTGAACTTCAAAAATATCAACCAACTAAAAAAGCATGTCTATTTAACTTTTGCTGTATATCGTATACATATGCTGTATATCATATGTATATCATTTTGCCATATGTCATATATTATGTAATATGTAGGCAGGCACCCTGGCTTTCCAGTCTGTTATTTAGTGTGCAAATATTCAGCACCATTCTACTTATGAAGAATGTAATATATCCATGTCACTGTAATCTTTCAAATAGCTTTTTCTCACCTGAGAAAATTTACATTTCCTAAAAAAGTTTGAGGCATAACATGATACCCAGATAATCCCACTTGAAAATATCATCTCAAATAAGATTGCTTCGAAGGCAACAATAGAAACTAAGAGCAATTCCTTGACAGTTGCTACCATTTACAAATTGTTCAAATTCTGGGTTTCCTTCCACTGACATTCAAACTGAATAATTCTCACTCTGAACTAACGTTCATTTACAGGTCTGTGAGAATGGCATGTCGAATAGCAGTTTGAAAACCCATTACATAGCTCACTTTATGAGTCAAAGGACTAAAATTGCAATCAATTTTAGGTGGAAATAACTGCAACTCACTTCAGATGAGAAATTACTTTTGATATTTTAACTGCAGTCCAAGTGAGTCTGGCTCTTGAAGTGACAAAGGAGTGAGCATCTTTTTTTTGCTTTCTTAAAAGCACTATTTGTCTCCCTACTAATAAGTGACAGATTGTGTCTTTTATGGATCTTACGAACTGAAATATATATATATATATATATTATTTTTTTTTCTAACAGAATTTTTTAAATGACAGAATAGGATTTGGAGAAAGATATCAATTGTCTTTTAGGCCTTATAATAAAGCTGCCAGACAGGGGACTGTCACTAATCTGCCTGAAAATTTAGTGATCATGACCTTGCATATAACACTTAAACTGTTTTGCTAAGTTGTCAATATAGGGAGTAACTAGGTTTTAAAAAACATTTTGGATCCATGCCTATTTGGTTTGTTCCACAAATATTTATTTCCTTTCCAGAATAACAATTCTGGAAATGGTGTTTTTTGTTTGTTTTGTTTTGTGTACTTACCCCAAGACCATCATGATTGCTGCTCTCTTTACAATTACAGCATCTTAAAAATTACATTCACAACAGACACAAAAATCTTATACCATATTTTTCCCAAATCTGCATCCTTGAATTACCGAAGTATTGTAGTAGTGCAGAATAATTTTTGTGAAACTGTAAATTGACGAGCATATGAAGCTCTTAAATTCAGCTGCAGAGTATGAATATGCATGTATGTTTTATACATGAAACATAAACAGGGTGGGTGTGAAGGTGACAGTTTATTTTTAAGGATTTGAGAATTCATTGACCTAAGAAAGAAAAGATGATTGCTAAAAGATTAGCAATTCACTTAAGTTTATCTGAAACTTAATTTAAAATCCCTTTCCACAGGGACTGCCATCTTCTTTACAAAATGTTCATTAACTTTTATTTATAAGACGAAGGAAAAGGATTGCAGAGAGTCAATCTTTTTTGGATATACCATTTGTTAATCACTTATTTACAGAAAGGTTTATAAGAGCTTACATGAGGTTGACTGGCATACTGTTATGATTCTGAATGTTTGGTATGTCTTATGTCCCTGAAAAGAGCAATTAGGATTCATTCCTTAGATTAAAAATTCTGAACTTTTAACTTCTCCTGAGAAGACTAAGCATGATCTGCCCTCCACCCCACACCCCTCCCCCTTAAAAAAAAAAAAAAAAAAAAAATTAATTAAAAAAAAAAGTTCTTATTTGAATAACAGGTATTTTAAAAGTTTTAAAATAGATTTTTGAGAAAGTTTGCTTAATCAGGAAGTTCTTCCTGAGATAAAGTTTTGTAAGCAGGCTTACTAATTCTGTTATTTGTACCTTACCAACATATTCCATCATTTCACACATTTATGTAATTTAAAATCAGAAAGAATTGATTGGCTGACTTTCTGAAGAGTATTGAAGAAGATATTAGTGTTTTGGGACAGTAATGTTTGGAGTTCATATGCAGAAGCTCCTACTTACTGAGTTTTCAGAATCTGTGAGTGAGTGTTGGTGCTTGCAACATGATTTAAATTTATTATTCATATTTATTATTAATATGAATCAAGTATTTACACGTGGGTAAAAAAGGCACAGTGAGATCTGATGGTTACATTAATATTATATGTATGTAATAAACAGAAATACACAGTTTTAACCCAGAACATCTCTGTAATGTATGGGTATACATGTACATTGTAACAGATACTAGTATCTATGTGGGTAAAAATGCTTTTCCTTTAGAGCATAAAATAGTACTGAAAAACTATAAATTATTTTAATCTTTTTATTGAGGTAAAGGACAACGTTTTTTGTATGTAAACTCATCTAACCAGAAGGAAGGAAATAGAGCGAAGATAATTACTACCAAATTCTTCCCAGCCAGCCTTGGGATCTGCAGAGTTCGGTTCTGGTTCTGGATGTTTGCTTCTAGGCAAACAGGAGTCTTAAAGGTAAGAGAAAAAGCAAGTCTACCAATTCATGCCACAGTAATAATTGCACTAGTAGTATTTGCATTTCTGTGTCTAAAATGATCTAAATCTCAGAGGCTGTTAGCTATACTTCTTCACAATTTCACTGTCACTATACCCATATAGAAAAATTTTCTGTCAAGATCAACAGGGACAATTTTGTTCTACTCTTAATTTCACTTGAAGCCCTTTTGCTATATGTGCAAAAATTAACACTGCCTATCTATCATTCTCAGACCTACTGAACATCAACACTGCACAATCCACTATTTAACATCAAATCGTGTTAGTTTCCAAAGTTTAGGACAAAAACAAGATATGCAGTTTAAAAGACAAGTGTTAAACAAATTAATGTCACCATGTATCAAGGGTGTTTGATTGAAATAACTGGCAATAAAGCATTTAACCATATTTATGATTATAGTTCAAATATCTTCTTGCTGTTCCCCAAGCATCCTCAGTGGGCCAACTCTTAGTTGTTAATTCTTTTTGTAAAATCTCAAGCAGTGATGTGTATCCTTGGCAAATAATTCATTTCACATGGCTCACTGAATAAATATGTTGCATAACACCTTTTTTACAGGCCTGAGCAAGACTCCTATCTGTGCCAGCTTGTTAACCTGTATTTTCAGACATGTATTTATGTCAGTTTTATTACATGTGATGGAATATAAAAAAAAATGTATACATTACCAGTGTTTTTGTATTGACAATCTTTATCTTTGGTTTTCTTCCTTATGTTCATCCCCACTGAAAAGGATCATAGCACAATTCAATAGGAATACAGTATAATTTGTACTGGACTTCAAGAGGTCTCTAGTCCAAACTCCTGCTCAAAGCAGGGTCAGCTGCAAGATCAGACTAGGTGAAAACCTCCAGAAATGGAAACTACCCAATTCCTCTGGGCAACCCCTGCCACTGCTTGGCTGCCCTCAGCATGAAATATTTACTTCTTATATCCATTCAAAGAATAATGTTACCTTTCATTCAACTTTTTGTCTGTCCTTTTAAAGTATATGATTATGGGATGGTATTTTTATCTCTGTCACTTAGTTCATGGGCACTTAATTAAGAGTAAATAGAGAAAAAAAAATACATAAAGTTATTATAAGCAGAAGGTCCTTCAACATTATTCTTATCCTAAATCTAAAACACAGCACCATACCAGCTACTAGGAAGAAAATTAACTCAATCCTAGCCAAAATTCAGCCTGCTTTTTAAAACTGATTTTTAATGAATTTTCAGGTAATTTTATTTTAACATTTCTCACTACTAAGTCAATAAAAATTCTCAAAACCTTATTTTTCGCAAAGATATTTCAGATATTCAATATGAATTTTTAGAAGAGTTTATATCAATATTGTAATTTTAGTATTTGAATATAGCTTTTAAAGTACTAGGCCATGTCCTCAAGTCCATTCTTCCCAGTTTCAATTATTTATACCTTCATATACTCAAACTTTGCACATTAAGATTAAGTAAACAGAGCAGTAAGTAAAGGTTGAGAGCAGTTCCAGATTAAATTGAAGTAAAAAGCAAACAGTGATTACCTTATGGATCAGTTAGTAACTGAAATACTCCAAGATCATCTATGAAAGATTTGTTTAAATTTACTGTGCAAGAAAGCAGACAAAATTTTTTTGAAGGAGCTTCTGAACTGAAATTTTTCAAGTATTACAGCACCCTTAGAGTTAGTGAATAAGCAGGTGTATACGGCCTATGTATGTGGAGTTAGTCAGACAGGCAGTCTGTGTTTTTTTTTTCTTTTTTTTTTTTTTTCCCTTTTTTTTTGTGCTCAAGTTGCAATGGAGGTTAAAAAAAGAAACAAGTCAAATGGTAATAGGAAATCTGAATAATGTATTAGAATATAGTTATGTCACTGCAACAGATGATGATGTAGCTATTATCTGAAATACAGCTATCTGCAACATTTATGTCATGTCTGGATTTTAAAAAAGGAAAAAGAAAAATTAAAAAGGAAAGACCACAAAGACAGAATATAAGCAGAGATGAATGATTAAAATCACCAATTTGGTTAAAAGAAAGATAAAAAAAAAAAAATGAAGGATGTCTCAGTATTGGAAATAGATAATGTTGAACTACACAAACTTAAAAAAAAAGAATATTCACCAAGATTAGAAGAGTAGGTATTAAAGTTGCTTCTCTTCTTTATTCACAATGCATGTTTCTCTGGGAGAATTCTATTGCCATAAACTTTGTAATTTTTTACAGGGGAAATAAAAGCATAAGCTATTATTATTATTGCCTTTAGAAAAAATACAAGATCTACAACAACTCTTACACTAAGAGTGAAAGTTATTTTAAAAGATCTGAATACTGATGCTTCATTGTTCAGTTGTTAGCCAACAAAATAATAATAATAATAAAAAAATCATAATGATTTGTTATGAAAACATTAGCTTTCCTTAGAAGTACTTGACAGCAGCCTTTGAGGGATGAGTTATTCAGCATTAAACACAAGACTAGTCTAAAGTATTAATGAATATGCTTAAAGAATAGCTCTAAATATAAACAGTTTTTATTACATATATGCTACAAATGCAAATTTAGAAAATTAATTTCTCTTTACATTTTGATTAATGAAATAGTAGAGACATTTCAGCAAGAAATTGAGGTTATTTTAACACCTGTTTTATTCAGTGGCGATCCTATTAATTATCTGTTAGACAGAAAGCATGCAGCTTTCATTAAGCTGCAGCAAGCTTTCTCTATCAGTTTATTCCAGGAATTTGTCACACAATTGAGATTTAAAAGCCAAATTTAATTTAAAAGCCAAATTGATATTTGTTGATACTAAAAGAACTGAGGTGTGGTAAATTTTTGTATAGTACAGGTCAATTTCACTTAAAATGACTAATTTTTTATTACTTCAAACCCATGTTTAAAGAGATAAAGAGAAAAAGGGCATAACTTTCTGAAGTGTTTCTCTAATGTGACAGTGAATGGTGATACAATTTTGCTAATCTGTTCTGTGGGCTTTGGAGAAACAATTTCAATATTCCTGTAGTGTAGCTTTATCCCCAATGAAGACATGAAATAATGACTGCTGAGGAACAAGAACATTTTGAAGGCATGATCTTGAGGATGTAGAGTGGAAAACTTAGTATCATTATTCACTGGAGTTAGTGGGAGCTTTTCTCAGCTGACATATGTGTCTGATGCCTAGTGAAGTGAAAATATGTGTTGTCTTTCCCAAGATTCTTCTGCTTCCTTGGCTGCTGATTACAGACAACAGGATGGGAATGTTGGGAGAATACACCCCTTGCTATGCACCCCTCAAATCTGCATTGGCTTCTTGATTATTAGCCAATTAATTAACCTTCTAGATAGAGCATAGTAGTAGTCTCCAGCATGCCAACTGCTAAAGTCAGGGAAGATCAGGAAGATGATATGTTATCTTGGAAAGTCAGCATGAGGGTATAGAATAGCCACATGAGTTGTAACTGCTGATGACTAAGTAGAAAATAGCAGTGTGTATTTTGTGACCTTCAGAAGTACATGCACTTTCCCCACCCACAGATTGAGATAGAAGCTGAAAAAGGAATTCAAGAGTCTCTAACACACGGGACATGCTGTGGTGAATTAGAACTGAGTCATGATTTTAAGGCAGGAAAATGGGTTTTGTGAGAGAATACTGTTCACATATGGACTACAAATGAACCAGCTGGCAAAGGCACCTTGGAGAAACACCAAGAAACAAGTATAAAAGCTTCACTCATGCATTTACATCATGGAGATTATCATGCTAAATTCTTTTTAAAATCACCATAAAGTGTGTACTGGGATATTTTCACTCTTGAGCTTTTCACTCCACAGTAAATGATGTGATACCTTTACTAATGCTTATTCCTGTTCTTTATGATTTAGATTGTGTGTGCACTCTAAGAAGTGGTATCAGTAGACGATGCCTAGTTAGTACAATACATGCTTGTTACTTGTAAATTAAAATGATGGAATTTAGCCTACAACTAGATCAGTATAAGACTGAGCATATTCTACTCAGGCTGGTAGATTTTCCTTTTCTCTCCCCTCCCCTCCCTTTCCTTTCCCTTTCCCCCCTTCCCTTCCCCCTTCATCTTTAAATTGTTTCCACTACCAGACTGACTTGTAAACAATTCATAGGATGGTGTGTGGGGAGGTGTTGGAGTCTCTGGAGACACTAAGCATTACAGAGCTGTAACTCTCCAGGACTCTAGGGAACTTATATCTATGAGAATTTGCTGTACTTTTCATGTGCTGCTGGGTTTGTACACGTGTAAATGTACATGTGTAAATGTTCTGCTGAAGAGAAACTATGCTCCTGTTTCTTTCTATGTCACTATTAGTGGCATACTTATTCCTTACCCAACAGTTGCATTATGTGTATCCTTCTGAAAAGGTCAGCAAAAATCTTGTAGACACTAAGTATATTTCCTGACTCAGAAGATGCTTCAGACCCTCACTGACAAAAGTAACCTCACTGAAGAATACATCTTTCACTTTCTGTGGGCATAATCTTTGAGAGTATTGGGTCTATATCCCCAGATAAAGAAACAGACATTTTGGGCTTCACATTTTATCTGAACTCTATTGTAATCCATTGTTTTTTTGGCTTTAATTGTCTGTTTCTTCTCAACACTTCTCATTGTATTCCAGCTTGGTTTTTAGAATATTGATGCTGGATAGTGCTGTTACACAGTCCTGTAGCAGAACATCAGGCTTGACTAAGTTGGATCCTAATTTGGATTATTGTATGTCAGTCCTCTTACTTCTCCTTTACTCCAACACAGAAACAATGTACATGAGTATTAAGTAATTACTGATATTTTGGTCAATACAGCAACTTCCATAAAGCATGTGGTTCGTTGTGTCATTTGGGTTTTTACCTTGTTTGTCTCAACAGGCTGTCTGGGAGAGTCAAAGGTAGGTAATATACATATAATTATTTATAAATTTAAGTCTATAACTTTCTTCAGACTTAAAGGTTTTGTATGTTGTTTGTTTCTTTGTGTGTGTGTGTGTCCCATTGTTAAACTGAGGCACTAAAGTGGGAACATGAACCCCAGGGTCACTGGAAAATCAGCCTAACAACTATAAGAAGGTCACCCTTTAGAGAAGAAAGGATAGCTCTAGAACCTTCTGAGTCTTTTCTTCAATGTTCAGGTGAAATTTGTGTTAGGTCCTTACTCATTAGCTTCTATCAGTCTGTAGGTTTTCCAATTAGTGATTGTATTAGCATTTTTTTTTTTTTAAGAGTACCTTTTTACTCGCAGCTGAGCTAACATTAGCAAAGGTGAAAGGTGCAGGTGTGGATTTAAATCTTACTTAAGAAGGTCAGTAGTACTTCAACTGCTTGCTGTGCTATTTGGCTTGGGCTATGTTACTCCAGCTAGCTTCATTCCTCTGTCTCTGAATGCTGATTCAGTTGCATCTCTTTCATTGTTAATAGGTATACACCGTTGAAGAACATGGAATGGATATTCTAATGTGGTCTTCTAGTAGAAATGAAGAAAACAAATGGATGTATGCAAATGTGGTCCTCTCCAGTAACAACCCTTTCAGAGTTGCTTTTGAAGCTGAAGTGGGGCAGAGTGAACCCACAGAATTTGCTCTTGATGACATTTCTTTCACCCCAGAGTGTATGGATGGAGGTATGTTATTACACAAATATTTACAATATCCATTTTATTTTCAAGAAGAGGAAAATTGGAACATTTCATATCTCTATGTATTGTAGATACAAAATCTTGTTTTTACGTTTTTAAATAACAGCAGTTCTATTATATTTTTATCACATTAAAAAATAGCAAAAAGAAATAACCGCAAGATCATGCAATGGTGTGCTTTCTAAGGAAAGAAAAATGTGCAAAGGAGAGAAAATCAAATTTATCATATATAACACACATGGCAGATTTTTAAGTAGTGCTTTTTCCTCTAAAGGAAATGAGCTAGTATACCTATCAGAGTGATTCCTATCTATTTGTTGGTTGTATGCAATGTCTGGATAAATGTATTTGCTTGTGATTGTAAAAGGCAGTTTTGTGTTAAAACTTGCATCTGAACGTATCGTTAATTATAGCAACTCAGTATGTTACTGGCATTGAGGGCCTGTAAGTATTTTTATGAAGCATGTTCAAGAGGGATTTATCATTGCTCAACTGTAACAATTTTCTGTTGTATGAAAATAGTCAAAGTAGTACATAATTTGAGATGGAAGGGTTTTATGAGTATCAACGTGATTCACAATATTTTAAAAAGAAAATGATTAACTCTTGTATTTTTTCTCTTCATCAAATATCTCAGTATAACAAACTTACCTTGTCATCAAGCTCTTTGAGAGTTTATAATATAAATTCTGCTAGACAAATGAAGTGACTTTAACTCTGTAAAGAAAATGAGTTAAATTCTAATACCTTATAATGTCATATTTATTTTTAAAAAAGAAAGTGTGCATGTGAATAGGGATTCTCATAGGAATATCAGCCATCCCATTTCCTAAGGAGAAAAGGAAGAGGGGGAGCGAATGAAGAATCAGAAAGTTTCTGTGTAGATTTTCATTCATAAGAAACAACAACAAATGATTATGGCTAACTAAAAGGTAATACAGATGTTTTAAAAATGCTCTTGAATGACACTTCTATTTATACAGCTCTTACTGTTCAGATAGGATAGCTTGTGTATAAATTAGTTGTGAATCTGTTCAATACAGTTTTTCTTACTGTGATGATTAAGCAGATCCTTGGAGAATTAACCACACACTGATTAAAGCTTCAAATGAAATATATGTTCAAGTAATTTAGGTGGCATTTGCTCCATCTCAATATCAACAGAAGTTTTTATTTTCCCACCAGTAGGTTCAGGAAAATATTATTTTGGAATGCACTACAATGAGCTGCAAACCACATAAATAAATAAATGCTCGTTCTACCCTTATTGTCTTAATAACTTCTGTTAATCATACCTTAAGAATTATTATGCATGGAAATGCCTAAATATAGCAGAACAGAAAGTGAAAATGTCAAATGATATATTTTGATCTATATTCCAATAACGTATATAAAGCAACTTTCTGTTTTTATGGTACTCTGGCAATTTATTATGAACAATCATGAATTCAGAGGGAGGAAAAAAGTCTTCCTTGGAAAATGCATGCTAAGGTATCTTGAAATTGTAACTATAAAAATAATGTAATTTTTATGAAGTAATGTTTTCTGATTGGCTTCAGAGATTTTCCCATTGTAGAATACTTCCGAGTATCTACCTGCGTCATACTCTGTACTCCTTGAAAATATGGTATATCATAAAACTTATTAGCTATATTGATAATTATATAGAAGTAACCAATATGATTCAAAAATACTCAAATATGATTAACTAAATTGTTTACTTATGTAACCAATATGAGTCAAAATCATCTTATCTACATGCAGCCACCTAAAAATAAATCACATAGTCTTATTTGGTTATCTAGGCTCCTTGTCCAGCTGCAGAACAGACAGATGTCTCCAGGGGTCAACTTATTCCTTTCTATGATAAGCTGGCAAGCAGTCTGGAATAAGTTCTTACAAGCTGCAATACTTAAAAGAAGGAAATAGTAGTCTTGCTGTATTCTGCATTATAATATTGTTTTCTTATCTGAAAAAGAACTTTGTGGACATGCTTAACTTAGGTGCAGGATACTCGTCTTCGCATTCACTTGTGTAGAAACTGGAGCATACATTTTAATGTTGATTTTATGGTATAAGTCAGATCTCTACACAAATTCTGTATGAAATACTGTTTGTTTGTTTTTTTTATGCTCTTCCAAAAGTGACATAGATTACCCTAAAAACAGCGTAGGTAAGGTTTTGTTTCTACTTACCTCCCTCCCCCTACATAAATAAAGGATATCAAAATGAATGGATATTAAAATGAATGAAGAATAAAATACTGCCCCCCCCCCTTTGTCCTATCTCCACCCCCCAAAAAGAGATATTTCCTAACTTGCATTAATTTGGTTAACAGAACTTCTGAAGTTCTGAAGGTCATGTATTCTGATACCTCTCAACTGCTTCTTCTCCTACAAATTAACAAATTCTTTCTGAATATACACAGTTATTATCGGAAAATAACATAGCATTTAGTGATTATTGGAAATAAATCAATTAACATACATTAGTTGCAGGAAGTCTTTTTCATGGTTTTTAATTCCTGTCATGTAATATCTCTCTTCCATAGTCTGTTGTAAATTCTCTTCTATTCATTTAAGCTCATTGTGTGGAATTAGGGTATTAAGCCTTCTATCCTTACAATATTTTTTTATAGCTCCATTTGTAACCTACAGTTTGTGTTAAATATCCCAGATCCATCCTGCTCAATCCTGACACTTCCAGAATTCCAAATTTTGTTAATGCATCTCCAGTCATCTCCACTTAGCCAGTCATCCATTCTCAGGCCTTCTAATTTCATATTCTCCACACATTCTCATAGAATCATAGAATATCCTGAGTTGGAAGGAACCCACGAGGATCATCAAGTCCAACTCCTGGGTCCCCAAAGGACCACCCAGAAAATCAGGCCATATCAGTCATAGTGTTGTCCAACACTTCTTGAACTCAAGGATCTTGAACATTCTCTGCTTCCTCCAACCACCCCACAGTGGTATGTGCACCCTGACAATTCTGCCAGTTTCTTCTGGCAGCCAGCCTCCTCTAATGTTATAGTTACTCTTTCTGTTGCCCCAGGTGTGTATTTCTCCCCCAGTCTAACAATAATAAGGAATAATAAATTGTATAATGAAAGGCAATCTCCTAGTGAGTTTGTGACTCGATATATCATCAGATAAGAAATAATATTTACATTATACTACTTCCATGTGTTCTGAATTTTGATTTATCTAACAGTTTTGTGATGCAAAGAACTGTCCTTTCCTAGTCATGCTTTCTGGCTAGGTAGGCCAAATCTGTGCTTGCAAAGAGGTGAGAGAACCACAGAAAATCTGTATAATTAAATAAATCCAGTTGTTCAGGAGGAAGAACAGAACTGTGACATTTTAATCAAAACAAAGACATGATTGGCAAAGAGTAGCTACTCAGGAGGTGGCTCTATTTTTCCCTAATGATTTAAAAACTGAGACCGTAAAATTTGAAATGTCCTACAAATAGTACAAAATAACTGCCCTGTAAAGGGAGTTCAGTATGCAGTTCTTGCAGACGTTTGAGCAAGAGCATTTTGCTTTAGTAGAAATGGTGGGAAAGTTTACCTACTCTGCTTCCAGACCTGCTTTGATTTTTGCTCTTCATGTTTATTCAAAGACTTAGCCCAAGGAAGTGTGTACATGTATACCTGCAGTACAGGTTTTTTGTAGAATTATTTCTTTCAGAAGATAGCTTTGCTACTGAAGATTTTCCTCCTGTCTGTATTATTATTTTTCAGCTTTTCTTTAATTACTCTGGGTTTCCTCAGGCAACATGTTCTAAATAGAAGCAATCACGATTTAGCTAGTTGGGAGCTCTAAGCATTAAAGCATTACCAGCAGCTCTAATTCGGATGAGTTGTGTTTTGTTTTTTTAACTATTCAGCCATCGTTAGCCATGAGTTTCTTCAGATCGAAGAATATTTCTGAACATTTGAACAAAATCTGATCAAGCTAGTCTCCGGCTTTCCACAGAAGTAACTTGTAGCTGATGCTCGTGCATGGAGAAAGGTGCAGTGCCAGCTGCCAGTAGCATAGGATCTACCATAGTTCAGCATTAACAACTGAATGAGATGTACTCTTACCATTTCCAAGGTCAGCTATTTTCTGCTGATAAATGTTTGTAAAGTCTTTATATTTTCCACCAACAAACCAAAAAATTAATACAGGAATCAGTGAACCTTATTGACTGCAAAACTTAATTGTAACCCATTTCTAAATATATTTTAATTTTAAACTGTTTAGAATTTTGATTAATTTATTTAATAATTTTATTTTTAACAACAGAAGTTAAAATACCCTTACATTCCTTGTTTCAGATGGACCAAGAATACTGAAGTATTGAGTCAGATATTTTAAATATTTTTCTCTTGTAATTCAGCTGAAAATAGGAGGCATTACAGAAATTCTTAGTCTTTTTTTCCGAATTTATATCCCCAAGTTAACATTAAAACATTATGAAGATGCCTAACATGCAAACTTTAGTCCACTCACATAAATCAGAATGATATATTTCTTCACTCATTGAAGAAGTAAAATGGAAGAAAAATGTATGTGTTACTTAAATATTGAGATATTAGTTCCAGTGCTTTTATGTTTTTGGAGAGTTTTCTCAGGAAGTGAACAAGTAATAAATATATTTTAAAGAATTTATCTGGCTGATAATCCAGAATCATTAAGCCTAATAAATAAATACATGCATGTTTTACACTCTCAATATTGATTCAAATTTCCACCCATGAAATAGCATGTTTATCAAGTGTTCTTCATATATAGTACATTTGGCTTGCCATATCTGCATTTGGCTTGTCACAGTTTCTACAGATAATTATTTTTAATTAAACAAACTGATGCTACCTTGGAGATTGATATTACACAGCTGCAGAACTTCAGAATAAAGGAGACAACTTTCTCTCCATTTACAATTGCTGAGGTGGCCATCATTTCCAGTCCTATCAAACCCAAATATTTCAAGTGCTAGTGGTCCCTCAAAACACTCATAAATTACACATACCTCTATGCACCAAAAGCAGGATCTTAAGGCTTTCTTAATAAAATATAGGCATATAGAACTACTTTAATTGTTTATAAATATTTATGCCTCATGACAATTCATTGTTTTGTCATAAACAAAGACAAATATTTGCTTTTGTGATCTCTTCCAAAGATCACCCAAGCAAAATATTTGTGTTTGTGGAGACTGTCTGCAGGTAGAACATAAATCTCACTACAAAGTCATCACTGGCCGCTTCTGCGGCCTGTCATGAAGTGAAGTCTTCTACTAATGCTTCTTTGTGAACTTATACTTCTAAATACTTAGAAATTCTAGTACTTCCTTAATACTTGCAGTTCTAAATTCTGGTAATGCTTTAAATAAGCACATTGTGTTCACTTATTAAAAAGCAAAACAAAAAAGACATGCTCAGTTGATACTTTAGGATGAATATTTGGGTGCACTGATATGAACAGAAGTGCAAACATCATCCAGCACCCTAGCCTCCAGAGTGTTTGAGAAAACAGTATTTGCTTTTCCACCATTAGTCAAGCTTTCAGTGTTTGTCACCAGTTCAGTATCAACATTATTTAGTGAAATAACTAACAAGTTGAAGAGAAATAAATCTTAATGGGTTTCTGTTGCCTCTCTTCAACTTTTGGTTAACACTGTATTTTTCATTTGCTTTTGTTCTGCCTTCTTTCATAGTTAACTTCTTGTTCCTGCTCAATGCTCTAAAGTATTTTACCTTTTCTGTTTCATGAACTACTTTTTATAAAAATTTTATTGTAGACCCTTTTCTACTTCTGTTTTTTCATACATTCTTTCCTCTACAAAATGTTAAAAATATATTTAAACCTATTAGCTTAATACATGAGAAAGGACTGCCAGTGCTACAGCTATCCTCCTGTACCCTACTGCAGCTTCATTTTCACCTGGAAGACGTGTGTACAACAGGAAATAGCATTATGGAAGGATACATTGGAGATAAAGGGGTAACTCAAATAATAGAAAGCAGTCGGTACAGACAGAACATGCTGTTTCTGTGCCATCTATTATGGTGGAATTAAAACTCAGTGTTATTTCCCAGAGTTGTGTGAAATACTCTTTTGTCTAATGTTGTCATGGCTCTTGACTTCACCACACGGGTTACCAACAAAATGGTCAGAGATCTGAAAAATTCATGGTCTGAACTTTTGGGTAGACCTGTGCGGTGTCAAGAGTTGGACTTGATGATCCTTAAGGGTCCCTTCCAACTCAGGATATTCTATGATTCTATGATCTGCCATGTAGGTGCTCAAGTACAGTAAAATCAGTGGTTGTTGACTACTTTCGCTTAGGTGAAAAGATGGCTTTGACAAGCCATAACGTGTCCAAATCTTCCCATTGCTTTGCAGAAAAATACAAACCAGACCTGCTACAAAAGTTTTAAGTAATCCTTGCTTTGAGCAAGCTTTCACTTGTTGTAAAGAAAAGCATATCAGAATCTGTGAATTACAAGTGCAAACCCAAGCCAACTAATACTTTAATTAAAAAAAGCCCAAAAAGCTTCTCACTACCCCAAAACCTAATATACTCTAGAAACTTAAATCTGCACTTTCTTTGAGCCATCATCATGAAAGGTGGGTGGATCTATTCCTATGGATTGTCTTTTCTAACTTTCCCTGGGAGATAATGTTGCAATGAAGAGCTTTGACAAAGGAAATTGTATTTTAGTCCTAAAATTTAGGACAGATATGTTCAGAACTTCAGATCAGTCATCACATGAAAAAGGTCCAGATTGTACCATAACCTGTTCCCAGTAGTAGCCAACTAAGGATGGATGTCTGGGGAAGAATATAACAGAAGGAGAACTGCATGTGCTGATTCCCCTGATATTTTGCCTGAGCTACTTATAGTAGGTCTGTATATATACACTAATAGTTAGCTCTGAGCTACTATAATTTTAATTGTTCTGTGTTATCCTAAAGGTATCTAATTTTCAGAAAATATTGAGTAGTCATTCTTCAGAAATTGAGTCCCTTGTCATTTCAGATTAGACACCACAAAGCAAAATTCTAGTTCTGTAACATCTTGGCTAATAGTTATTTATTCATTTCTCTCCAACATATACTGAGGATTTTTCTTTTTTTCTTTTTTCTTTTTTTTTTTTTTTTCTGTTTCATGGAACACACTCTTTGAATCCAGATCATCTATAAACCTTTCTCTGCTCTTCTTGCCACAGACTTATATTTGCTTTCCAACAAGATCTGTGTTCATATACATTGACATAATCTTTAATCAAATTATTGAAGCCTATTTTATTCACAAGACCCTCTGCTTCCTCTGCTTTTTTTTTTTTTTTTTTTTTCTTTTCCTTCAATACAGAGAAAGAGATGAGAGAGAATTGAATTTCTGGTTCTATGCATGCATGCTATTCAAGTACTCCTCTGAATGCAGAGTTATTTATCTTTGTTACGAGGTTTTCTATACACCTTATAGCTACTGTGCCCAAATATTTCAAAAATATGTGATAATTACTTCCATAATTATTGTCTATTGCATAATGCTATCTAAAACTAAAACAAAACTGCCAACTAAAAAGACAGTGACAAAATAATGTCTATATCTTTGGGCATCTCCAAAATTTTGCTTTTCAGAGTCAGAAAAATAAATAATCTTGAATTTAAACAAGAAGCAAAATACAACATTGACATAATGTTTCTACTTAACTGGCAGACCAGCAAAAGTATTATAGGCCAAACTAGTCTAATAATCAGCCTAGAAAAAGTGTGCATTGACAGGTAACTTTAAATGTTCTCGGGCTCTTTAAGTAAATATCATTTCACTAGGTCTCATAGCATAATTCACACCTGAATTCATAATTCATTCATGTATCTATCAACCCAAAAAGCCATAGTGAAGACTCTGCATGTGTGCATGTGAAGTGATAGAAAATTCTGCAGGAGAACAGAGCTCATCTGACAAAAGCTTAGAGGGAGTTGATAATCCACCTCTGAAACTCCCAGAGCCTGATTGCAGGAGACACTGGAATGGTTAACTGTCTGAGCTGCTCGTACTACAGCATTAGATCATGGGGAAAAACTCTGTAGAGGAGACTTAATTTCTGATTTCTTTAAGTTGCAGAGCCAGGGGAATCACTGTTAGCTTGTCTGCTCATGCTGTAGTAAAGCAGAAATCTCTCTCAGATTGAGAGCTCAGGGAGTTTCTTTCCTCAAGGGCAAGAGATGATTCAGGGAAAGCTGGGGGAGTCAAAGGACTGGAAGAGAGAAGCAAGGAAGAAGTGATAGAGGACTGGGGATATTTGTGAATAGTTTCTCTAGTTAACTAGTCTCTCCCTGAAAATAATAAGAATGTGGTTTAGATCCTCTTTGCTTGGCAGAGATAGGGCATTTCTGCATTTTTAAAGAGAAACAAAAGATATGGTGCAGAACAGCACCTTAGAGAGATTCTTCAGTCTATTTCAGTATCTTCCTGTGCACAGGCCTAGCTGGCAGTGAAGCCACATTTTTTTTGCAAATTTCATAGGAAGAGAAGTAGGGAATATTTCTAGGATGAGACAATTATAGAACATAAACTAGCATAATTAGTGGCAAGTCCTGAATGCAATTGTATCATGCATAAATAAACATTTGTCCAAATTCTACAGTTTCTCCCTGCATTCTTATACTTCCAGAATATTGAAATCTTCTGAGTCAAGCTAGATGCTTTTTAAGAAATTAAAAGTCTTTGGATTTATTAATAGTGTTTTAAAATAGTCTCATTTATTTACATACACATGCACAACAATAAAAAAAAAAGAAGACTCAGATCAGAGAGGTGATGCTTTAAATTTAGTTTGTTCATTAAAAAACATTACTGGAAATAATTATTTTCACAAGACTGTTGGAGAGAAGAAAATTCTCAGATTGTTCATTAAGTAAGACTTACTTTTCTCGTCATCTAGAGTAAAGCTCAGATTTATCAAATTATGAAGAGTTTAACATAGTTTTTCTTCAGGAGATTCTTATTAGGTGATGAAAAATTTGTAGCTGTACAAAATGCTTTTCATTAGAATTTAGGCTGAGAAAAAAAAATTAAAAAAGCATAACATTGTGTTACGGCTCCATCAATGAAAATTGTCCTGATAACTAGTTGTTCTTTTCTCTACTCTAAGCCTGTCGCCTATCACTTTGCTGGAAAATAAGCTTCACAGTTTCTCCAGTTCTTTGTTGCTCTTAATAAATACATTATGATAACAGGCATAGCTTGCAATTTCTGGACTGCTCTTAGCAGAAATGTGATAAATATTGCTATGGCTGTTCATAGATGGTGGTAGATCTCTGAGTGGAAATTGTATAGCTTGATTTTACTAGCAACATGTTCTTTATGTGTTTTCTCTTATGCAAATAAGGTTCCTTTAAAATACATTCTGCACAGATACATAAAACTGTGATGTCAATGGGACAAGTTCTGGATTTGTTAAATTTGGCTTTGTAACAGAGTTTTTGGGATCTTTTCCAGCACCCTGCCCTATACTTCTATATTCTCAAGTGAGAAAGAGAACTATATATTCAATTATCCATGCTCAATTCCCCACATACATGTACATTTTATTTTGTTGCAGAAGCCTTACTTACATAGATAAAGACTCATGGACAGCTTCTAAAAATATTTGAACGAGTTCAGTGCATTTATTTATTTTTTAAATAAGGTTGCTTCCTTGCAGCCACCTTGAATAGGCTGATTTCATGCCCTGATCCAGCATGTACTGAAGTGAAGACTGCCACTTACTTCAACTTAATTAATGCACTGGATTGGGTCTGAAATTAATTTATACTCTTGTCTAATGGAAACTGTTGGAGGGGGTTATTTTTGACTCTTTTAGCTACTGTTAATAGGTCTGCAGTTTTTATTAGATTTAGTAGGCAAACTACTTATGCAAATGTATCACACAGGTTGTTAGTTTTCAAGGGTCTGATGCAAGACCCATTAAAATCAATGTCTGCCTATTTGCCTAAATGGACTTTACAGCAAGCTCTCACACAACTGAGCTAATGCTGCATAATAGTGTGTGGTAACATTATTTCGTGCTTTCTGATGTTGATTTTAATGCCAATGTCTACTAGTCTTAATTAGAATTCACTGTTAATAGATGATACATGAATATACGGAGGACTCTGCAGGAACTCTGCAGGAATCTTGGTATCTGAATAAGGAAGACAAAATAAATGCATATCATGGAGGTCTTGTTTCATGTAATTTAAGTATGTTTGTATGTTTCTGAGAGAAGCAGCCCTGCATCCCCCAGGTGAGTGCAGCAGGAGGGCAGGAGGTGCTCCAGGCACACAGCAGCAGTTCCCCTGCGGCCTGTGGAGAGGCCCATGGTGGAGCAGGCTGTCCCCCTGCAGCCCATGGGTCCCACACGGAGCGGATCTCCATGCTGCAGCCCGTGGAGGAGCCCCCGGTGGAGCAGGTGGATGTGGCCTGGAGGAGGCTGCGGCCCATGGAGAGCCCCTGCAGGAGCAGGCCCTGAGCAGGAGCTGCAGCCCGTGGAGAGGAGCCCACACAGGAGCAGAGGGTCTGGGGGGAGTTGCCACCTGTGGGGGACCTGTGCTGGAGCAGTTTGCTCCTGATGGATGGACCCCATGGTATGGAGCCCTGTGGGAGCAGTTCTTGAAGAGCTATTGCCTGTGAGAATCCCCTGCAAGATCAGTTCAGGAAAGATGGCATGTTGTGGCAGGGACCCCATATTGAAGCAGGGGCAGAAAGTGACCATGAAGGAGTGGCAGAAATTGTTAGTGACTGACTGCAGCCCCCATTCCCCATTTGCTCTGTGCCACTCAGGGGAAGGAGTTGGGTGGGGGGGGATGTGTTTTTAGTTTGCTTTTAATTTCTTGCTCGTCTAGTCTTTTAGTAATAGACAATAACTTACATTAATCGAGTCTGTTTTGCCTGCGATGGTAATTGGCGAGCAATCTCTCTGTCCTTATCTGAACCCTTCAGTGCTTTTTCATTGTATTTTCTCCCCTAGTTCCTCTGAGGAAGGGAAGTGAGGGAGCAGTGTGGTGAAGTTTAGCCAGCCATCAGTGTGAAACCACCACACTCAGCTACCCAATTTCTCTTTGATGTGTGAGAATGCTGGTAGGGTAGCATTTCTTGGTCCTTAAGTTATTACTCACCAAACACAGTTGCATGAGTAATTTTCACAAAGAATTTTAGGACCCAAATAAACTCATAATTAAAATGTCTTTTTATGGTGTACAAGTAGAATGTATATGAACTTTTTAAAACCCTTTAATTTTGATTATTTGCCATATACAACATAAAAATAAATGTAAAAAAAAAAAAAGTGCAAAGTAAAATAAATAAATATGTGTTATGAGCTTGCTACTTAAAAAAATCATGATTCCTTAGCTATAATGAAACTTCAACAATTTGCTGCTGTTTTCTTGCAGTTCTAAATCCAGACACAGCGTTCAAAAGAGCAGAGGGTGTTTTCTCTGAAATTGTTTTTGATTAGTCTGCTTTTCATCTGTGTGATAATACTGAAAGTATTCCTGAGTATCTCCAGTCCTGGTTTTTGGTGATCATGCAGCTTGGATACAGAAAGCTAAGCTTTTATCTTGTGTTTCTTAGAACACACCACTGTCAGTAGATTTATCTCCAAATCCTTAAACAGCTTCAAATAGATTAAAAAAAAAAAAAAAAAAAAAAAAAAAAAAAAAAAAAAAAAGAAACCTGTACAATATCTCTCCCACTCCTGAACGTGGTTTGAAAATTAGAGCCATTAGAGCGACACAACACTAATGAGATGAGTGGTGGATTGGGAACATCTTTTCCACACTTGGTGAAAGGTGAGGGAAATATTTTTCTGGCATGCCAGGGTTAGGCAACTGTTAAATCGTATGATTTTAAGTTACTGAAATGGCCCATGAGCCCCACAGATGGATAGCCTAATTAGTACTGAAAAAAAAAAAAAAAAAGATTCTATTGTTTACATAATTGTCATATATATCTACAGACTGGATATAGTACTCAAGTATATGCTGAAATTGAAAGTTAACTTCTAAGGCTGAGCAAGGTGAGTGCAACTCAGGACAGTGAAAGATATTTATTATGAGTCTTTCATTAGTGCAAGCTTGTTTTTCCCTGCAAACCATATTGGAGTGTTAACATTTTAGTTCAAATCTTCCCTGTAGCAAGGAAACAGAATGAATATTGCCACTGTTAAGAACGAAACATGTCAACAGTAGATACTGCAACAATGAGCCTAATATAAATGGCTACGTAGATAGCAGCTTTAAATGCAAGTAATTAGTTTTGCATTAACAATATGTTGCTTACAATTTCTTTTCAGATTGGAATTAGTTAATGATTTTCTAGATTTTTATATTTCCAATTAGTCAGTTTTAACTGTTAGGTAAATACTAATGAATGTTTTATAAATTTTAATTTCCTTAAAGCAGACACAATTTATAATTAAGAAAAAATATTGCCTACTTTATGTAAGGAAACTAGATTGAACTAAGGCGTACAGCTTTTGCAGATCACAGCAATCATAACAATTTATAGACTGTTGTCCAGAGCAATTTTCATAGTGAATCTGAAACCAAGTAGGCAAGAACTAACTAATACGTAATGTGACTTAGTAAAAAAGGTGATATTCTTGTGGCCTTTGAGGTATGTTCCCATCTTATTTATGATCCAAAATGATTTTGCTGATTTCAGGATATTGCTTTGAATGTTTATGAATGTACTGAAAACATAAAACAGAGTTAACAAGACCCTTGGTAACCCTACCCCTAATGTAACTTAATTCAGTATAAAGACGTCTTCACTGCTCTTGGTGAATACTGCACACTAAAGTAATTGGTGTGCAAGTCAGGAAGAATTTGTTTCTGTACATTATTTTCTAACAACAATAGGGAATCATGACAGAAAAAAATAATAATCACCCCCCATTTAATAAAGCACTCAAGCATTTGCTTAACTACTGAATTTAGTAAGGGGTCATTTACATGCATGTGTACTTTTTATGATTGAGATTATAAGGCTAAATCAGTGCTACAAAAGCCTGAAGATAGTTTAGCACACAAGACCAGATTTGTAACAACACATTCAAGCATTATTGATTTAAGAATAAATTTAAAATTTTATTGCAGAAAAAACTCAGGTAAAAACCTACTAGCAAACATGTAATGAATATAACAGTTATAGGAAAACAAATTGTGTTAAAAATACTCACAAATGTTTTATAAATACAATTGTTCCTGCAATAAGTGACCATAGGAAATGTATTAGCAGTATAGCTGCAATTTGATAAGAAGTTTTGTGGGGTTAATTTCCACTGTAACAGAACAAGCCCAGGCAAATTAAAACTCAACTATGCAGAAGTGCATCCCTTAGCGGAACTGACTGCAGCTTAAGTCATTTTCACTTCTTAAATACTTCCTAGGTACTATGATGAAAAGAATCAGAAGTAACAAAAGAAAAATATAGTTATCTAATATCACAATTCCACTATTTTTTTAAAAGAAAATACAAACTAAGATTATAAAATAATTCTTTTTTTTTTTTTTGAAAAGATTTGCTAAAACATAGGATTAAAAGTTAAAAAAAATATTAACTTCTTTTATAAATAAATTCAGTGTGTTATTAAAATTTCTATAGTTAACTATCAGAGACAACTTTCATATTCCTTTTGAAGTAGCATAAGTGAAAAGTGAAAATAATTTTTTGAGTAACACATTTATAGAACACATCATGAATGTAATCTTTTTCATCCCTTTTAAAAGTACATGCCCTTAGGGGATTTATGATTTCATTCTGAATTCAAACAAGCAAAAAAAAAAAAAAATCAGTAGGTTATTATTTTTCCTGTGTCAAAATCCATTATTGTTGTTTTATGTGCATATTATGATCAATGTATGAAATACATCTTTTCTGGCAGCATGAATTTATACTATCAGTATAAAATGATATCAGGAATATTGTATGAAGCTATTCATTTGTGATTATCTGACTCAACATGAAGATAAAGGATTGCTAAGCTTGTAAGGGTCACCGTTATACAGCAGAGTTTGAGCTCTTCTTCCTTGTAATTGTTTTGCTAGTGACAAGATGGTAAACTAATATTATATATTCAGTTTATCTGAATATATTATCAACTCATCTTTGGCCAAAATACTGTTGATACTCATGATGCAATTATTTTAGAAACAGAGCATGTTTCACCACAGTTCACTATAAAACTGCATCCTGGTACATAATCCTATGTTGATTAGATTAAAAGTAGCAAAATAATGCAAAAATCCATGTATCCCCTTACAGTGTGTCGTATCTTCATGCAGCTGTAGCATTTGACTTCTGAGGTCAGAGGGCTTGCACTTTCTCAAAAGACAAGCTAAGACCCACCCATGAACTTTTGCATTTGATCTGCTCTCCTTCAGCATCATACTATCTTTTTCAGAGGTGGTGTCATAAATTTGTCTTTCCCTTGTTGCTTATGATTTTCATATTTTGATATTAATAGTTTCTTTACTCATCTGTCACAAATTGACCTAGAAAAAGATTAAATGCACATGATGAAATTCTAGACATTCCCCACACATAAAAAAAAAAAAAAAAAAAAAAAAAAGTTACATTTCTCCCCTGGGAGACACTGGTAGAACATAAGGTTAACGGTTTCTTAGAATTCAGCTTTCACAAATAGTTCTGATGTTTCTACTGGTAACATTCAGTTGCAGTGATTTTAGTAGGAAGAAAGGGGAGCTTAAATGTCTTCAATTAATTTGTGTAAATGATCGCAGAAAATTGTGTTTTGTTTTGTTTTCTGGTATTTTTTCCAGCAAGCAAAAATGGAACACTTCTTCCTTTGTCAGTTGTCTGAATAAGTTAAATTTTTAAATTTAAAAATAATTTTTGTCTTGTTGTGCTCTGGAAAATGTTTACTAGTCATTCATTTGATTTAATTCCCTATCAAGTCAAGCAAAGCTACGGAATCCAAATGATAATAAATTATTAGTAAAAAATCTTTGTTTCTTACTTTTCTGGTGGTTCAGACATTACTATGGATAACAGCTTTGTATGAAATAAGTTTCTTGTTGGTCATACCCGTGTATGATGAATATCTTTGAATATTTTTTTATCCATTCAATATACAAATAGAGGAAGATCTTGAGGGGTTTCAATAATATTTTTTAACCTTTTCCTGATACCGGTAAGTTTCCGTAATACTTTGTTATTAACCTTTCTATACAAACATGGTAGAAGCAATAATGGGATCAGAAGAAATGCTGGATTTGAGCTTTAGTAGCCAAATACTGCAACAGCAGCAATGTAGCTAGTACAACGTGACAAAGTGGGTGTTTTAACAGTATTCTATGCTTAGGGCCTCTGCTTTTATACAAGTTATTTCACCTTTTTTAAAGATTTTATATTCAAAATCAGCTGCCTTTCCAACAGTGCCTATACTGCCTCTCAGAAGCAGTATAGGTGATTACTGAAAGAAGATAACCAATAAATATTCCTTTCTTGGCTTTGTTTTTTTTTTTTCCTTGCAGGACCAGCTGAACCACGACCTCCAGCTTGCAGCAGTAACCAGTTCACATGTGCATATGTGCAGCAGTGTTTATCCCTTGATGCAAAATGTAATGGTGTTGAAGATTGTGTGGATGGAAGTGATGAAATGTACTGTCCCACAAGGACCCCTTCCACTGTGTCTCCAAACTCCTGCAAACAAATGGAGTTCCTGTGTCCTTCCAAAGGCTGCATCCCAGCCCTCCTGATATGCGACGGTGTGCCTGACTGCCCCCTTAACGAAGATGAAGTTGGCTGCTGTAAGTTGGTTTTATTGCTACAGCTATAGCTATGCTACCATGCTAACTTTCTTTCCTAAAACAGTGACATGAAAAAGAGCAACATAATGTAGTGTAGAATTCGTTATTCCCTAGTCAAGAAAAAACATTGTTTATATTGCCTATAATGTGTTACTTGGAGAGTCACTCTACATTTGCAAACAATTTTGTTTATGGTTTCTTACTCCCTGGCTATCAACTTTGACAAATGCTTGAAAATGTTTGCATTGTATTTCTCTTAATAATTGAAAGCATTTCCACTGTTTTCCATAGATCGGTGAGTTGCATTTTCATTGCCTCATGTCTTTACAATATGACAGAGAGATTTCTGCAATTCAGTACCATTCACAGAACTCCTGTTCTTTCAAGGATTTCAAAAGCAAGTCTGTTCATCTAGTAGCAGCAATCTGTGCCCTGACCAAGGAGAATGGCCTACAATAAAACAAGAATAACAGGCTCTGAACTGTAACTATAAAAAGACACCATGAAGTTTCAGATAGACACAAAAGTGAGCATCTGCCCATTTCAGAATGTTTCATTTTTGGCAGATGAACTGAAGCCAAATTGAATAATTCAGCTGGAAGACCATCTAGTCCAACTACGTAACCTCTTCAGGGCTAACCGAAAGTTAAAGTACATTACTGAGGGCATTGTCTAAATGTCTTGAACACCGATAAACATGGGGCATCCACCACCTCTATAGGAAGCCTGTATCAGTGCTTGACCAGATGTTTCATTACAAGAAAGCCAAAATAATTAGCTACATAGTTTTTTACACATAGGAGAGCATTCTTTTCTAATCTTTTAATTCTGTACATTTTTGTTTTTGTTTTTTAACTTTTTATTTTTCACCTGATTAGAACTAAAAAAAAAATAAAATAAATAAATAGTAAAATATCAGTTTCCAGTAAGCTAGAAATTACAGTTCTTTAATCATTTAGATCAAAACTAAGGAATATACAGTACACAAGCAATTTCTTTTAAAAATGCCTCTGTATACATAGCATGGACTTTGCAGCCTATCTGTATACATGATTTTGTTGGTGAAAAATATGATTTTCTAAGAGGCTTTAAAGTCTGTGTGCCCCAAAAGCATGTGAAAATTCTAATTGCCCTAAAGATCAAATACACACCTCTTAATTTATCTTCATTCTATCTTGTTTCCTCCTCAGCCCCTCCTCTAGTAGAGACCTCTCTGCTCTATCCCATTACACGTACATCCCAATGCCAGACCAGAGTAGCTAATGTGTGCTTCCAAACAACTGAGATATCATTTCATTGCCTTTGACTTCTAAGCAATGCCCAGACAAAGAGGGGAAATGAACTCCTGGTCTATTCAAGGAACAAAAATTCTCTGTAGTTATTATAAACCTTGGAACTGTATGTGAGGTGGGAACTCTGTCACATCTGTAATCACATTGCTACTCCAATATTCAGTTTTGAGGATACAAACGTGTAAGTTTTGACAATATGAGATGGGAATACAAAAGCAGCAACTTGTGTTTTTCTATGAAGGTATTGGTTGCAGGGCAAAGCAAAAAGTAAGTGGTTAGTAGTGATTTGGAATGGAATCAGTGAAAAGGTGATTACTGTCATGCACTCAGTTCTCCCACCAAAATGTATATGCTATGAAAGCACATCATTTCATCTCTAGCTCTCTACTTTTAACTTGTGAAATGCCATGTAAGTTTGTCAATGGGGAAAATGAGTGAGAGGAAAAGGAAATATACTAAAAAAAATTGTTATACATGTATTGAAATATTTGCATAATCTATAAAATCATTGAGTGCTATGCTAGTAACTCTAGTCTACATGTACTGTAATAATAGACTGTGAGGTTTCTTTTCAGATTTTGGAGAGACCTGAAATTGATTTATTCTTTTTCTTAAGCAGTTATGAACACAGAGTAGGATTTCAGCAGCAGGCTGTGGGTTTATGTTTTCTTGGTGAAGATCATGTCTTCCTGATAATTTTAGAAATTTTAAATTTGGGAATTGCTGACGCTTTCCATTATGTGTATTCCATGTCTCTTAACAATTTCATTCATTTAAGTGTAACAATAAATGTTCAAAAGTGTTCTGACTTCTGATTCCAGGAATTCATCAGAGAGATTTATCTTCCATGTCCTGCCAAAATTAAGTATAAAGTGCAAAAGTAGGCCAGCACAAAGGAAAACAAACAAAAATGCTTTAGTCAGATCTCTACTACAACCACCATTTCTACCACAGGAATGCTTTTCTGCATGATTTAGAGATTTATGCAGGCAGAATTTCCTGTAGCATTTACTCAGCAGTTAAGTTGTACAGTGCTAATACCGTATTATACTTACTAACATGGTAGACTTTGTTACTAGCTGCTTTTAACAAAAAAATCTTGGAATTGTTTTCCAGTTATAGATGTTCTACTTGGCCATCCCTCTTCTCACTGACAACTATGGTGAAGAGCACTTTATCTCACCTATTTAATCTATTTTTTAAATTGGTTGATTATAATGGTAAGAGTATAAAATAAATACATGTATATTAACGTGTGTATTTTCCACAGGATGCAATAACATCTAACCCATGTGCTAATAGCAAGGAATAAACAATGATTTCTCAGTTCTCTGTAGTACTCCAAAGTGCTCTAAAACATATTTGTTGTAGTTCTGTTAAATTTTAATTACCTTGTAAATATTAAAAATTATATACTTTCAAGTGGTATATAATAGACCAGCCAGAGAATAAGAGTTAACTGGACCTGGTGTGTACCAATGCAGAAGAGCTCATTAGAGAAGTTAAGATTGGAGGCAGTCTGGGCTGTAGTGACTGCTCCCTGGTTGAGTTTGTGATCTCAAGGAATATGGGCCTGGTGAAGAACAAAGGACCCTGAACTTCTGAAGAGTGAACTTCAAGCTATTTAAAGACCTAGTGGATGAGATCTCCTGGAACACTGTTTTTAGGAACAAAAGAGCTAAACAGAGCTGGCAACTTTTTAAGGTTATTTTTCTTGGAACACAAGAACTCTCAGTCCCCCTGTGTAAGAAAGTGAGGAGAAAACTAGGATGGTTGTGCAGGAACCTACTGGGAAAACTGAGGCACAATAAGGAACTGCATAGGCAGTGGAAGCAAGGACATGTGGCCTGGGAACAGTACAGGGATGCCGTCCAGATGTGCAGGGATGGGATCAGGAAAGCCAAGGCACAGCTGGAACCAACCTTGGCAAGGAATGCAAAACATAACAAGAAGGGATTCTATAGGTACATTGGCCAGAAAAGAAAGGCAAAGGAGAGTGTACCCCCTCTGATAGATGAGAAGGGAGAATTGGTAACAGACATGGAGAAGGCTGAGGTACTCAATAACTTATTTGCCTCAGATTTCACTGCCAGCCAGCCTTTCCATGTCTCTCATTTCCCTGAAACTGTAGTCATCATGGCTGGGGGAGCCAAGTCCCTCCCACTGTAAGCAAAGAGCAGGTTTGAGACCACCTCACTAAACTGGACAGGGCCCGATAACATGCATCCCAAGGTCCTGAGGGAACTGGCTGATGTAGCTGCCAAGCCACTCTCCGTCATATTTGAAAAATCCTGCAAGTCAGGTGAAGTCCCTGGTGACTGGGAAAAAAAAAAAAAAAAAAAAAAAAAAAAAAAAAAAAAAAAGGGAAACCACTCCCAGTTTTAAAAAGGATAGAAAGAAGGACCCAGAGAACTACACACTAGTGAGCCTCACCTCTGTGCCTGGCAAGATCATGGAACAGATCCTCCTGGAAGCAATGTCAAGGCAAATGCAGTACAGAGGTGATACGTGACAGCCAGCAAGGCTTAATCAAGGTCAAATCCTGCCTTTAGTAAGCCACTAATCTGGTGGCTTTCTATGATGGAGTAACTTCATCAGTTGACAAGGGTAGACCAACTGATGTTACGTACATGGACTTCTGCAAAGTCTTTGACACATTCCCACATGACATCCTGATCTCCAAATTGGAGAGAGATGAATTTGAAATGTGAACAATTCAGTGGATAAGGAATTGGCTTGAAGCTGCAGCTAGAGAGCAGTGGTCAATGGTTCTATATCCAGGTGGAGGCCAGTGATGAGAGGGGTTCCTCAGGGGTCTGTCTTGGGACTGGTACTGTTTAATACCTCTATCAATGACATAGACAATGGGATCGAGTGCATCCCCAGCAAGTTTGCAGATGACACCAAGTTGAGCAGTGCAGTTGATATGACAGAAGGAAGGGATGCTATCTAAAGGGACCTAGAGAAGCTTGAAAAGTGGGCCCGTGTGAACCTAACAACGTTCAACAAGTGCAACTATGGTTGATCTAAGTTCAAGGTGCTGTACCTGGGCTGGGGAAATCCCAGACAAAAACACAGACTGGGTGGAGAACTCATTGAGAGCATCCGTGTAGAGAAAGACGTAGGGGTTTTGGTGGATGAAAAGCTTGACATGGGCCATAAGTCTGCGCTTGCAGACCAGAGGACCATCTGCATCAACAGAGGCATGGCCAGCAGGTCAAGGGAGGTGATTGTCCCCCTCTACTTTGCCCTTGTGAGGCCTCACTTGGAGTACTGTGTCCAGGCTTGGTCCTCCAGCACAAGAAGTATGTTGATCTTTAGAGTGGGTCCTTAGGAGCACCACAAAGATGATCAGAGGGCTGGAGCATCTTTCCTATGAAAGAAAGGCTGAGAGCTGGGGCTGCTCAACCTAAAGAAGAGAAGGCTCCAGGGTGACCTTATTGCAGCTTTTCAGTGCTTAGAGGGGGCTTATAAAAAAAATAGAAGCAACTTTTTGCTCAGTCAGATAATGGCAGGACAAGGGGGAATGGTATTAAAATAGAAGTGGGGGAGATTTAAATTAGAGGTTAGGAGAGAATTCTTTACTTAGAGTGTGGTGAGGCACTGGTACAGGCTGCCCAGAGAAGCTGTAGGTGCCTCATTCCTGGAGGTGTTCAAAGCCAGTTTGGACAAGGCCCTGGGCAACCTAGTACAGTGGAAGTTGTCCCTGCCTATGGCAGGGGGTTTGGAACTAGATGATCTTTGAGCTCCCTTCCAACCCAAACCATTCTATGATAAGTGGACTGTGAGATTTTTATCCTTTTGAGAGTTTTAATTTAGACTGGATAAATGATATATAGGTGAAAATATATTTTCACTTTAATATCTTCACTGTTATTAATGTCTTTAATATCTTTATCCCAAAAGCACTTGAAGGCCTTTCACAAAAGTAAAGAATAATTAGTAGGAGAAATTTGAGGCTACTTGCAACTGTTTTAACAGTAATCAATATTAATTTTAGTTTTAATGCAATGAGAGAAATAACATCTTTAAAATGTGTTCTTAACATTACTTATCTCTGTACCAATAATTTAGTGTTATAATCCTTTTTCTCTTAAATGCTGGATCTGCACAAAGCATTGCACAGTCAGATCCATTGCTATGAAGGCTCCCTCTGTAAGTGGTATAAAAATCTCAATGCAACAAGCTTGTTCAGGCTAAAGGGATACATCAAGACCACCTTGATGATCAACAGTTATAAATGGACCAAAAATAATTAGTATTTCTTCTATCTTCTACTTCAAGTATGAGTAGAGCAGCCAGCCCAGGCCTAGGGGAATTAAAGAAGTGTCAAAAAGAATGACACTCACTCTTCTTACCACAACCCTCAATGCAAGTAAAAGCTCAGGAACTGAATCTCTGTGTAAGTCATAATATACATGACAAAACAGAAACAGTACTTTATATCCACGTTTGTGGTCTCCTCAAAATATGTGTGCAGGCATGTAAGATCTAAAGCACATACAAAGAATTGTTGAGTTTACAAACATGCTTTATGTCAAATTTCCAACTTTGTTTCTGTTGAAGCTCTAGTCTGAGCATGCAGTTATATTTACAGGCTGGGTATTTTTGTGCAAATGAACACTTACAAAACTAGTTCAAATGCCATTGGGACATCATCCCCCAAATTGCAAAGATTGTCAAGGATTTGGATCTGATTGCATACAAAGTAAATATGAAATTATTATTTGGTTAGGAAAGTGCAGCAGAGGGCATGGGACTGCCAGTTACATTCTGGAAAGCTGACAAGATCCTGAGATAGATGGTAGGATATGCTACAAGTGTGGATCATGGAAAGCACCACATAAGTGGAGTGATGCTGTAATCTGTTGTTTTTTTTCTGTCTGCCAAGACCTATTTGGCGAGACTGAGTGGTCAAGGGAATAGAGAGCAGACAAGAGTGAGGGAATAGTTACACAACAGAATCTACATACATAACAGAAGGGACTGGAAAAATGTGATATCCATGAGTAAGTGACAGTGTGGACTCCACTTAGCAAGGGATGTATTTGGCATTGTAAAAGAGAGCTTTCATTTGGACGTGTGCTAGAAAAGGAAATAATAGTGGTTGTTTTTATCCTGCTGTCACCAGCAGCAAATTCCCTCTTCTCTATTATGACTTCTCCAGTTGTAGAACATTGTTGTGATTGTTTAAAAATCAGCCAAAACTTTTAAGTTCTTAAAAGATGAATTAAAATTTGAAACAAAATTTAATAGTCTTCTACAGATTTTTCTTTGACCTGGTGCTTAGGGACATGGTTTTTTTGGTGACATTGGTAGTAGGGTGATGTTTGGAGCAGATGATCTTGAATTGATTCTATGATTCTATGAAATGGTCAGTACACATAATTAAAAGGTTTGATCCCACAAACCCTTAATCAGATGAGCAATTTCATAATTCTGTAAGAATATCAAAACTGGCAAGAATAGGAAGGATTTAACTCCACTGTTGCAGTCTAAAATCCAACTGCAGCATTTTAAGTGTAGCTTACTCTTGTAGTGTGTAGGCCAGTGATTTAGACTATACCTAAGGGTGGAACAGGTATATCCTATAGCACAAGTGCCTGGCTGTTCAAGCTGGATTGCTCATTGCTGTATAAAGTGGCTCTTGAACCCAGGAGTAGGAAAGTAGTATGAAATTTAGATTAGGCACTGGGGTATTGTTAATATTTCTAGATTCTTTCTCTCCTAACCAAAATTAATGTGAATACATCTAACTTTAATGGAGTCAGAATTCCTTCTGATTTGGATTAGTTTTACAGTGGAAGATTTCAGTTCATATTACCTAAACGAAAACATTTAAAAATAATACTTCAAGAAAGCATAAGAGAATATTGTGTTAGATAAAATGACAAAACAATGCTATCCTCTACAGGACGATTCAGGACTACTGGGTATTTCCTGTATACCAGTGAGTCAGTAATAAATCAGTACCCAGAGGCTTACATGATTCCCATCAAGATTTTCCCTTCATAAGAATTCTGCAAAAATTTAGAAAAGACAACTGAATGCCCAAGAAAATAAAGGTGTGCAAGTTCCGGTTTTTTAGTATAACATTTTTCTGCTTTTTATACATTAAATATATCTCAGTATTTTGTATTAGGAGGAAACTATATGAAGTCAATTTTTGTTTTGTGCTTAAAAATTAACTTCATAATTTTAAAACTACATTATGCCTGGGAGTTGACTATGTTGTGTGATAGTTTTTATGGGTTTTCATTGGCATTTTGCATCTTATTCTTTCAATGTTTTGAATAAATATGCCCCCTCTCCTTCACAAATACAACATGGGAAAAAACAGCATCTGTATTCTGTGTTTGTTTACCTATTTAGCTACTCAATAATAAAGCTGAACGACTTTAAAGACGAAAGCTTTTAAAGGTCATGTCGACCCAAGATTATAAACTATAATACAAATAAAGTTTTCTGATAGCTTTTTAACAATGAGAAAAGGGAATATAGCTGACAATAACTGCCATGTTACTTTTCCTTCCAGCCCTTACAGATTGTTTCAATGGTTCTGTGTTATGCGCGTCAACTAATCGATGCATAGCAGTCTCCCAGCGTTGTGATGGCATTGCAGACTGCATTGATTTCAGTCTTGATGAGTCCAGCTGTTCAGGTACTTAGTTTTCCATAAAAATGTCATTAGCAACACAAAAATACAGTAGTTTATTAATGAAACCAGAGGCAGCCCACAAACTAGACTGAATTCCCTCTGTTAACCGGTTTTCATCAGGCATGAATTTGCCTGATGAACATGTCAAACAGTAATAGTGAGAAAAACACAGAAAATAACATGTTAACATGTGCACAAGGGGCTTTTCTTTAGCTATAAACACATTGTTTAAAAAATTAAATAAAAAAATAAAATAAAAGGTCTCTGTAACATGCGCACTCTTAAGGCACTCTTGATTTTGCCATTTGAATAACCCACCTAAGTAAAATCAGCATTTCTGACTTATTGGTAAAATAACTTGCCCAGAAGTTTGTTATGTCTTTGCTATATATATGGAGGTGTGGGGAGTTGTTCTTGAATATGAGAGAAAACATCATGTTTTAACAGCAAAATTTAACAAGTTTACAATGCAGAGAGAATATGTACTTGTTAAATACGATTGATAAGGAATATTGTCAGTGAAAAGGAATGTATTCAGAAATTAGCTCAATGTAGAAGAATACAGAACATAAACTCATAGACTTTCATGACAGTAAATTAAAAACCTTCCACTATTTTTTTTTCAGACAACACATCTTTTAAGTAATTGGCTTTCCAACATTTCTTAAAACTGTAGGTGTCCACAATGAATAAAACTATATTTGTCTCAGCAAATGATTTTATGTGGCATATACCTCAAAATCAAAGAATTAGACTTAATTTAATGTATTACATTTGCTTTTATTATGCATAAATATCATATTAAACCATAGAAGAATATATACTGTTGTGCTGTGATTACACATTGTTGTAGTATTTGACAGTCATTTATCTAACTGGAAAAAATATTTGTATTTTACCAGTTACTGTAAACACCGTGTAAATAGAATGGATTCTTTTTTTTTTCATGATATGAAATGATAAATGATAAATATAATAATGAATGATAAATATAATAATGAGGGTGATGCTCGGGTGAGATGGGGAATTCCATTGAAATTTTTACTTTTATTTTTGTAGTCTGTCCTGAAGAATACTGCAAAAATGGAGGAACCTGCATCATCAAAGATGACATTCCCTTATGCCAGTAAGTTTCATGGGGATTGATCTGCAGTTCAGACTGGGTAAAGGAACTGTTGAAAGAGTATTTTTTTCCCCCCTATGGACTGAAATGACACTCAGTAGAAATGTATTTTTAAACGTCTCCATAACTAGCATACATTTATTTACAGTTGCTGAATGAAAGAGTATTTTGAGAAGAATGTTACTTATTCAGTAGAATTTTCTGTAACTTTCATCCATCTTTACATGGGACAGCCTGTTTGCCTGATGCCTTTCTTTGTCTTATGCTTCACATTTAACAACATGTATTTCTATGAAAATTGGTATATTATATACAGCAGGTATTGTGTCCCTCAGATGAGATTTATAACAGGCCATATTCTTGTTGGTGCCTGAACTTGTACCGTATTTCTGTTATAAAGCATTAAATATATGCTTGTATTTTTTCTGGAAATGTTCTATGTTGAAAACAAACAAACAAACACTTCTGTTGTGGAATGTAAGAATCATTAGAAAGTGTCTTGAGATATCTGACAGTTTTCATTTACACAACGTATCAGTCTGTTTCCCACTGGGAAATTACAGGAGACTTTTAAAGTGCAAAGAAAACAATGTTGTTCTTTATCACAGTTTTGTCCTTCATGTATTTTAGTGGATCTTGCCAAAGAGTTTGCCAAATTACTAGAAAAGTAGAAAAGTGACTGTCTTATCAGTCTATCTGTCTTAGTCATGACCAGACATTGAGGTTTGTCTCTTAGTCTCTAGGTAACTCACATTAATAAGCCTACTGACAAAATTTCAGTTATTGAAGAGCCTGTATCTTTCATGAGAGATGTATCCATTGCTGATTGACAGAATGTTATAAATAACATACTCAGAAAATAAAGGCATTTCATACATGATGACTTTCATATATGAATACTTTGATTTAACTCCCAGAAAACATTGTTAATTATATACAGATTTCCAAAACAATGTCCAGTAGTATAGCATAGAGAATGGCCTCTGCCAGATGCTTGGAATTTTGTCAAGATGGCTGTTTCAAAACTTCCTGGTACACAGAGAGAAAGAGGAATGAAAACATGGGGGAGGTTGCAGATAACATGTAATGGATAACCAGAGGAAAAAGAGGGATTGGGAAACCCGTGGTGGTTTTACCCTACTGGGCAGTTGAACAGTTGTGCTCTCAATCCCCCTTCCAAAAGGAACTGTGTGAGAAAATACAGTGAGAAAGGGGTCAAGGACTGAAATACATACAGGGAGATCACTCATCGATTACCATCATGGGCAAAACAAACCCTACATAGATTCATGTAGTTTATTGCCTACTACTAACAGGCTAGAGCAGGGAGAAATTAAAAGCAACCAAAAAACACCCTCCCTTCTCCCTCCACCCTCTTCTACCTCTTTTCCCCAAGTAGCACAGGAGATTGCACTCGCTCTGTAATGCTTTGTCACTCTCTGCCCCTGCTCCGCGAGGGGTGCCTCCCACAGGATGCTCTCCTTCCTGAACTGATCCTGCAGGGGCTTCCCACAGACAGCAGCTCTTCAAGAATTGCTCCCACATGGCTCCGTACAACAGGGTCCACCCATCTCCAAGGAGCAAACTGCTCCAGCACCTGTCCCCCATGAGCGGCAGCTCCAGCCCGGGGCCTCTCCATGGGCTGCACAGCCTCCTCCAGGCCACATCCACCTGCTCCACCAGGGACTCCTCCATGGGGGTGCTGCAGCGTGGAGATCTGCTCCATGTGGGACTGATGGGCTGCAGGGGTACAGCCTGCTCCACCAGGGGCCTCTCCATAGGCTGCAAGGGAGCTTCTGCTCCATTCCTGGAGCACCTCCTGCCCTCCTGCTGCACTCACCTTGGGGTCTGCAGGGCTGGCTCTCACTCCTTGCTCTCCTAGCTGGTGCTATGCAGCAGGTTTTTTTTTCCGTTTCTTAAATCTGCTCTCACAGAGGCACAACTAACATCACTCACTAGCTCAGCTTTAGCCAGAAGCAGTTCCCTTTTGAAGCCGGTTGAAACTAGTCCTTAACATGGGGCAGTCCTGTCAGCTGTTCTTACAGAAGCCACTCCTGAAGCCCTCCTGCTTCCAAAACTTTGACACGTAAACCAAATATAGTACCAATCAAAACTTTATAATGTTTTGAAGGAATTAAGCATACATATAATAACAGAGGAGTTAGCCTTTCCTGAAATAAACCTCTGTATATTTGAAACCCCCACACCAGCATTATGAAAAGAAAAAAATGAACAAAAATGTATCTTGAATGCAGAAATTTAAAAGTACTGCAGTTTTTCTAGAGTAAAAAAAAAAAAAAAAAAAAAAAAAAAAAAAAAAAAAAAGGATGAAAAGGATGACAGAATTGTATGGAGATTTGGAGATTTATTCTCCACAGCAACTGCTACTCCAGACTGCAGGCTAGATCAGGAGAAAAAAAAAAAAAAGGCAGGAAGTCTGTGGGACAGCAAGGAGAATCCTGAAGAGAGGAGAGTGCAGAAGATAATGCCCTGACTCAGAAGTGACAGATACTTCCTAGATACCCAGCTGTAACCGTGGAGGTAAAGTGACCCCAAAAGTCACTGAGTTTGAGTAAAATGAACAGGACTTACTCTTCAGTGACACAGAGAGCAAGATTTTGTGTTGGCATATCCTTCTTTTTCTTTTTCTATTTTGCATACACAATGAATTCTGGTCTTCGACTACTTGAGATACTTTTGTTCTAGTTCCTGTTAAATAAAACCTGGCTCTGGAAGTAAAAAGTGCCTTTGGCCTTCTCTGAGGCACTTGGTTTAGCAAAATAAAGCCTGGTCAGATTGCAAAGCTTTGGCTGATTCAAGGCTCCATCACGGTCCTATGAAAACCCAAATCCCTGTTGATCTTATCTTAATCTGAGGTACTTTGATTGAAAAAATACAGTGTCTGGAAAGCATTTTTATTGATGACAAGGGGTGATGTGTTTTTTTTCTGTGTTTTTAATGCAATGTGGTTGAACTAGTTAGCTGTATACATTCCTCCAAATAGCTCAATATGTCAGCAGGGAAACAGAACGAATTTGCAGTAGCTGCTTAAGCAAAATAAATAAACCATTTAAAGAGATTGAGAGTTGATAGTAGATTATATGTATAAATATATGAGATTTTGTACATTTACTACTTCTCAAGTGCTTTTGGTGCTGTATAATTTTATATGAATTCTCCATTGTTGCTAGATATATAACATGAATACTAAGGATGTGAACCTGACTTCAGCAGCTTGTAACTAAGTGGGTTCTGTAGAAGGTAGAAGGTGAGCTCCAAAATCCTATTATGAAGAGCTACCAGTAGACCAGGTGGAAAAGATAACTGTGGATAGAACTCTAGAAAAGTTCAGCATTTACTAGAGTGGGTAACAGGGTTGATATATAGGGTTGTTGTCATTTCTGATGTTACTGAAAATAGCTTTTCTTAGCTGGTAATGCATGTTGTAACCTCAGTGCGAATCCACAGTGTTTAAGAAAGTTATCGCGGTGAATGTCCTCAGTGAGAGTCTGCAGAGCAATGGTGCTTTGCAGGTGATTATTAGCTTGCTGCTTGAATGAACCCAGCTTGATGGCTGTGCTGGTTTTCTCTGATAGGTTTGAGAGCCATTTGTGTTCATTTCTCCTATATGGTTGGAAGAGTATTTGGAATACACGTAAAACATGTTTATCTTGTTCTTACTGTTTCTTGGGTGTGCTTTTTGACTGCCAGACTCGATGGAACTCAAACACTATGGTCACTCTTATTTCACAAAACGTGGCTTCTGTTTGTCCTGAGTTCCCTTTTGTAGTAGATGTGTAGCCAAGTAGCTACTGGGCTAGTGCTGGCAATCATATGGTTGCACATGCAAATAATCATAATTTGAGCAATAATGCTAGATTTTTCGTACATACAAAGGTCTTATTTCCAAAATTTTCTTTTCACTTTTTACATGTACCTTCTCTATTTTCATTTTTATTTAGTTAGTTATTTATTTATTTTTTTAAAAATAAAGACCACAGAGCTCTGGAAATATAGGGAAACAATCTGGGAAATGTGTCTTTGTAACCCACTGAAATGGAAAGGTGAGGCTTCAAAGACTGTATTAGTGCTGGAAAAACAAACAAACAAAAAACAAACAACAACAAACAACCAACAAACAAACAAAAAAAACCACCACCACCAAAATGAACCACACTGAGAATAGTATAAAAATGTTCCTTCCCAGACCAATAATGCAATATTTTAACTCTCATACCAATTAGACAAGATTAAGATATATTCACATATAAAACATACTAAAACTTACATATAATAAACTCATTATAGTGCTTGCTATTCCTTTTATTTTATATAAACACTTTCTATGTAATATACCAAAATTCAGAGTAGTTGCACTGTACGTGTACTATACAAAAGAGTATAAAGAGAGTGCTTTTATTAATTCCTGGCCTAAGAAAGCTCTATCCTTAAACAGAAAATGTAATTACATTTACTGCCCTGTAATTAAACAGTCATGTTATAAATTAGAAATACATCTTCATTAAACAATTTTGAATATGTACCATCTAGCTAATGAAGCTCTAGAGATAAGAATTTCAAGGACTCTTTATTGATAGATAATTATTTAATGTTATCTTTGTAGTTGTGTATCTAAATGCTGATCTGGCCCCAAATACAGAAATTAAATTATTTTGTTTGTTTGCTTTGATTGATAATTGTGAAAGAGTTGCCTTTTCTTTTTACTTTTTAGAAAAGAATATATTTTGCAAGGTTATAATTGGTTCAGATTTTGCTTATTCTGCTTAGAAAAGCTATAGTCTATTTGATCGCCTATTTTTTACCTCTCTCCTCCTCCTTTCTCAAATGAGCCCTTTATTCTAATCACAACTGGTGTGTTTTAATGGACAAATACAGTATTTTATCCCCAGTGGCACAATAACACTATTCTACAAATATGAAAACATTACTTTGTAGTAGTTGAGACATTTTCTCAGAATCTGATTTTGTCTTCAAAGTGCTTACTTCTGCTGTGCAAAATACATTTTTTTGAGAAGAAACCCTACAAGGTGGCATGCAACTTTAAATAATGTCATAGGAGACTTGTTCAATGCATTTTCCAGACAAGTATCATGTGTGCCAAATGACGGAAATTTCACGTCCTGTCTGGGCAATGTCTTCCAGTGAGGAATGACTGCATTTTTCTAGACTCTTGCCCTTGGATCTACTCTAACATGTGCTGTGGATTTTTGAGGAGGGATGCTGATAGTTGTGTTTAAAAACTAAAAGTAGGGGACTTGTTTAAATATCAGAAAGTATACCATGAAAAAGTATTCCCAACTAAGAAAATAAAATGCTTGGAAGCATCTAGCCTGCCATCTGGTGAAAATATAAAGCCCAGAGAGTGACAAGACAGACGCATCCAATTCATTATTAAAATGAGTTTACAATGGGAGAAGATGACGATTCCCATTTCAGCTGTTTGTCCTGCTGATCTCAGAGATTCCCACCTCAGTTGCAGGCAGGATTGCTGGTGTAACAGCTGCTGAATCACTGCGGGTTACAACCTGCTGAAGCAAAGCAAACTGCTACTGAGTTCACAATTTTTGTAAGAATTTTCTTTTAGATTTGCTGAACAAATACGATATAGCTAAATTGGTAAAGCTGTTTAGAGCCTACATATCTACCAAAGAAAGTGTTAGTCATGCAGAAGTACTTTTAGATAGGGAAGGAATGGAACAAGGGTGTAGCTATGAATGAAAAGGAAAACTATCACAAGAAGTCAAAAAGATAAGACATTGAAAAGGGATGTTATGCTAAGATTTGACTTCTGGGGAATGAAGACAAAGGAATATTTTTATATGCCTTTAGACATATGTAAGCACATATACAAGCATACATAGCTGACTTAGAAAAGCATGTTCATAACCTTCCATTACCCAAGAGCCATCTGAAAAGTGATGTTGATGCAGATAAAATAACAAATTCAGTTTGCCTGAGTTGGGTTAATTTGAGAATGAAAGGACAAAATCTCTATTCTCCAGAATAAACAAGACACAGCTTATTGTGAAATAAAATGTACAGTATATTGATGCTTATGTAAAACTCTTTCCTAAAATCTCTATTTCCTTTATTATTTTCTGTTCATTTTGTATCTTATTCAGAAAAGTTTCATGATATCAAGATGTTTATTTCTGATTAAGTAATCCTATTGCTTCTTGATTTTCATGTTTCTGACTTCATAGTCTTTCCCAAGACAGACAATCATGTCATTAAGAATATATATGGGATAACAGAACACTAAGCATCACAGGAAATTGAACTCTTCAGGAATGTTTCCCATTTCATAAAAAAGCGGTAGAGTTATGTAAACAGCAGAAGTATATGCAACCTAAACTGAGCCATCTCCCAGTAATATTTCTTGCATGGCTGCTGATATATAGAGAGAGAGGGAATAGTGATTTTTTTTTTTCCACCAAGTGTTTTAATTTAAAAATAAATTTGTCATGTTTAAAACTTCTGTGTTTGCTTTTGGCAGACATATGAAATGATCAGTTGAGTTCAGCTAGAGGTTTGTGGAATTTTATACACTCAAACATTAATAATTAATGTTTTCATTCTTGCATTAAGAATACAAGTAATACAAAAGAATCATTATATATGTGATCTAGGTATAATGCCCTTCTTTTACAGTCTAAAATATTTCTAAAATTTGTAAATATTCTTTAATTGTTCCCTGTACCAGGGGAATAGTTTATTCCTGAATTAGTACTTTACCAACCCCACTGCAACTCTAAAAATCAAAGTGAGACTTATATTTAGAGTTTGATCAAAATAAATTATGTTTTAATATATAATATTAAAACATAATGATGTATATATGTAATCTTATTCATAAGAGTATATGCAAATAGACATAATTTAGCAGATACAGTGAAAATTACTTAGGCATATAAGAATGCTTATGGGAAAAAAAAATCTGTTCAGTTGGTTTTTGTCTCCCTCTTTCCTCTACTAAGAAATCTTAGTATCAGAAGTGCTTGAGATGCTAAAAACATTCAGCCTCTCTGATAAATATCCTATATTTCTATTTTGATTTTCTATTCCCTCTTTAAAAACAAAATCAAAGTGAAATAAGGTTTCTACCATAGGAAGATTTTATTATTACTAAATGAAGAAAAATGTCTTAAGAGCACCTTTACCTCTGAATGACCTATACCCCAAGACTATAAACATCATTGCACTTAAAATTCAGGAGACAGTTTTGTCTACAAGAGGGACAAGTTTAGGATCTAGGAAATATATCTGTCAGAGAGGATGCTTATTGAGTGATAATGAGAGAGGTTTTTACAGGGGAGGATGTTAATTAATGTTGGATACTGGATGCTTGCCAAAGTATGAGGGTTCCACAAAGGGTTAGTCCTATGAACACCAGATGCTGAAGAGTAGGAGAAATGGATGAAAAGCTTAAAATCATAACATTTTTGAATCTGATTTACTCATAACAGGAAGGAATAGGTGTAAATTCACAGAAATACTTTTCAATAAAAACAAAACCTGACAACAGTTGAAGAATTACATACCAGTGAAGGAAACATTAACACAAGGTTTGCAAAGATTACTGTGCTAAAGCCCCTTCTTCTTCACATTCATGCAGCTGCTTTTTTGAATTTAAAAACATCTTGGTATATCCATTCATAGGCCCATAAATTATATATATGACATCAAACAACTGTTAATACACTCTAGGTTCAGATATTCTTACTTACCTTTCAGATTAAGTCATTCTAGATTTAAATGAATAGAAAACAGTACCTTGTCTGAATATAGTATTCTCATATCCTAAGATTATCTCTGCATGTCTGCCTATCAAAACTTCATTGCTTAGGATCAGCTCATCACTAGAGATCTCTCTAGGAGGTACCTGGATGCTACAGGTTGAGTATACCTAATACAATGCACAATATTTTATAGAAGTTGTTAGGGACTTAGAGATTTTTGTAAAATCTATATAAAATCAAGAAAATTATTAAGAATTTTGAACTTTCACTGCATTGAGGAAGGTTTCAATGCATTTATGCCTGTGCTTATGGTGGGAGGAAAGGTGAGGATGGTGGAGATCTGTATTTGATAATGTGTTATTATATAAATTGTGTAGGAAAGACAGCTAGCTTCTATTATGTACTAACTACATCCTGGTATGTGTCCTAATGACTCTAACCCACAAAACTCCCTGGTGTTACAATGTCCTCAAGCTATCTTGCAGGTTTACAATTTTCCCTCTTATTCAGCCACAGTGAATTTAAGTCTCCAAGAATTATACCCTTTGTGCTGTTGCTAGGTGGCTAAGGGATTGCCTAAAAGCAGCAAATTCTACTAAATTAAGAACTTTTGAACTTTTCTTCCTGGCTTTTGTAGTGTTGACTGATCTGGAAAGCTCCATGTATTTTAATTTTAAACACATGCTAACATAGAGGATTTTTCTCAATGCTTGGAAGGATCTTTTCATGTTTGCTATTGCTCTAATCAGCTACCAGGCTGCATCTCTAAGAGGGAAGCAGTAACTATGTGCCATTCCCACACAGACTTTTTTATATTACTCCAAGGAAAAGTACATATACATTAAAGAAAAAATAATTTTGCCCACTTCTAGTCTGCAAGTCATACTTTCAATGTACAGAAATATTTCTCTTTCAAAAATATGGATTGAAGTTGTGAACTTTCAAATTTTTTTTTTTTAAGTACGTAAAGGTAAGCTGGTTCATGCAAGAGTTTCAATATTGATCTCAGCAGTGTTACTCCAGAATAAACATCAGGAATAAATTACAGCAGACTGATGTTTTGATCATTTGCTTTTAAATGATGGAGGTGAAAAAAGTTTGGATTTAACTGTACTATTTCTCTGTGGATGAGAAAATGAATTGGCCAGGACACATAATATTTTGTTTTGTCTTTGTTTACTTGGAATATGTGTGCTTTTGCATTGACAGATTAGATAACAAATAACACAGATAAATCACATGTCAGATTTCTGGAAAGTCATCAGATGGCTACCTAATCACCCTCAAACAAACGATGTCTTAACTCACCTTCTGTCCAGCCACATGGAAGCCAGACTGGTGATTCTGCTAGTGGTCAGTGAGAGGGGACTGTCAAAGAGCCCAAATAAGTTCCTACATTTTTCTATCTAGTACTGTACATATTTAGAGTACTTTGGAGGCCGTACAAATTCCTTGGATGTACTGCAGGTATCAACTATGTATGACCTATGAAACTATGTCCTTTGCACATAGATTAATCTTTGTAAAGTTCCTGTTAGAAAAGAAAACAGTATTGGAGCCAGCCATAGGTGATAATGGCTTCTTTAATGTAAGTGCTAGGTGAGATTATACAGGAAGAATTGTCTAAATTCTAACATAAATTATGTTCAAGTTCTGGTTTGTTAATATATTAGAAAAATAATTTTATTTCTATGTAAGTTCCCTTGTTTCCATTTAGAACATTTCAGTTTTGTACCTTCCTCACTTTTCTTTATTAGCTATTGTATTTTCCATTGATGAAATTTCTGCGGTACTGCATTTAGTAGCAAAAGCAAATAAAAATAAATACATAAATAAAAATTTATTGGGGTAATAAAATGAAGCTAACAAAAAGATGACTGCCAACAACTAGTTTCAAAAATGGAACCTGTATTGTGCAGTCCTGGCATACCTGACTTTCCTGCACAAGCCACTGAAAGTACAGCTTTTCATGACTAGGAGCTAAACAAAACGATTTTTAAGTGTTGTTAAATTGAAAACATGCTAACACATGTTTTGCATAGAGTAGAATTCTATTTTTTAAATAGTTATTTCAACTACAGCAATTGCATTTTCACGTTTTTAGGTACTCATGTTATCAGGTATTAAAGCCTCCCTCCCTCCCTCCCTCCCTTTTGATAAATTAATACTTTATTAATGTTCAATTTATTTGGGACTTAGGAAGATGGAATAAGAATTTCCCCAAACTTGTTTAATATTTTAGTATATGATAAATATTGTGTTTACATTGTCATAGAAATCTACTGAGGTTGCCTTCACATCCCTTTTGCTTCCAGAGGTGAAAGTGAGGTGATTTGGTAAAATATTTTTTGAGGCACAGGTGCTATTATAGGAATTTTATCAATTTAATCTCCACTCTGAACCTTCCCTTTTACCTACAGGCAGGTTGTGTCTAAACCTCACACATTCTTTGATAATTTAGCATTTTAGAATGCATTCTTACCAGTCACATCTAACAAATGTTCTTGCCCAAGCTGTCTTTACTATGTGCCTCAGTTACTACAGCACTGTCACTTCTTGCCTAGATGACTGCAGGGTTGCTAGGTTGATCCTCAGAAAGCAGATGCAGAGAGTACTCTTCTGATCATTGCGTTGACCATATAATTCTTCTTTTTGCATCTCACTGCTCCCTCTTTTGCTTCAAATGTCAATTATTGATTCTGCTTTCACAGTCTTCATAATTTTTCCCACTCCATCTGTTATGACTTGCTTAACAAATATAATTTGAACATGTTTTAAATACTGGATGCTAGTTGAGGGTGTAATATGGACAACAAAGCCTGTGCCCTTTCCAGAGCAGAAACATAGCAACTCATTTTCTATATTCTAACAGGTCTTTGCGCCCTTGTGAACATTTAAAGCACAATGTGGCAAAATACTTCATATTTACTGAACAGAAAGTAAGAATGTCTTTCAAAACAACTTCATTCAAAATGTACATGAAACACGGACTAAGCACAGGAAGGAATTAGGCATATGATTTACCTATAAACCCAGAGAATCAAAGCATAGTACAATAACCTTGCCTTTGACATTTGAGCTTCTTTTACAACTTTTTCATCTTCAATCTCTAGCTTTCGTTTTTAATAACCTACTTTGTTCTGGTAACAAAGCCCTCACAGCTGGTATTGGCATGCAAAAGCCAGAGCAATTACTTTCATAAATTTTCCAGGCCATCTTTTTTGGAATATTTTTTTCTTATAACTGTGAAGAATGTACAAGTATTAAAAAAAAAAAAAAAAAAAAAAAAGTACAGCAGAGAACTGTAAAATTTTGTAGTCAGGCTAGTCTTCAACATACAAAGCTCTGCTGACATTTCAGAAGCACAGGTGTGGTGCCATAATAATCAAAAGAAAAACTCTCCTCTTTTTCACGTTGGTTTAAGAAAGTAATTTGTAGTTCATGAGGCTTCTGGGAAACAAACAAACAAACAAACAAACAAAAACTTTGTTAATGCCATGGGCTAAGCACCCTTTTTTGTATAGTTTTTTTTTTTAAATTGGAGCTGGGAGAAGAACAATTTGATTTCAATGTGAAGAGCAATAGGGAACTAATATTATTTCTTAGATAGACTGAATTAACCCTAATTCTGTGAACTCAAATTTGCTAAACATTGTATTCTGGAATTAAAGTTAGCTGAAGAAGTACTAACTTTTTCTCCTTTCAATCTCCCCCCACACACACACATATTAAGAAAAATGAGAATATAGTTATTCTTGAACAAATTCTCAAGAGAAGAGATAATTTATTTTTCACTATAATAACAAATATTTTACAGGTTTTTGATGAAAAACAGAAATTTCAACAAAATATTCTGAAAAAAATCTGTCTAGTCAAAAAGTGTCTACAAAGTAATTTTTTAGAGAAAACATCCCATTTGTCCTAGCGAAAAAAATCTGTGCAATCTACAATCATTAGAAAGGAAGAATACTTGTCTTCATTCTCATTCTTATATTGTACTTTTTATTTTTTTCTTGTTTGTTTGCTTGCTTACTTTTTTTTTTTTTTTTTTAATATAAATTTCAAGGAAATATCTATTCAACATTCCCTGTCCTCAGTACTAGCTTTGGGCTGTCACTGTACAAATACATCAGAAGCAAATACGTATTACACAATGAAGGGAAGAGGTTCTCAAGAGAGTTGCAAGTTCTTGAACATCCTAAAAATAATTTCCTTCATGTAAATAAAGCGTGTACTTATTACAAAACATTTCCACATAATATCCCAAAACAGTCTCCCTTCTAATGTTACCAGAATACAACAGTTGCAAGAAGACCATTTCATCTGTAGCATATATTCTGGTGTATCAGGGCAACAGGAAGCACAGAAAAATTGTATTTTTTTTTTATTTATTTTTTTTTTGTGGTTACAAAAATTATTGGAGCTAAGTGTTCAGAGCTGTGCCAGTGTGTGCATTACTCATGACTGATTTCTCTCTTCTGCAACAAAGAGCCCACATGGATATTTTTTTTCCCTCCCGTTGTTATTTTTAGGGCAGTTCAAGCACAAGTTTCAGGCACAGATTCATGAAACTTGGCAGGAAAGATGACTGACCAGTCATCTTTAAAACAAATTTTTGAAGTAAAAATTCTAAAGCCACAGAGAAAAGTGCTTTAGCAATTGAACACTTACGGTGCTTCAGTAAGTGTTCACTCTGCTTCTATGAGGGTATAAAAACCATTCAGGAGATTAAAATACAGGTCTGGAAATGAGGGCTTCAGAGTCCAGCTAGTGCAGCTCCCCTAATACAAGTTCTTCCAAGGTACAGAAGCAACTTAAAAGTCCATGTCCTTCTTACTTCAAAAGGCTTTTTGACATAATACTACTTGGATATTATTACAGTTCACCCTTTTCCTTTCTGATACTTACTTCATCAGTAATGAGAATATAACAGTGTTCCCTCTTCCCCAGCCTTTTCTGTCCTGTTTGTTTCAAGCTCTTCAAGAAAGGGACTCTGGAGTTTTGTTTGCCTTGATGAAACTGGGACCGCTTACAATGAGACAGGACCTGCAATTGTATTTTTTAAGTGCATAAACAAGTGTTAAGGTCCTGCATGTTCTTTGAGACTTCTGAGTATCCTCAGAAGCTAGTTAATCACTTTCTGGGGAAAAAATAAAAAGTAAAAAACAAAACAAATAAACAAAAAACTATGACTTACAGCTGTAAAAATGCAAAAGCATAATATGTATTCTTGCAGAACACTTGGATTTTCTTATTTGCTTATTTCAAAAGGATTGGAAACTGAATTAAAAGCAGCACACTTTTGCTGTTTATTTTTTAACACTATTGAAGCTTCTGGAAGCCTGGTGCTGGAGTGAGGCAATAATAGATGTACATAACAGTAGGATAAATAAACTGCTAGACTTTAGCAATGAAGTTGTAGATTTGAGCTAAGAATATTCAGTAAAGGTTATTTTCAGTAATGTACATAAGCAAAATTGGAATGGCTTATTCTACCTGGAATCAGTGTTTAACTGTTGCTGGAGCTTTTACCTTTGTGTTTGTAATGTCATATAGTATAAACAGGAGTAAATCAGGTATCTTTAGGCTAAATAGTTATTGATATCTCTACATTTTTAATTTCTGCTCACTTGTTAGTTAATGTTTCCATATCTGCTTTCTTAGGGCTGACCATGAGCTAAGTTCCTTGTAGGGAAGTATCAGTGATAATAATAGAAATTCCACATCAGGATCTAGGATAACACAGGTACTTTACATATTTCCTAGAGATGAATATAGCAACATTCATCTGTGTTTTCTCAAGCAATTCATAGGTAAGACAGAAATTAATACAGTTAGCTCTCTAAGCAAGGCTGATCTTTCCAAATAATTACCCTGAGCTTCCATCCAGTTTAGGCAAACCACAATTATATGCAGATGACAAGGGATGAAGGGATTATTTCTCTTTCCATCCACGTTCATTTTGAAACCCTGTGTTTATAAAATGTCATGAGAAAAATACTGCATTTGCTTACCTTCTTTATGATTAGCTAAACTGGGGCTTAAGGGCCAGAGAACAGCTTTCTTCCACTGCATGGTTCCCACAAAATAAGCACATCTGCTGTAACTTTAAAAGTGTGCATCCAGTAATGTTTTTCTAATCACCACAGATATGGCACACAGGACATTTCCCCAGTTCTTGGCTCTCAATCTCCAGTGAAGTCACCACCCACAAAGTATTGTCTGTGCAAGTCAAACTTCTGGCAGCCTGATCATGAGCAAAGGCTCAGGCCCAAACCATAAGAGATATGTCAGCAAACAGTTTAACTTCCTTTTTGCTGTGTGGGTGACCAGAGCAACAGGAAGGCTGTTTTTATTGAATCCTCACGGAAAGTAAGTACTCAAAGTTTATTTCTTGAAGAAGAAATGAAAGATGAGCTAGAACAGTATTGCTTAGGGACAACCTCTAAAACAGCATTAAACTCTCAGGAAAAAAAACAATTCACCACAAAAGTAAATAAACTCATTTAAGGGGTCATTCATGAAAACACCGTGTTCATGAACGCTGTTGATCTCATGTTAACCCTTAACCTCTCAAGAATAGACTGAGGATAATCTGAGATAATAGCAACATTTCAATGGTGAAATCAAAACTAAATAGGATAGACCCTCAGTTTACCAAATTGAGTAGATCCTTTAGCTTGCACTGGTGTTCATTCAGGTTCTGTGATTTTTAAATTCCTACAACAAATTCAGTTTCAACTCTTATCAGTACATAGGTTTTCTATTTCTGGCTTTGTTCTGGAGCACTAAAAAAAGCTCATAGTAGTAAGTAACGCCACACTAATAATTGGGCCAATTCTTCAGATGATGTACCTCCATCGTACCTCCATCTGGAAGTGTAGAGTGAAAAAAACAGCCTGTAAGTCAGGGACGATTTTGTTCGAGTTCAAAAGGACTTACTTTGAAACAACGCCTTGTTTTTAATCGATTCGCTGTTTTTGAAGAAAATGTGGTATTCATGTTTCCTTTTAATGTTGAACTTACTGCTAAACAGTCCTTGACAGATATAATATTTAGGTGCTGGTCTGTTGAACAAATAAACCGTTAACTCATGGTATTGAGCTGTATAAGCTACTTAAAGATAAGATTTTATATTGTTTATATTAAGTTTTTTTGTTTGTTTGTTTTGTTGTTATTGTTTTGTTTTGTTTTTTAATCTTGATTTGATGTTTGTGACAAAACCCAATCCTTCACGTACACATTACGTGTTTGGATAACAGTTGTCATTTTCGAATATTCAAATAATTTATTTTATATTTTTGATAGTGTCTCCCAGTTTTAAAAACCCATGGTTTTCAAGACTCCTAACATAGCTTATTTGATCTTATTTTTTTTTTGTAGTCAATTATCCCTACCTGTCTTGCTTAGTTAGGTTCAGGTAGGATGAGAAATCTGGAAAGAGAGGCATGGTCAGGCAGTGTAGGAGTGAAATCTCTCCTGTGGGGATATGTAGGAGTGTTTGTAAACTGGTGGAGCTCTGTGATCTGAAAAGATAACTTTTTAAGACCTTTAACTAAAAGATGGATATGTTTCATTAGTAACTTAAAACTGGAGATGATATAGATACAGGTGGATGGTCTGATGAGCTAAAAATTAAGTTGAAGATAGCACATTAATGATGATAAGGAGATAGACATGTAAATATTGGCGATATATTGTTTTCTTCCATCCTCGTTAGCGTTGTACCCCACTAAGAGCAAAGAGAAGAAAACCAACATTGTTTTTCCTTTTTATTTCCTCTGGGATGAGCCTGAATACTTAACTAAATTGCTGAGAAGACAAATAGAGTGGAAGGGAAGAAAGGAAAGAAGGAAGAAAGAAGAGAAATCACCAGAAATTCTGGGCACTAACTGTCCCTGTCACGGTGTACAGTGGTAGCTGCCTACGTTGAAAGCATGTCTGTACATCACTGAAGCTTATGCCTGTGAGAGGTTTCAACTCTAGCCCAGGACTGCTGTCTGTGATTTATAGTAAATAACCCGTGAGCCATCCCTTAGTCTTTTCAGACTCAATGGTTTATGAGAAAAGGTATGTCTGAGACCATTATTGGGACATACCAGTATCTTAAGGGACATTGGACAGAGTTACAGGCAGAATAGAGAAATTCTACATTGTTAACCTTTTTACCTTAAACCCTGAGGAAACAAGGTTAATGTGACTGTACTGCTATGGTATTTGTCCACAATACTTTGCACCTAAATGCATATTTAGACTGCAAGCCAATTTTAACCAATCATGATGGAGATGATAGAGGTAACAAGGATGTTATATCTTTATAACTTTCTGGGAAAAAAAAAAAAAAAAAAAAAAAAACAAACAAACAAACAAACAAAAAAACTATAGAAGCATATGACAACCTAATTTTTACTTCTCTTTTTTTCTCCAAAATAGACAAAATGACAGCATGAACTCAATAGACAGCTGTCCTCTTTGGCCTGCATACTTTGACCAACAAATCAACACACATTCATTTTGTGGTACCACACAAACTCTTGTCCAGCAGTATCAGTTTATGTGAGGGAGCTGTAGGGTGAAGATGGAGGAAATCATGAAGACATGACGAGAAAACTGATGGTATTGTGAATATGAATGGGCATAATAGGAATAGGAAGCCAGCCATTATTAGATCCATTGTTAGCAGAACATCTTTTCATAAAGTGTTCATAATCAGCACTATATAGAATGTAATATTTCAAGATACTAAAAGTTTTAATAAAGAGACAATCTAGGGAATAAGGAAAAATGCACATTCTTAGCACTTATACTGCAATTTGTGGCTGGAGATTGCTTGAATCTGTAAAAAAAAAAAAAAAAAAAAAAAGTTTCAAAACTAATTTCCAACCATTGTCTCACAGTTGTCTCATTGTCTCACATTGTCCATCAATCAAGACTTTTTCTTCTGGCCTGTCCCCTTTTCAGAGGCAGAGGAACAGAGGCAGGCTCAGTTCCTGCCCATTCCCAGTAGCTGAATGTCTCCTCTTCTACTTGTATATGGAAATGTCTACAGATGCAGCTCAGATGCAGCTGCTACCTGGGGGTAGCAAATTTTTCTGGAATTTTGACCATATTGTCACACACACAAGATGGGTACCTCAAAAGGAAGCTGTAGTTCTGTGGCTGCCAACATTGCAATCTTGCAGTTTGACCCCAAAGTCAAACCCAGGGCAAGGAGAAAACTTTTGCTGTTTTTGTTGGTTTTTTTTGTTTGTTTTTAGCAATGTTGTGCTTTTTTTTTTTTTTTTTTGGGGTCCGTTAAGATGTACTTGTAATATGCTCTGTCTTAAAAATGGATGTGCCCAGACCAAATACAAAAAGGCTCTTAAACTAAAAGACAGATTTTATTGGAATCTGAATCAGGACACTAAATAGAGAAAACTCAGTGATAATAGGGCTGACGGAGTAGACATAAAAGGATTTACTCACTGCTGTCCCATTGCCTATATGTCCTTGTAGACATGACCTTGCTTCCTGGTTTTGTTGTGGTTAATTTCAACGCTTTCTGAGAGGTTTTTCTCCTCTGGCCCTAGAGAAATTTCCCCTCAGCCCTGATTTCTTTCCCTTTCTTCCTGTTCTTTCTTCCCTTCTTTTCAGGACAAAAGGACAGAAAAAAGTGGGCAGGAAATGTTTAGATGACAAAAATGGCAACTGTAAAACAGGTCATCAAGTACATCATGAAAAGGAGAAAAAATGACATAACATTCAAAAGAATTGCTAAGAGAAAATCTTTCTAGTAAGAAAAACTACACAAAAAAAATAGAAAACATTAATGTTTAGTCTGTGTCAAAAGATGGAAAACTTATATGTAAATATGTTCAGTCTACTTTTACATACTACGTATGAGGTAGCTTACTCAGGTAATCTTTAGGAACACATTTTCAAATATGTCATCCTTGGATATAGTGTGAATTTATTTATTATAAGTGTAAAAGAAGTGATTGATGTGCAGTAACATGATACATTTCTTGCTCTCATTCTTGGAAAAGTTTTGTGAAATTAAGATATCACTTCTTTCAGTTATTTGATGTAGAAGAATAAAGGCAAAGCCTTGTGCCAGCTTTGTAATAGTCTGTTTCAAGAGTAGCAAAAAAATATCATCTGCCAGAACCATGCAGAAATATTTTATTATTTCAAATTGATGAAAAATTGCAATGTGCTTGCATTCAGAGAAAAAAAAAAAAAAAAAAAAAAAAAAAAAAGGGGGGGTTGATGAGGTCAGTTTTTCATCTGACTTCAGCTTATATAAGTCTTGGTCCTAAGTCTTACTCCACTAACACTGTGCCTTCACAAAATTAAATCTGTCCCTTATTAATGCAGAATGTTTGTCATGGCTCCCTGCCACCTTATCCCAACTGCTGACATAAGACTATCAGTAGAAAAACAGAACACAGCAAGAATTCATTGACTTCAAAGATTGTTAGGATGCTACCTCCATCAGTTCAGACTTTTTACCAACAGTACAGGTTAACTAGGTTTGGTTTTAATTCTGCCTGGTGGTACACATTAAAGGAGCATAAAGTCTGTTCTCAGTGGTTCAAGTACAGTGATTCTTGCACAGCAGTATTAACATCAGGGGAGTAGTTCTGCATTTTTCATCTGTACTACATATTCCTTGGCTGCAATCAAGAAAGAGTTTATTGAATGAATAAACTGAATGCTGTTTGAAATTCTTCTATCGTTAGCAATATCTCAGCATACATTATTAAAAATAATATGCAGTAAAGACCATGGGAAGGATTTTGCTTTATCAAAGTGCCAAGTATAACATTGGAATAAGCTGTTCGGTCCTTTATTGAATTCAAACAAATGAGCCAGATTTTGATCTATTTTCCTCAGCAAAAGTTTCAAGAATGCACTTGGAGTTCACAATTTTCTTAATGTCAACTAATAAACTAGTATTCAGTGCTGAAGTTTTGAAGATTTGAGCACTGATGACAGAAGAGATGATTTAGCTACTCATAATAACAATATTTTTTTCTGGTTTCTGTTAAGTAAATTACCTCTGCTGTATGCCATGATAATACTCTCATTGCAGCTGAATACCAGAATTGAAGTTTTTGAGAGGGAGGTGCCAGGGAGTTTATGATCTTCCAATTAAATACTGTGTCTGAACAAGTATGCGTGAGGGTTTGAATTGAAAATGCATGGGAATCCTTAACACCAGCCTCTCCTAAATTCTGAAATCTTGACTCTGTAACCATAACAACGCTAAGAGAATGTGGAGCTGGGAGAAAGGTTATGATGAAATTATTTTTATTGCATCTGAAGTGTCTTAGGTTCTCATAAATTGTTTAAAGGTCATTTTTCTGAAAATTTCATAATTCTAACTTCTTAGCATGATGCTAGAGAGTGAATTCCCCATGCTTCTGTGGAATTCATTTTCATTATGAGTCCCAACATGATTTTTTTTTGCATGGATCACATTGGCACATGTTAAATTTAATGCTGGCCTTTTCTGAAGAATGATTCAAATGGAGTTTAAACCAATGTCTGTGTATTAGATGGATGGTAAGCAAAACAAAACTTTTTTGGCTTTTTGGTTTTGTTTTCTTATAGGTATACATTTAAAATATAGAAAAGAAAAAAAAAAAAAAAAAAGAAAAAAAGAAAATATCAGTATGTGTTGATATAATCCTAGCCTGTGCTTGTGCATCACATTTGTACAATGCTGAGAAGCAGAAGCATCAGATGTTATTGTATAGTGGTGTCTCCCATGTAAGCAGATAAATTTATGACTGTCTGGGAATGACAAAATGATTTATAATCTCTAATATGTACTACAATCCACCTACCATGAGCGATGTCCTGTGTTGGCAGGCTGTGGCTAAAACAGACCATTTCAGCTGATAAAAAGAGTACACCAATGCTAGAAGGGAGGTGAGGGAGAAGGAAAGAAAACAATTTTATATTTTTATTATTGCATCATATATGTGGTTTAATACAGACAAAAAAAAAAAAAAAAACATTCATTGTTCAAGGTTTTAAAATAATAATTATTTTTTTTTTCACTAGGGAATTACAGGTTCATCCATATGAAAGCTATTCAGAGAGTAAATATAAGTAAAAAACAGATACGTGAACTTTGTAGTAAATATCTATTATTTCTTTCCCAACTAAATGTAGTGAAGGTAATAAACTAGACACTATGCAGTAGAGTTGCAGTTTGATAAAAGACAATAAGAATAAAGATTTAAAAATATATAGAAAAAAATAAGCAGGAAAGGAAAGGTCACTAAGGAAAAAATCTATCCACTGTAAATATATTCAGATTCTTATTAGGCTTTCTAATGATACTTAACTCCATCTCTTCTATCAACAGAACTCTTATTTAAGCAAAAAGGTGGTTTTTTTTGTTGTTTGTTTGTTTTTTGTTGTTTTGTTTTTTCTTTGAAATCTAACAGATCTGTCTTAAGATTAGTTTTCTGTTCTATACTTCATTGCATTATTTCCTCTATAGTTTTTCTAATTTTACCTAAATTTGAAATCAGTGCCATTTCTGAAAGCAAATGGATTTTGCTACCAGCTGTCAATACACCTGCATGGTCAGACTTTCTGTTAGGTCTTTTCTTAATCTTTGTTCAGTCCTCTAGAAATTGCAGCCCTGGGCTATATTGAAAACAAACATGCAAAAAGCAGATTTATTTTTTTTTTTTTTGAGATTTCTGTTTTTCTGTCACCTTGTCCTTGCTCCCTCTCCCTCTTCTTGGAATATACTTCAAGAGCATATCAAGCATCAGTTCCAAACCTGTGTTCCATGAGTAGCAAAAGGAAGGGAGGAGGGAAAGATGAACAAAGGAACACAAGAGGGGAACAAAAGAAAGGCAGAAAATTAGACCCAAAAAAAGTAAGAAAGAAAGAAAAAAGAAATGTGAAGTGAGAATTGAAAACAAGATGGACAGCCAGACTGGCATAAAGCACTGGTTCTTTACTGTAAGCTGGTACTTTGTTGCAGCAGTTCAGATACCTCTGTACTGACATAGACTTCTTGAGTAGATTTACTTCATATTGTAAAAACTTTTTTTTTTTTTTAATAAATTCAATCTCCTAGTTTCATATTAGAGTAATAAAAAAATGGTGATATGCCCCTTTTTACTGGTGAAATGTCTCTGTGCTAGCTCTGTGCTAGGAGATGTTGGAGTCACCATCCCTGAGGGTGTTTAAGGAAAGATTGAATGCTGTGCTTGGTGCTTAGTGGCATGGTCTAGTGTGTGATATTGGTGGTAGGGGGGTGGTTGGGCCAGATGATCTTGGAGATCTTTTCCAACCTTAATGATTCCATGATTCTGTGATTCTGTCATTTGACGTACCTGCACCAAAGTTTCCTCAGCTAACATGGTGCCAGCCCTGCATTCCCAGCCTTTTAATCCTATTTCACAGAATGACTGTGTTTCAGTGTTTTATCCTTACTAAAAATAGCAAGATTTTTTTTTTTTTTTTATAGGTGAGGTTATTTATTCTGATTACCAATTTTTACAAAGCACAGTTCCAAACTCAAATGGAGTGGATTGATACTCACTTAGGACTCAATGACAATTTGAACTCTGATCTCCCTTGGTCAGTGATCAATGTACCAACAACACTGCTTCAAGCTATTTATTTCCGATTGTGTCAGTGTCTCATGTTAGCATCAGTTAGAATTAAACAATATGCTTTCTGATGGTTTGACCTTTGAACAAGGTTGGGTTGAAATATTACTTTTGTCCTAGAGAAAGTTCTATTGAAAAATCACATAAAACAAGCAAAAAATGCTTTTGTAGTTGGTTGTTGTTGTCATTTTCTGTTGTTGTTTTGTGCTTTTTTGTTTGTTTGTTGTTTTTTGTTTGTTTTTGTTTTTAAAAAATTTGAAGAGTTTTATTTTGTTTAATGGCTAGAGAAATGGATAGACATTTCTCTGTTGAATCTAACACCAAATACTTTCTTCATTGCCAGGAGTAGCTTTATAATTTGTCTCACTGGGGCTTTTAACCATCAGTGTTCATTATAATAGGAAGTCTGTAACCAGAAAACTATTATCTAAGAAGGTGAGAAAAGATAGCATTAAAATGAGCATAAATATTTGAAATGGTGAATTTCAGGTCTGACCATCTGCCGTGAGTGAATACCTATGCTTCATTGTTTTAGCTGAAGGAATCTGTGCCATCAGAAAGAGTACATGCTACACACAACCCATCAATGAATTCTGGGGACTGTTTCATTGAAGAGTAAAGCCACAAAAAATTTAGTATAGGTCTTTATTTCCTTTTGATAAAATAAAATACACAGAAAAAAAATGGTTCATGTACAAGACTATCATGCTGGTTTGAATCAGGAAGAGGTCTACTGAACTCATAAAGCATTTTGTATTTTAAATCAATCTAGTTATGAGCAGAATAATTTCAAAATCTGCATTTGTTCTGAGGTTTTAAGATAGTAGCCAGACAATAAAGCTATCAGGAAATCATGCAGGTTTCAGACACCAATGGAGTTTCTTTAAAAATTAAATTCAAACTCTCTGTGAAATATAAGGTTTTTCATGTGACTGCTAATTTCAGTGAAGAAATATTTGCTCTAAAATTTCCAATCATTGCTATTTAAAATGATTGAATCTGGAGACAGTATTTACCTTTCCATCTCTAATAAATGCATTGCCTAGACCTAACAGGACATTGCCTGGACATTCGCAAGCTGTCTGTGATACAAAGCTCACCTTTGTACTCCTACATTAGACCTCATATATTTTTCATTTAAACAGTGAACAGCAAGCAGATATACTGACTGAGTCCCTTCTTCTAACAGGTATTGTTCTTATTCTATGTAGGCTGTAATTAAAACTTCTCATTGTGACTGTAAAAGCAGTGGGCAATCAATGTATCACACTGGGGACCTGGGAGTACCTGATATGATAGCATGCCCTGGGAGTGTTTAAAAAAAAAAAAAAAAAAAAAAAAAAAAGAGAGAGAGAGAGAGAAATGTAGAAAATGATCATGCCTATATAAGCATTTTCTTCTAATTTACCATCAGTTAGAACTTAAAGCTCTGCAGTCTCTAAAGAATTTCATTCTCTGTTTTAAGGATCCGTCTCCAGTACATAGCGTTGAGTTCTTGGTTTCTAAGACTTATTATGGCAAGGACTCCCCCAGGTCAGTTAAGCAGTATGTGACAAATAGCTTCTTTATTATTAGTTTAAGATGTATTTCCTTTCATTTTAATTGAATGCTCTAGAGGATAGACAGCAACAAGCAATTTTTCTTCCATTTACCATATATCATTTTGTTTACCTTTAGCATATCTACTCCCACTCATCTTCTGTATAAATTACAACTGATCTTTTCAGTCTCTGCCATATGATTTTAATCATTGTAATCTCTAATATTTTCTATTATAGTTTTTATGCCTAGTATGTTTTTATGATACAAATTGAGCACTTACTTTCATTAAATAATCTATGAGGATTCCCAGGTCTTTTCTCAGAGTGCTTACATTTGATTTAGAACCTGTTTATACCCCATATTATTCTGCCTCATGTTAATTCTTCTGTACTTGTCAGCTATGAATTTGGCAGTTTTCAGAATAAAAGCATATATCTGGGTCAGCAAATCCAGGCCCTTGTTATCACACACAATCTCATCATATAATTTTACTCAGAAATTTAGTTAGATTCATTTTATGACCAATTATGGGGAATTCCTGGCTTGAATATTCCTCTTTACCATGCTGTTTTACTGTGAATTTCCAATACCTGAGGTTCTTTGATGTACATGGCACCAGGTACAGAGGATACCAGCTAGATGGCTGACTCTTCTGAAGCAATGTGCTATGGGAAATGAAGGACAGATAAAAGGCTTTCTCTTCTGCTTTAATGCTAATATTTTTTCATAAATTTATTCGTAGCCATTTTATACCCAATTGTGTGTGCCAGTATTCTTCATTAACATGAATACCTCTGTTGTTTATCCAAAGTGTTTCTAGAGAAAAACCATATGCCTTTTGGCTCTTCTTTCAGTAGACTAAACAGGCTGAACTCTTTTGGAATCCTCTTGAAAGAAAGACTTTCTGTTTGTCTACTCTGTTTAGTAGTCCTCTGAATGCGTCTTTCTGAACAAGAGCAACCAGAACTGCACACAGTGTTTCAAAGAATGTCCAGTTCTTTCCCAGTGGGTTACTGTGTCCTTTTTTACATGCTACACCTTTTTATTTTGTTTTCACTCCCCCGCACCCCCCACCCCCAAAGGTTGCACTGTATTGATAATTCATAGTACTCTGGTAATATATCTAAATATTTTACTTCCTCTGCCATCTCCACCCAGTGGTTCAATGGTTGTAGGAAGCAGCACACGAAAGTTTGTACAAAGGTATATTTTTTTGTTAGTAGTAGAATCATGGAATGAAGGATGTTAAAGACCATCCAGTCTCAATACCCCTGCCATGGGCTGGGACACCTCCCACCAGACCAGGTTGCTCAAAGCCTCATCCATCCTGGACTTGAACACCTCCAGGGATGGGGCATCCAAAGCTTCTCTGGGCAGCCTGTGCCAATGCCTCACCACCCTCAGACTAAAGATTTTCTCTCCAATATCTAATCTAAATCTACCCTGTTTTAGTTTAAAACCATTACCGCTTGTCCTATCCCTATACCCCCTGACAAAGAGTCCCTTCCCAGCTTTCCTGTAGGCCCCCTTTAGGTACTAGCAGGCCACTATAAAGTCTCCCCAAAGCCTGCTCTTCTCCAGGTTGAACAATCCCAACTCCCTCAATCTGTCTTCATAGGAGTGCTGCTCCAGCCCTCTGATCATCCTTATGGCCCTTCTCTGGATTTGATCTAGGAGGTCCATGCCCTTCTTGTGCTGGGGGCCCCAGAGCTGAATGTAGCCCTCCAAGTACGGTCTCAGAGAAGCAGAGCAGAAAGGGAGAAACAACTATCCTGCCCTGCTGGCCACGCTGCTTTTGATGCAGCTCAGGAAAACAGTTGGCTTTCTGGGCTGCAAGCGCACGTTGCTGGCTCATGTTGAGCTTGTCATCCAACAACACCCCCAGGTCTTTCTCCTCAAGGCTGCGCTCAACTCAGTCTCCACCCAGCCTGTATTTGTGTTCAGGATTGCCCGAGCCCAGGTGCAGGACCTTGCATCAAACTTGACCTTGTTTAACCGCATGAGGTTCGCACAGGCTCACTTCTCAGTCCTGCTCAGGCCCCTCCAGATGGCATCCCTTCCCTCAGCTTGTCCACCATACTACACAACATGGTGTCTTTGGCAAACTTTCTGAGGATGCACTTGATTTCACTATCCATGTCACTGACAAAGATGATAAACAGTGCTGGTCCTCATACTGACCCTTGAGGAACACCACTCATTACTGATCTCCATTTGGACATTTCCATTGACTGCAACTCTTTTAGTGCAACCATCCAGTTAATTCCTTATTTACTGAGTGGTCCATCCATCAAATCCATGTCTCTCCAATCTAGAGACAAGGATATCATGAGGAACAGTTTCAAAATCCATCTCTGGATCTCAGGGATTCTCTGTTTGCCTCTCTAGCTGTGGTGTTTGAATGCTTGATCTGAAGCTCTTGACATTCAAGATTATCACCCACTTCACACATCTTTTCCAAGAGAGTTTTCTCCTTGTCCCACATGTCCTGTGATTTTAACCACAGAGGTAATCATGTGTGTCCTTGTTCCAGCTACAGAGAGCTGGCAAAAGTATTCATGATAAGTATGATATCTTCTGAGGCTATTCCTGCAATTTTTGCTGTTGGAATATTGTATATTTTGGATCAGCATTAAAGACTAATGAGAGAATATGATTATTTTTTATTTATTTGAGTACATTATTAATAACAGACAGTGCAAGCGCATAACTACCTTTCTGAGGTAGAGTTTACTTTTTCTTACAGTGGAATGAAGAGTTGCTGTTTTCATCATACTCATAAATATCTAGTGAAGCTTATTTTGCATAATATTGACTATAAAGGCTAGTGAACAGAGAAGCTTCTTCTACACTGATATAACAGAGGGACATAAAGTCTGTTTTCTGGAGAGAACTCCTTTTTTTTTCTTTTTTTTTTCTCTATGTATTTTTTTTTTTTTTGGTCATCTCTTCTGGAGCAGGCTGTACTCCAACTGGGACGGCACTGCTCCTGAATAATGTCAACACTCATATATGTAATGATCCCCATGTTACGTATTATAAACATATCAAAGTTTATAATCTGCATTAAATGGTTAGCTGACTGTTGGTCACTCTAAATGTACACATGACATAGCAGAGTAGTTTTTTTGTATGGCAAATGTTTCAGAGAAAAATAAGCAAAACAGATGTGTCTTGAAACAGAGAAAAACTGTTGTTGTTTTTTTTTTTGGCCAAGAGTTACTGGTGGGATTGATGGAGGCAAGTAGAAATGGTTAATTCTGCACTTCCCATTTGTTAACTGTTTTCTGTCAGTAACTGAGTGACTTATGCTACTGACACTTGTAGACAAAAATAGGAACTAGTATTGTTTTTACATTTATCACATGCTAAGTTTATCTCACTCCAATCTACTTAGGAAATTTCTGTATACAGAAACAGCTTTGGTTACTGTTGTTTGTATAGCAGTTACTTTTTTTCTGTTTTGTCTCCATGACTTGTCAAGCAATTCCTTTTACACTTGTAGATGTAAATAAATAGGTAAAAATAAAATTTCTGTAGGCATTTCCATGATCACAAAAGATTATTAACTTTTCATGATATTTTTTGATGTTCAATCTGTGTATTAATGCAAACTTTTAAAGGAAATTGCAATTAAATTATAAAATCTGAAGACGTGCAGAGGAGATGCTGAATGTATACTTAGTAATTAATGCAATTAATGCTTTGAATGCTGCTAGATTAACATTACCTATGATTTAATGCTTTTTTACCTTTTATATCAGATGCAACATAAAATATGAGGACTCTTGAAAAAGGTGAAACATACGTTTGCAAAAGTTAACATATTTAAAATATAGAACACTGTTTTATACTAAACAACCTTATTCATTGTAAAATGTTAATAATTACTGTTGGGAGGGGGGGAAAAAAAGCAAGCAAATAAGCAAAAAGAAAAAAAAAAAAAAAGAAAACAGAAAAAAGAAAGAAAACAGATTTCAGCATTCAGTTTTTCACATGCTTTAAAGTCTTCTTTGAAAATACAGCTTGTTGGAACTTTCTCTTTCCAAGTTAACAAGGCACTGTGTTCATGCTTGCTCTTGGAGGTCATGGTCTTGGTTGCCTTCTGTCAAGATTTCCTCCTGTCATGGGTCACTATTCAAGACCCATGTGTAATACTGATGCATTAGAGTGGTAGAATTTTTTATCTATCTCACACTGAAGGAAATAATTGCACAAGTAAGGATCAGATGTCAGTAGGAAAATAAGCAATCAAGTACACATCTGCATTTATTTTGAGTTTTGCATATACTATCTATAATACAGCATAAAGTTTGATATTCTGAAATGCAGCACTATGTCAGCCATACACATTCTTGTAAATTAAACTTGTCCTGAATGAACATAAAAAAACAATGAAAAACATGTCTGTTTTTCATTTTTTGAGTGAAATGAGGCATAACCCCAGGCACAGGATGCAGCAACATGAGCAATGTTAAAGTTCATTCCTCTGCATCACCAATATCTGTATTAGGAAATGATGAGCTGGAAATTCTACAACAAAACTCGGAGAGTTAACATTCTCTCCTGCAGGGTCACTTTCTTGTAAGAACTTGCTAATAGCAGAAGACATTTTGTCAGGCAGGATAGATTAGGATGTGCACTGGGATGGAAGGATTCAAATACTGTTTCATCTGTCTTTCTCTCCTGGCCTTCCTGTTTCAACTGTGAGGAGCTTCCTGTCTGAATGGATTGCAATGGCTATTTCAGATAAGCTTAAGACTTATGTAAAATATGTTGCTGCTAATTAGTCTAGATGTAATTAGTTCAAGGAAATTAATTGTACACAAATGATGTAAAGTTTCAGCTTCACGGCTCGAACAGTGAACTCAGGTCCTTTTCAGAGTTGCCTGTCTTAAAAATAAAATAGCAGAATTATTAAGGAACCTCTTCAAAATTCCCATTACCCTGATAATGAAAATTTAATGCATTTCCCAGAAGATATGGTTGATCTGTGCTCTGAAAGGTCCTTCCACCACATCATCATCCATGTACTCCCAGCTGCTCCCGTCAAACAGGAAGCTAATAGTGACTTTGAAGAAGCAACTGCTCTGCCTCACATCTGAAAGTAAAGCACTGTAAATACAGTCCTTGCACAGCAGTGAGTAGATAATTAAGTGTTCTCTTCCATTAACTACACTTCAAGTAAGCCATCTCTTAGGTGTGTGCCACAGGCTGCTATGACCTACCTGGAGTAATTAAAGTTCACTTCAGTATTTCATATGCCAAGCACAGCACAACAGAAAGTTGAAGTTAGACTTAATGTCATATATAGGTGCCTACTATTATTACTATTATTCACTAATACAGCTTTGCAATATCAGCCAAAGACCAAGTCTTGTGGTTCAGACTGTATTGTTATGAATGCAAAAGCATAGGAGGATATGTTCTGTGCCCTCAGTAGAAGTATCTAAGGGAACCTCTTCCTTGAAGTAATACCATGTCTGGTTTGGAACTTGCCTTTTCCCATTTTTTTCCTGGTATTTCTATTTGATTCCTTGCTGAAAAGGATGGCCTGCAATGGCTTCTGGATTTTGTTTTGAGAATGTATAAATTCATGTCATCCTTGTGGAACTTTCTGGGGCCTCAGAGCAGGTGGGCTTGGCTAAATAAAGGTTCTTTCATGTATATGTATATGTTTGATGATTCACTGAAGTCACATTTTTATCGCTACAGTAAAATAGAATGTTATTATTGCTTCTCTTACTAATATTAATACTAGTGTTATCAAGTCTGCAACTGTTTGAGAACTCAGCAACAGTGGGAAATGCTGTGAGGCATTCAGGACAAGTTCATCAAATGTTGCTTCTCTTCTCCTCTCCCTCTCTCATGTTCAGCTCAGCCAGATGCTAATCTAGCGGCTGCTAGTGTTATCCAACTATTGTATAGCAGAGATAATATACAGAGGATAAGATTATATATATATATATATAATATTATAAATATAATATAAATATATATATTTATATATATATAAAAGTTTATATATATCATCTGAAGACCTGTAGAATAGTCTCATTATTGTGGATTTCTTATCTGCATCTCCTGTTATCCTAAATAAGGTAACATCTATAGTATTTATTCATTTTGCAATGAAATAACTGGAGTAACTTGTTTAGAATTATTTGTATGTTATTTTAAATTCAAGATCTAGAACTGTTATATCCTCTAATCTGAGTTATCAGCAGATTCCGGTACCACTGAAAGTTTCATTCTATTTTCTCCCCTCAAGTTAGTGAGTAATAGTTCTGCCACAATGATAGCACTGTAGTCAGCTATAGTTTCTACAGAGTAAGATAAACATAAAAGGATAAAAGTCTTGTAAAACATCAATAAAACAATCTTGTTTGAGATATTTAATGCAAGTTCTCCCTGCTCTGTGCACAGAAATGCTTCTTTTCAGCAGAAGCCTCATGCAGCATCTGTATCAGTTGAGAGACAAAGATGTTAATGAACAGATTTTGTTTGTTTGTTTGTTTGTTTTTTCCCAGCTTTACTGAAAGCTGTAGGCTTCTCAACAAGCTGTAGCTCTATTTTTCTCTTGTTTTTTACTTGAGAAGATGTTTGCAAATTATGTATGAACAGCCAATTCTTAAAAAGAGTTCAATGGCTTTTCAAATTATAACTTGGATTTTTCTGATAACTTAATATTTTAACTCACTGGTGGGGATGATTGCTAATTTCCCCTTCCAAAGATAAAAATGAACAAATAAATATATGCACAAAGCTAAAAGTAGAAAATCTTCACCAACCTATACACTCATTTTTCAGGGTTTTTGTTCCTTAGTAATCCTTTTCCATCTTCAGTTTTTTGTTTTGTTTTGTTTTGATAATTAGCTATATTGGCCTTACTATCATTTTTTTCTTTGTCTTCTACCTCCTATAAATACTTACCATGCTACTTGCCTCACAATGTTTTTCCCTACCAATTTGTTTTTGAACTTCTCCAAATTACTTACCAAGTTTTAGAATACTATTCTTACCCCAACTTAATCCATTTGTCACTTTTTTTTTTTTTTAATGCAGATATTAGAGGACATTAAAATGCAGATGTTAGAGGACATTTGCAATAGCAACGCAGTTTCACACAGTGGAAAGTCATTTCACTGGCCAAAATTACACACTGATAGTCAGAAATCAGTTACCGAATTGGTATGTGCCATGAAACATAAAACCATTCTGTTAGGATTGAGGCATTTAGAGGAGAATAAGTAGCCAACATAAGTTAGTTCATAGTCAATTATAAAATATATTAAAATGTATAAAAAGATAAAATTCCTGTAAGACTAAAAGGTATTTGACAGTTATCCATTATTCGAATACAGATAGCCTGAATAAATAGATATATTTCATCATTAAATGGGAACATAATAGCACATGAAAATATAATTAGTTATTACTAGGTAGTAGGTTTTCACCATACTCATACCAGTATAAACATTTGCTTATGTCTTTGCAGCTCTGAGGTGCATCATGCCCCGGTGGCTGCAGTGCAACAGATGGCACCTCTTTTGCCATATCTGAGTAGTGCTTGTGCACAGCTGCAAATCTGTTTTCTCTTTCTTACTTTTACAGTCAAGTAAGTTCTGCAGTGACAAGAAAGAGGGCAATTTTGGTTAAAAGCATATCTAGCTCAGCAGAAAATCTGGCAAATGGGAAGAAAGGAAATTATACAATCGAGAGCAATCAGAAAATGATTTTGATGGGTGATTACCATCAGATTGCAATGTTTCTACATGGATCCACAGGGCTTGGTATGAGCCCAAGAGCAATTTCACATTTGTATAAAATCATCAGTCTGCATAAAAGAACAGCTTATGGATGACATGATTTTTTGTAGTATCCTGAAGAAGAAGGAGGACTAAAGGGACCAGGTATTTTCAGTCACTGAGTACAATGGGTCTCGAGCACAGCTTGAGCTGTCAGCTGAAATTGTTCCACTTTTCCTTTAAAATGAATGTCAGAAGATACTACTGGCTCTAGTCTCTAATGCTAGGCTTCATTAATATACCAGTTACTAACCTTGAACAAAGTAACTCCTTAACCGGAGAAAACTCAGGTCTGTGGTACAAGATGGATTATACAAATCTTTGCTATCTTTGTCTGAGTAGGCTTGGTACTTTTCATACAGCATGGCCCCATAAGTCAAAACAAATTCCACATCAGTTTCTTTTGGTCTTTGGTGAAGTCATCTTTCTCTAGTCATCCCTGAGACTAGGATATAAATCTGTGTTCAGACACAACCTGATCCTTTCAGGATTCTCCAAAATTTCAGTGAGGCTGCAGACATATGCTTGATGCTCCTATCATCCTAACTGGCCTCTCCCTACATACATCTGAACACACTCCGTTGTTTTCCAGGAAAGTGAAATACTCCCCTCTCTCCAGAATGCCTCAGTTAACCTAGAGTGCAGCTGCTAGGATACAGCACATAGACAATAACATGTACTAACCCATGAAAAACAGCTCAGCATTCTTTCTCATGTGTTCAGATAAAACAACATTAATTTAAAGATTGAATTGTGTATATAAGAAATTTCATATTATACATATAAAGGTAGGAGAGCAAATCACAATTATGAAGTCACATCATAAAAATTGGTGACTATGAAAAAAATGTTGATATTACAGTGAGAAAGCTGCTCAGTGTAAAATTCCCCCAAATTAATTGCTTGTGAAAGTGTAAAAAGAAGACACGAGAAGTGAAATTATTTTCCTATTCATGCAACATCAGTAGGACTGAAACTGGATTACTGCTGTCACTTCTTTCTTAAAAAAAAATAATAAAATACAATTTGGAGTTCTTAAACCACCAGTCACTCAGATAATTGAAAAGCTGATAGAAGTTAACCCAGTGAGACAGTCACAGTGGGATTCAGATCATTAAATGTGATGCCTGAAATTTAGTTGTCAATACACAGCTATGCCTCTACAATATAAAGAACCTTTACAGTGTAAAGTACCCTTCACACTAATCTTGATTTGGGGTGTGTACGTATAGGTACCTAGTGCAATTTGTGATTCCTTGGAGTACCCAGAAGAACTGTGTGGAGCAATCCAAATGGCCACATCTCACCAGAGGCAGACGAGACCCAGTTCTCTTTACCCCGGTAGTGAAGGACAAAATAAAAGCTACTAGCCCAAAGCTAAAACAAATAAAGAGAGAAATGATACACACTTGGGCACTGTAATTAACTGTTATGCAAGAACTTTAAAGCTCATGTCAGTTTGTATTTTGGTTCCTTCAAATTAAGATTGCATTTGAATTAAACAGCAAATTTACTATAATTTGATATGGTTACAGTTGTTAGCTCAAATTGAGTATTTAGGTTTTGAAGAGACATTTGTTGAATGGATATCCTTTTTACAATGAAATAGAAAAACAAAAAAAGAGACAGATATGGAGAGAAAACTTTCTCATCTCTAATTGTGTATCTTTCTCTATATTAGGGTCCCAGATCCCCAGTTCAGAAATGTATTTAACCCTCACATGAGGGAAAGTAGGGAAATGAGAAGTGAAATGAGTCAGATTTATTTTACTGTGAGGATAACTATACTATGTCAACATGGGTAAGGAAGACAATTCTAGTCTGAATTTTGATGGGTTTATGTTTTGTTTTTGTTTGTTTTGTTTTGTGTGGGGAGGATTCTTTGTTTCATGTATTTCTAACTTAAATTTCATTCTATAAGTCTTTGTGACTTCTTATTGAGCTTTGGTCACTGGCAGAAAAGCTTGAAGGATTTTTATTTCTTCTTTGCTCATCACAGCTTATGATTCTTGCTTCTCACTTTTTCAGAAATTTTTGTTTTATTCACAGATGTGGAAAAGAATGGAAAGGAAACCGTTGTCACATAAGTGCTAAGCCTCTTCAACCTCCAATTTCAAGTCTCCTTCGAAAAGGTGGGTCTGGAAAAAAGAAATATCTTTCTATTCATTCTTCAAGTGTTTCCTTTTTCTTATTACTGCCTTTGATTGCTCTGATTTTTGCAGATATTTGGATTGGGTTGTGTATCAGTTTCTTGCTGATTAAAATTGCAGCTGCTGCCTTGTGTTTCCTATGGAAGAAGAAAGAGCCTGAAATGTAAGTGAAACTTTTATTTTGTGTAAAGCAGACACAAATGTGGCACAAAACAATGGCTAACTGCCCAGTCTCCTTGGTTTCAACTTTTAAATATCCCCACGGTCTGTGTGCCTACATATGCAACACTAAACATAAAACCTAATTTTGCAACAACCTAGTTTTGATCTTAGTGGAACCCGGACTGGAGACAATGAGTTATAGCTTAACTTTTAGATTAGTTTGATTAAACTTTATATAATTATTCTTAAATTATAAAATTAATCCATCCTAAGAGCAGTAGTCCTGATTTTTGTACATGGCATTTAAATATGAAAAATTTGATGTATTTGTGGTTTCTTGAAATCTCTGGGGCTAAATTAGTTTTTTAAAGGCAGGTTCACAGCTCTTCTTGAAGCTACTGTTAAGAATTTTCCCTGGGGGAACATTTTTACCCTAAAGGAACGGTTTTGCCCTAAAGGAATGGTTTTGCCTTAAAGGAACAGTTTTGCCCTAAATATTTCAACACTTACAGACATACGAGAACTCTCCCTTTACCTGTCATAACTGGATGGAAGAAGTGTTAGTTTTTTTTTCTCCACTTTAAAAGACTAGTGTTTTGTATAAAAGTCTCTGATAAATTGGAAAAATACAAGCTGATAAACTGCAGAATCATGTGACCTTATCCACAAATGATTGTGTTTGTTTTCTCTCCTTTACTTCCTACAGACACTCACAATCTGATTTTCTGTTTAATTTTGTATTAGGCCTCTTAATCAGTGGTTCTTTAGATGTGCCTCACCAATGACATGTTATCTGTTCCTTCCACCCACTTCCTCTACCTCTTCATCTCACACCCATTGTCTAGTCTTTCACTAGCACCACCCCAGTACAGACTCTTGGCTTGTGGTTCAAGTACTGGTCTTACTCATGGTGAAGGAGAGCTCTAGATGGCAATTTTTCTTCCCGAATACATGTTTCTTCCATCTAGTATTATGCTTGCTATTAGTACTGTGTAAACAGCAAGTACTAATTAGTCATTATATTGACAGCCCACTGCATAGAGATCATCTTTACTGAATAAAGCAACAACAACAACAGCAACAAAACAACAAAATTGGTGTTGTTTTATTTCAAAATTTATTTCAAGTGCTTTGGATAACATTACTGGTAGTACTGGTAAAGGGATCTCTGTGTTTCCAGTTATTTGATTCCAGTTTATTTAAGACATACCCCTGACTGACGGTTCATTGTTTCACAGATCCCTTTTCTCTTAGCACTTCCTTCTCTGATAAGTTCTAGTTTCTCTCATCTTCCTAAGATAAGATTTTTTTTTTTCCTATTTTTTTATTTTCCTATAACATTTGTATTTCTCTCTCTGCCTATCTCTTTATGTATTCTGCTAGATCCTTTTCTATCAGCGGGTACCTAACAGTGTTGTCCATTTCAGGAATTCCTGTAGTGAATTGCCTTTCGCATTTTCGTGTTAGATTTCTCTCACCCCACATTTTTTTCTCCAGAATTCATCTTCAAATATGTCTCTTTTCCTTAAGCCTCTTCTTTGCTATAAATCTTTCTCTCTTTGGGGATGTTATCTCCCAAATGATCTACTCAACTGTACAGACTCCTATAATGATGTTATTGCTGCTGACACCTTTCCTAACACTGCACATTACCCTTGACAGATAGTTGTCTATAAACACAGAAGGAAAATGGGGAAGCAAGAACTTTTAGTAGTTGTGCTACTGTTAATTGAGTGCATAGCTTCACCTACTTTCTTTATGTCTGCTTCACCTTCTGTTAAGTGGGAATAATAGCATTGCCTTATCTTACTTCACAGAGGCTTTAAGAATTAATTCATTTCCATTTATACAACCTGCTAAAGTACACATATGGAAAAGCACCTCACAGGTGCAAGATAAGGTGTATTACAAGAGCTGCTTGATTTTATTTTTTGTAATTTCAATTAATATTTTTGCAAATAAAACTTGTTTGTTTTATTAATCATATTATTTTCTTAAGCTACTTTTCTTGTGCTCTAAACACCTTCTTTTATGATTTGCTTTCATGAATGTTTGTCAAGGTTTACTGCAGTGTCTTCTACTTCTCTTCCACCTTCATATCTCTATTCAGGGATTTATTTTTTTTTATTTCTTGTAATTATATACGCCCTAAAACAAACAAACAAACAAACAAAAACACCTAGAGAGGTGGGGATTCGAGTTTCTTTGTTTGCTTTTGTACATGAAAAGGTACCATGTTGCAACATACTGAACATTTTAGACTCTTGTTAGGTATGAAGTTAAACAGAGTTGAACAAGTATCTTCTCACTATTGCACTAAGGAAACAGCTCTGAAATGAAGAGAATCAGGTTAGATTGTTTACACAGAAGAGTTCATTCTGGTTTTGATTGTTTTCACTGGAGCCAAAACGGTAAATTATAATGATGGAGATTTTAACCCATGGTACAGAATCTAAATTTATATGTTCATTGTTTTTAATTATAGTTGACTTAAAATGTTAGTTAAAATGCATTTTATAGTCTTCATCAAGAACTAGTCTAACTACTGAATGATAATTTGATTGAAATTGTGAATTTGTGAAAACAATTATATCTGAAACTTTGAATTTGAGAACATAAACTCATCCAGATGGTCTCTCCATCTTCAACTACCTAGTAACTAGCATGATTTTGTATATAAAAATCATAGCTGGAAGCATAGCAGTAAACTAATGCAATTTATTCCTTAACTACTTAATCAGCAATCATCAGTGACAAGCCAAAATGTAGCCAGTGTTTGGAACTTTAAGATAAAGCTTTAGAATAAGAAGTGACTTGTGTTCGCATAAGGCTGGAAATGTACAATGTGACAGCACCACACAGAGGCATAAGATTTTTCTCCTCATTTTTTTAAAGGCAATTTGATGAACTTGAGGCATTAAATTATGCACACTATGCTTTCCTACAACTCATTTTTGTTTCAAAGGTTTGTGTCCACTCTTAGACTTCCTAGGTCATGTTGTCTTCTTAAAGGTGTTAGGCATTAGAGGAACTCCATACTCCATACATACTCCATACATAAGGTTGCCTGCTTGGCCACTTTTTCACAATGAAGCTTTTGCAAACTTGAGCAAAAGTTTACTGATTTTTGATAAATTCTTTTGCTGGCTATTTTTTAATAACTTCTGTAAGAGTCTCCTTTGTTCCTTCCTGCTATAGAACCACATGTGCAGGCATTTGTAGATGCTCCTCAAAGAAGCACACTAATGTGTGCTAGCTCTTAGAACATTTTTAAATGGAGTGCAGATCCATCTGTAGCTCAAAGAAAATGGCACAAGAGTGTGCACAAGAACTAGAGGAAAAGTTTCAGAGTCCAACAGAACTAATTTGTTTTTCACTAGCAAACTAGCCAGCAAGCAGAAGGGATAGGCTGGTGACTCCTTAGTCACCTGCAGCCTTAGAAAGTGTTGCTAGCAGTGGTGAGAACCTGACAGTTACATTACATCCTTCTTTTCTTCACTGGAAGGAGTGTTAGTGCCTTATCCCCTCTCTCCAACCCAGAAAGTATGTTCACTCTCTTTAGCAATAATTTCATCTCTGATCTGCAGGCTTTAAAATCTTCAGTGCCTGAGTGGGAGTTGCTGGAAGTCATCACATAAGTTTATTTACTAATGGACAAAAGCAGCCTGCCACATGGCTTGGCAGCAGTGGATTTCATTACCACAGTGGCATTCAGATATGCAAGCAACTTCCCAGATCCCAGCTGGGGATATGTGAAACTTTTGTATAGAATACCCAAATTGGAGGAAGCTTATGTTTCTCACATTCCTGTACATGCTCCAGAGATGACGTGTTCTAGGTTAGAAGGGAAGGCTGCCAGTTACTTCACTCCTTCAGTGGCATCTGTCTCTATTGACCGAATAGAAACAAAACTTCACTTTGGTTTTATTTATTGCAGCTGCCTTCTCATGCTTCATTTTACTTTCAAGAACAAAACACACACACACACACACACACACACACACACACACACACAGACACACACACACAGACACACACACACAGACACACACACACACACACACACACACACACACACACACAGACACACACACAGACACACACACACACACACACACACACACACACACACACACACACACACACAAAGAAACTCAAATGCCTTCTATCCAGCTAAGCTGTGTTTCTTTGTGATTGGCTCCAATGCAGTCAATGTCTTTGGATCCTTTCAGCTTGTTTCTTCTGTGCCATCAGCTGCAATGATAATGCACTAACGTGCTTAATGTCAAAATGAGCATGGAACACAAATTTTTCCAAAGAATACTCATACTATATTGTATCACACAGGCAAGAGAGTGAAAAACAGCACTTTGGAGAAAGTATTTTAGAATGACAGAAAATCATGGGGAAATAGGACACACAAATGTCATCCTTCATCCTGTTACAGAGGGACTCAAATACATCACTTAAAGACCTCTAGCAACATGGATTTGATGGCCTCCTCAGGCAATCTTGGTACTACAGATAGAAACTTTAAAAGTTTTTCTAACTGCTAACATGTCTTTCTGCAATTTAAGTTCAATACTTCATGTCCTTTTGCCATGGAGATGTACAAATGAACATTCCCCTCATCCCTGCAAAAATCTTGTTATATACTTGAAGGCAAATTTTATAGTCCTTACATTCTGCTTTCTTTAGTCTGAGCAAGCTCGGTGCTTTCAGCCTTTCTTCACAGTTAAATGTTCCTTACAAATATGAACATTCCCAGTTGCTGTCCTCAGTACCCTCTCCAATTAGGCCACATGGCTTGGAAGCCATGTGGAAGTTTGGTGTGGCGGAATAGATAGTGTATTCCAGGGAAGGTTCTCAAGGGACATCTGAAAGACTGCTAGAGGTGGTTGCTGCTATACTTCTGTTCCTATGTCTCAAAGTGATAAACAGATTATAAGATAATTATTTCAACATTTATTTCAGTTGTTTTCCACTTGTGAACTAGGAGGGAAACAGATATTCTTTGTGTGGAATAAGAGAAAAAGATGTAGTTGTGAAGAAAAAAAAAAAAAAAAGAGAGAGACATATTTGTTATTTTATTAGTCTAGTTTTTCTATCCTAATCCATTCCTTCCATAGATTTTTTTTTCCTGAAGCATAAAAAACAGTGCTATAACAAGAGATACTCGGTTCTTCCTGCTGTTATTCAGAGTTTTTCTGAAATTTCATGGCCATCACACATAGGAAAGAAAGCAAAGAAAATGAAGATCACATGCTGAAAGAATAGAAGAAATTGGTTGGTCTGGAGCCTTCAGTGTCACCAAGATACAAAGGACTATATATATACATATATACATATACATACATACATATATATACACACACACACACACACACACATATATACATATACATATACATATACATATACATATACATATACATATACATATAAAGTTTCCTAAGTGACCAAAACTGTAAAAGATACAGACCTAGGAAGCCCAGGCAGGATATTAATAACCTAATCAAGCAACCAAGTGACTTTTAGAGTGATTCCAAATTAAGCTTTTGGAGTGTCTTCCCTCCTTGCATCTTGTCTCCCATTTCTTCTGTGGGATATGCAAAACGTACTTTACTGTTGCAAATGTACATTTAGTTTAAAAAGTTTTATAAATGCTTTGTAAATTGAGATATTGAGTTATTGTTACTATTTAGAACAGAAGCTTTGAAACCAGTATAAAGGATTATTTTAAGGGATTATTTTAATTAGTATTTTAATTGTAATAGACTCTTAGAGCTTAGTGATATGGTTTAGTGAAGGACTTGTTAGTGTAGGTCAGAGGTTGGACTCGGTGATCTTGGAGGTCTCTTCCAACCTGGATGATTCTGTGATTCTGTGATTTTGGTTCACTAGAATTTTGTTGTTATAAACCTGAGGATAAACATTCTTCTGTATTATATATTACCTACAAAATTGTGCACTGACAAAGAGAAATACTTGATTTTTCTTTGAGAGGTACATGGAAAAGTGAAGAATTCTGATTTGCTACATCCAAATCAATCAAATCTAGATACTTTGATTTTCTAGATACTTTGATTTTAGAAATCATGATGTTACTCAACAGTGCCTTTCTACTCTTGAAGGTATTTTGTGGAGTATATAATTTTCTCCCATCAGGGTTGTATGGAAAACCCTATATGACAAGGTAGTATTTTTTGTTACTAAGGAATACAGATGACTTTAGCAAAGCTATGACCCACGTGACCTGGTGTGCATTCCAAGATGATTAATCCTCTCCTTTCCTATTGTGGTATTTATGGTTATGTTAGAAAACCCACCTCCCTATGGAACTTAAACACCCAATTTTGAGTCTTTTTTTGTCTTTTTTTTTTTTTTCTCCTTTCCTAAAGCATCATATGCTTGGCTTTTTAACACTAATTATTCTCATTCTCTATTTGTTACAATTTCCTGAACTTGGCATTTATGGCTTTTCTACATAAATGACATTTATCAACATTTCAAATTTATTCTGACTCATTGTTTTTGTGAGTGATGGGTTACCTTTGCCCTTATTGTAGAGTGGTAACACATATGTAACTTTTTTCCCATCATGAGACTTCATGATGGGCATATACTGTATGTATACTGTATATACTTACTGTAGCAATGAGGTTAATATTTCCAATGAGGGTAATATTTCAGTTATAACAAGTCACAGCAAGCACTGCAACAATTAGCTTAACTCAAGCTACTATAATACATTTAGTTCAGCTGCCCAATCAGGCAGTTTAAAATTAGGATGTAAACTGATGACCAGATGGCAATACTTATCCTACTGAGTAATACTGCACTTTTTTGCTTTCCTTAGCAGTAACTATATTGGAGACAGAGTAGTGGAGTGAGCATTACACAGCTTTACTCTAATAAGGAAAGCTTCATGTTTCTAATTAACAAAAAATATAATGTGTTGCATTTCTAGGGATGTACGTACAACATGTAAAGTAACGAGTGCATCATCTCACTTCCTAAGCACGTTCTTCTTCAGGCAATTACCACCTCATCCAGCTGATGGATTATAACATTTGTGTAAACATGTGACTAAATTTTCATTTGTATATTCTTTGAGGTCTTTTAAGTCATCCAAAAGATTTCAGAAATTTTTAAGGATAAGACTTTATCCTTATTTTTAAGGTATAGACTTTAAAATAATTTTTTGCTACATTCACAGAGTGCATCCCTACATATGTTTGTATAAATACCTTTGAATACGGGATATATATGCATATATGTATAGTCTATATGTAATATTCAAGGTAATACACTTAAAGTGACATCCAAAATACTGTTTTGAAAAAAAAAAAAAAATCCTAAGAACAGGATAGCAATTAACAAAGCTTACTCTCCACTTCATCTGAATCTGGGTTGTGTAAATTCAAACAATGCCTGTATTATGCACATAAAATTCCCGTGGTCCCCTCAGATTAGCTGCCCAACTACATAAGCTCTTTTGTGATTCAGACCCAAAGTGAAGGGACATCTGAAATATGCTGGACACTCTGAGCAAGTTTGAATTGTTATGCTTAAGAAAACCTCATACACACAGGCAGGACCACCATTTTCAGTTCTAAATACAGCAAGGAGAGAGAATTTGTTGAAGAAAATAGTCAATGCTTTTTTGGTGTTTTTTTGTTGTTGTTGTTTGTTTGTTTGTGCCCACAGTTTTGTGCAACACCCTGGTGGTTAATGGATTTGCAGAGGAAGCTGGAGACGTGTGTTCAGTCTCCTTTCCCTCAGGACACACCTAAGTACTCAGTGTGTTCTTGCTCAGATATGTAATATGTATATGCCTTGCACAGGTTCTGTAAGGTCAATGGGGGAGTAGGGAATGAAAGAGAATTAGAGCCATCCCTATTCATATCACTTCCTACCAGCACTTTAAAGGTGGTTCCCACTGTGAATTGTGTGACTCGTCCTTTGGAAGTGCCTCTGCTGACTATAAGCAGAACCTAAGTGTTTAATTCCTTATCATGTTGTTATCCCATACAGTTGGTTTTTGATGTCTAAATGAGACACCAGAATTAAGGCATGCAAATCTGGCCCTTTGGGCACTGTTTTACAAGCAAAGTCAAGTTTCTTGAAAACTTCTTATCTTGGTTTTCTTTTGGCCTCAGGTTTTGTGAAACATAGTGTGATTTTGGAGTAAAAATCTATTCTGTGTAATTTTTATGGGCTTTATTCAGGAGGATTAGTATGCAAATATACACTTAAGATGCATATAAATAATCCAACATATTATAGATTCACTAAACTAACTAAAAGCATCAGAATACCATGAATAATTAAGGTTATGATTAAGACCACACGAACAAATCAACAGGTTGAAATTTTCAGTTCTTCTCATTGTCATGACAGGTAATCAAACTGAATAATGAAACTAACATTAGAAGGAATCGCTTTCTGATAGTCCAGTGAAAGAATTTGAGGAGACATATCTTTGTTAGCCTTTCTTGCACCGATTTAACTCATAAGGGGATATATTTTTGTAGCCTACCTGTGTCATTGTTCTAAGCATCCATTCTGGTTTCAATTTTTTTGCAAAAGAAATCAAGTGGTGTGTCTCGCCCCCAGCTCTCACTGAGGAACAACAGCTTCCCTTCCCAACCACTCCATCAGCCGTATCTCGGTGGCTGCTCTTGTCCCTTCACTGCTGCCTTTCAGAGCCCGTCTAACAGTCAATAGGGAGATAATGCTTAAAGCAAATACAAATACAGCTTTCTGTATACACAAAGCTATGCATATGCTCTTAATCATAAAAGCATTAGGAAAAAAATACCCAAAAGCTAAATGGAGCTCTTCTGAAGTCAACCATATGGGAAAAAAAAAAAGATCTAGGTAGAAAGTGCTATCCCCAAATAGACATTGCTTTTGCAGAATCAGTAGCCACGTCTTTCATGATAAAACAAACAAACAAACAAACAAGCAAACAAACAAAAACCTTCCAGCTGAGGTAATGAACAGGAGACCCATAATTAGCACAATTTCTCCTATTTGTCTATTATAAATTGCTTATGGCATTGCATTCGATCATATTGGTATTCCAATAACTTCAGTGATTCTTAAAATATTCCTGACTTTCCAGCAAAATTATGAAGAACTCTTATAACTTTAGAACTTTCTGATTATTTAAATGGCCTAAAATGTAAGTTTTCATGAATAAATTTTAAAAGTTCATACACATTATAGCAATGCAATTTTTTAGCTAATATCTTGTTTTGTCTAATGTATAGCGGTACTTGCATTTAATGAATACTTAATAGCTTTATATTTTTTAACAGAAACAAATGAAAAATAATTATTTTAATGTATCACACTTATACAGAACATGGGTTTATTTTCATTAATTTCAGTAGAGCTCAATTGGGAATATATTTAGCCATCTTTTTTTTTTTTTTTTTTTTTTTTAAAAAAAAAAAAAAAGGCTTTTTCATCATGAAATTACCTGGTTCTTTGACAACTTGTGTGATATTGTGTTTTGTTGCTGTTGTTTTTCTTGACTTTTCAAGGAAACTAGAGGAACCGACTAATACTTCATTTGCCAACCCATTGTATGAAGACCTTAATTCACCTGGGAAAGCAAAGGTAAGCAGCAATAGCTGTTCCTATACATTCAGAAAAATATGAGGTTGTTAATATCAAATAGTTTTCCCATTAAAACAAACTGTGTAATTCCTCACTAAATGCTATTTAATAAAAGAAGACTAAACTGTTGCATCACTCAGATCAGTTCCAGTACATTTTCAGTACAGAGGCAGATTTGAAATCAATTCAGTTCTGTGAACATGTTTTAAACAAATACTGGCTGTGGGCTATTGAATCCGAAAAAAAGAAAAAGAGGTTTTACGTTAAGTATTTGGCTAAACATATCAAAGAAAAGCTCACTGGGACTTATGTCCATGTTTTGCTTCTGGAAAAAAATGAAATTAAATGAAATAAAATAAAACAAAACAAAACAAAATAAAATAAAATAAAACAATACTACAAACATAATACATGATTTACACGATTCATCACTCAAATTGTCTTTGCACACTCACATAAATTTAATAAAATGTGCATTACTGTTTCCATCACTATAAAATTCATCTTGAAACTAAACAAACAAGTCTACACACTATCTGATCCTTGACCATGTTTTTCCTTCATGCCATTTGGTGATCATCATTAAGAGACTTCTGTAGTAATAAAAAAGTTTGCGAACAAAATATATGTCTAAAAGTGAACATAGTGCAGTAAAATATTTCAAGGCTAGATTTAACTATCACATTAGAGTGGTAGCTAAACTTTATGTTTTACATGTAACAAGAGAAATATAATTGACTTAAAATGTAGCTGTCTGCTATTTATTGTTGAAAATAATACAGACCTTGGATTTACTAGGAACCAAATAAAATTTAAAACATCTTCAGTTTGATACTATTAGCATTGAAATGATTAGGTTTGGTTAGAAATAGAAAAAAAATAAAATTTCCTTGTCCTTTCCACAGTCAATAATATAAGATTCCACCACAGTTTTGAACAGGATTAATTATGTCATCTCATTTACTTTTTATAAAAGTTTTACACATGATTTTAGAGAGATTAGATCAAGTTAATTCACTTATAGGCTTGGATTTGTGAGAGCTCCACGTTGGAAATGTTCCCATCACAATAATGTCCAATTTATCGGGACATTTGTATTTTAGTTAAAATAGATTCCTGACATGCTTCATTTAGTAGCAAGCTCAAAAAACAGAAGCACAATATCTGGAGAGAGATTTTCATAGAAGACAGCTCCAGGCACTGTGTTTGAAGTCCAATGCTGTACCAGATTTTCCTGTTTTCCTTAAGGCTGTGAATATATGTGTTTTCACTAATTCTTCCTTTAAAGGAGAAAACAGGAGTTATGTCAGGAGTTTTGCCTAAGACTGATGAACCTTACATCCAAATGACGTATCACCAATCAAAAGATACTATAAAACATGAGCAACAACTCTTATCCCAGACTGAATACCCACAAGTTAAGTATTTGTGGGCATCTATATTTCATAAAGAAAGAACAATTCTCACTGTACTTTTTCTGAACATTTAAACTATGCAAACCTAGTGTTGACACACACTTGTCTACACTATTGTTTGCACTTCTGCATTCACAGGGTGTGTTACTTTGACAACCACATGGAATGGTATTTCCTGAATATCACTTGCAGCTCAATAAAAATATTCTGAAACAGTTGTGTCTTTTTACAGTCTCCCGGGTACACCACCTCACCCACTGTTCAAATCAGTGTTTCTCCATGGCATGAGGTATGTAATAAAATATTTCTCTTCTAAAGTAGGATATGTGTTGGGCTATTAAATAAAATGCTATAGTAGAGGTAATAGAAAGAAACTACTTCAAGTTAAAGGTATACTGTTGTTCATTGTATTCACACCTCTGGAACTCTGAGAAAGATGACCAGGGCTGTAATGGCCACCAAGGTCCTCAAGATAGAAATTTCATCAATACTATTTAATGTAGCTGCTTGTTATGTCATACAGTAGTTCAAAAATTTCCAGTAAGACAGATGCTGAATAAAATATTTAAAACAATTAAAGTCCTTGCCTGAAGAGTTCATATTATATTTTTTTTTCCTGATATGTTCATCAGCCAAGAAACTTAGAACTGTTAATGAACTGAAGTATCTTTCAAGAGATATATGTCTACATTGTTTCTCCTTTAAATTACAATACCATGTAACAAAATTAGTGACCTACTTTGGTTACATTACTGTACATGGATTCTCCCAAAATAATACTATATGTTGGAGAAGGAGCTCTGCAGACAAATAAAACAAAGTGGGAACAGATGCAGAAGAAGGTTAAGTGATTTAGTCAGGTGTAAATGGTTGATGATGATTTTTGGTGGAGCTATGCTATCTTTTGTCAGCTGAAAATCTGGTCTAGAATGTTAAGAGATTTTATTGATTTATTTGAACTTACTGTATTACTTTGACACTTGGAAATCTACAGCCATTTTTATGCTCTAACTAATGAATTGAATTAGTTGTTTCTTTAAATTTTGTTCTGTTTTTACTTTTAGTATCCATTTAATGAAGGTGTGAATGCTACCTCTTTTCTAAATCCTCTCTATGGTGAGGCAACAGAAGACATGGAGAAATTATGGAGTTCCTTGAAAATAGACAAAAAACAGGATTAATATTGCTTGTGACTCTGCCTGAAGATTTGTTCTAAAATCTGAAAGTATGTTATGATACTGCAGCATTTGCAATATGATGAATAACTCTCTACATAATAACTCTTTTATTGGTATAATTATATTCAGAATGTAACATTACATTAAAATGGAATCTATAAATATATATATATATAAATCCATATATACATATGTAGTCTTCTTTCATATTTCTGTTGATGCAGAAATGTATTGGTAACTATAACCGTGAATTCATTTTACATTTGGGCAATTTAAATTCCAGTATGTTAATAAAATGTTTAATCCAATCCAGATTCCTGAGGTCTGAGAATCATAATTTTGTGCCTATTATTTGAGAAATGATGACAAATATTTCTGTAACAAATATTTCTGTATTTTTATATTAGAAAGGGATTTTAAATGGCTGTTTTAGTGTTCCAAGGGGCAGAAGAAAAAGGGAAGTATTTTTATAATTAGAAGCATATCAAGCTAATCAAAAATGGTCATAAATCATGGATATGAATATCAGCTCAAGTATGTGGTTCAGCAATGTGACATACTGGTATGTACATTTATTTTAACTAAGTATATTTATTGTTAACCTTGAAAGCCATGTCTGACCAAATTCCCTCTGGTCAGCTCTACAATGGTTACCACAGTGCTACTGGTGTTTTTAGCTTAGTGATTTACAGAGAACTGTCTTTTCTAGAGAAACTAGAATATAGCATCTTCTATAATGCCCACTTTAATTATCTAGTGGTCGTTTTCAATTTTAAGGTTTAAGTGTTCCTGCTGTGCTTATGTTTTCTTCCCTTACTGTATTTTCACTTAATTTAAAACCCATTGGAAAGTTTCAAAGATATATAGTACTCCTTCATACTTATTAAAATAAACATCTGGATAGCAGATAGTATCTGTGTTAATTTAGGGAAATCTGAAATGCTTGACATTTATTAGACTTTCAAGTCTCCACACAAAAAAGCACATGGAAGCCTGGCTTCATTCCATCATTCATGAGACTGCTTAGTTTTGGGTGGTGGTCTTGGGTTTTGGTCTGTTTGTTTGTTTTTCTTTTATTTTTATTTTTTTCTTAATAACACAATAGTATTCATACCTGGGACCACAGAACAACTTTTCAGATGATTTTTTCTTATTAACTGGCATATTATTTCAAGGTTAACAGAAGTAACAAGGCACGATTCACATTGATATTTATCCATCATCCTCTCCACACCTTTCTGGCTCTGAATCTCTGCTCTGAATCATAGAAACATAGAACATCCTGAGCTGGAAGGGACCCAGAAGGATCATTCTAGCTTCACACAGGACCACCTAAAAACCAAACCATGTGTCTGAGAACGTTGTCGAAACACTTGAACTCCAGCAAACTCAGTGCCTTGACCACTTCCCTGGGGAGTCTGTTCCAGTGACTGACCACACTCTCCATGAAGAATCTTTTTCTAATATGCAACCTAAACCTCCCCTGGACCCATCCCCTCAGGTCCTATCACTGGTAAGTGATAGGTGATAAGTACCTCTGCCAAATTGTAAAACTATATTACAGTTGCCTCTCTCTTATTTAATCCCCTGTAGCATTCTCAATTCTTCCCCAAACTCTATAGCCTACCCAAAAACTTATGCCTCTTGAGCTTGTTTTCCTGATATGTCCTAACTACAGATCAAAAAAGGATGTAATAGTTAAAATGCCTGGCCCAGAGCTACGTGTGTGCTGAGCAGATGCAGTATGTTGGCTGGTTGGCCTGTTGGCAGCACACTGCAACTTCTCTCCCTCCATGCCCTGAAGCTGGACTGTTGTTTCCTGCCTTGCTGCTGATTTTAATGAAGCTGGTCAGAGCTTCACATGTTTCAGGCACACACCTGCCTTAATGCTGGGTTTTGCTGGAAGTGACTAAAAGTTATTCATGAAGGCTTTAATAAGGAACCGTAGCAAGATGATCACACATGCTGTTTTCCTTCTGAAACACGATTAATAAGACAGAAATATGGAATTTGTTTATTATACTTGTTAAGTTGATACACAGAAAAGGCTTGATACAGCAAAGTGCCAAGTGCCTCCAGCTCCTGAACTCTCTGGTATTTTGATTAAATCTGTGTGAGATGATTGCTCTCTGCATTATAAACAGGCATTGAGCATTCCTAGAAGATCAAGCCCATGTAGTCAAATTCTCATTTATTTTGCAATAAAGTGACAATGCTTTCAGAATTTTATTAAATACTGAAATGCTGGTTATGACATAGTCCTTAAATCTCCAAGCATGATGTCCTAACTATGTCTTTCTGTAAAAAAAAAAAAAAATAATAATAATAATATTATTATATTACAAGGAAAAAATTGGTAACGGTAGAATTTTAGCACGTTTTTCCTTATGAAACAAAATATATTTATTTTATTTATAAAATATATTCATTTTACTTATATTGGTACTCATATTTTAATGTCCTGTATGGAAACATATGATTTGTGATTATAAAGAATTATTGTAAAAGCACTCAGAGAATGTATTTCTCATCAGTAGCTGTTTCCTTAGAGAATTGTCACTATTCTGTATTAACTCCAAAGCAAGCTAGGCCTTTACTAAAATCATTTTCCACTTTTATGTTTATAGAATATTTTTAAGTAAATTGTTAGCATTCAGACTTTTCATCTTCCTGAACTTCAATTGTTTTTCACTATTTTTATTTCACCCGGAACAAAAGATTCACTTATATCCACTCTGCGGTAATGGTCTCAAACTTAACAGCCTGACGAACAACAACCCAAAAACGAAACATTTAAGTTACAGATAAAAATTATACTTTTTATGTCAGTTTTGGAAACTTGGCAGTACTTTGAACCAAAGCAGTAGAATTCAAATTTTCATTCAGACTTGCCACAAATTCACTTTCAAGATCTAAAGAAAATGTCAGAGAGAAAGAATTTGTTAAATATTTATACATAGGTTTCTTACATCTCCTAGTTAATAATAGTCCTTGACTAAATAGCCTCTCTAAGCTCATGCAAACTCATTAATTCCACAAAAATGAATTGTTTCCAACAGAGGCTTGTTTTCTGGGAGTAAATTTGAAGATGGTTCCTCTAGCTAGATGATGAATACTGTAGTTAGTCTAGTTTAATGTTGTTTGTACATTAATGAATCAAGGAAATAGCAGAAATAAATTGCAAGACAATTTTTTAACAAAACCTAATACCACTTTCAGTGTGGTTAATATGCTCTGTTCAGAGTTGTATCTCCAAAAATCCTGGAGTCATGAAGAATATAGTTTCCTGATTTTGGCTAATCTTTTTCAATGTAAAGCATAGTTAGAATACATACCAGCAACCAAGTTTCATACATAGCCTCTTATTTTGTTGTACCTTTGACCAGAAGGTTGCCACCCTTGTTCAGAAAGGTGGCTGTATTATGCATGTTCCTGCAGCAGCCAACCACACATCAGAAATGCCAAGCAAGTTAATGTTCATCTTTCCATTGTAATTCACCATCTGTAGCTACAATCATTCTTAAAGGAAATATTTCATGCTTGAAAAACATGGATTTTTTTCTATAGATTATTCATTAATAAGTAATTATTGTTAATTATTAATTATTATTAATCATTAATGTTTTTCTATAGATTAATCAATATGTGGCAACTAGGCTATAGTAAACTGTAAAGTATAGTAGACATTGTGAGTTTGCATTTTAATTTGATGAGTATACTCAAAGTATCTTAAACATGTGGGGAAAGGAATAGATCAAAACAGTACCTTAATTGCACAGGAATATACAGTACAAAATTATTTTTTTATTATAGCCCCTCCCCCCCCCCTTTTTCTTTGTCCTCATCTTAGTATGGCCAAAGAGCAACATAGACTAGAAGTGGAGATCTTAAAGGATCCTAGAAGAGGGTTCAAGAACATAACACTTGAGTTAACTGAGCATTCAAGAGGTGAGAATGGAACGTGGTAGATAAACAAGAGTTGCTCGTGGTGTGATGCTGGATTTCTTGCAGTGCTTTTCTATGGACCACAAGCCAAAATATGTGTGTCTCCTAACGCAGATTCAAACTACCAGAAAGAATTTTCCATTTTGACAGTTCAATTCATGTTTTTTAAATGTATACATCTGCTTTTGAACATTTATTCAAAAAAGCAGTTAATGTGCCCTTTTATTTATGAATGAGGTTAATTTATTATGCTTTGGGGAAGAGCTGGTCAAGTTCAGATAAATGTTTAAGCAATAGGATGAAGCCAAAAGCATTATCACCTACAGGGGAGGGGTGGATATTCTACTTTTCCAATGAAAATGTGAGTCTCTGAGAATAGTCAGCAGGCATGCCTGACTGGGTTAAAAGGGTTTAACAGAGCACAAATGAGCACAAATTATTCATGGGAATTCTTTAATCTTCTGTTTAATTATGTGATCATTCCTAAAACAAAGACTTTGATTGATCATAATGGCAGGAAGATGTCAGTTTGCACTCAGCACAGTGATTAGCATACAGCTACAAAGAAAAAGAAAAAAAAAAAAAAAAGTGTTTTAATGCTTTTTGCATGTTTTAAAAGTTTGAGATGCTAAGTCTAAATAATTTAGAGGTAATTATATGTATTTTTTTTTCCAAAGAAATCTGTTTTCAGTTCATTCCTTATTTCAATCTTTAATATCGAATCCTACTTCTTCAAGTCACCCATTTTTCTTTTTTCAACCACTTAATACAGATCATAAAAGTATTTTATGTTATATATGACATGTGAATTTATAATGCTTTATTCATCATTGTTACAGTTTTGATAACTAAGACTGAAGGCAATTGACTGAGCAGTAAGGAATATTGACTTTAAATACAGTCACTTGATACAGTTTACTGTATAGACTGTTAACATTAGTAATCTATTTGGTATTCACATGGACATGTTAGCAAGAAGTGGACATTAATAAGCACTACATTACAATTGGTCTCTTATGAAACTGTGTATTACGGCTACATTAGTAGTTAAAATATTCTACATGATTCGTGTAAAGTGTTGTCAGGGAATTAATAATGATTTGCTTCTTTTTGAAAAACGGGGCTGTATTCATTGTAACAACATGATTAATCATGTAATAAATTAACTCAAGGAGGTAAGTAAGACTCTCAGAGTTTTCTGCTGCCCTGAGTTTAAATGCAAAATTGCTACTGACACAAAGCAAATCAAAAGGATAAAGGAATACACTCCTAGGTATTTTAATACCAAAGCTCAAATATCTTGAAGATAAAAAGGATTCGAATTCTTGGCAATTTGACTGCCTTATTCTTTAAGTGAATTCTCTGGATAACCTAGAGAAAATTCAGTGGCCAAAGAATGCTCTATTTCAAAAATTCTGGTAACTCATAATAATTTCCTTTGCATAGCAAGGCAATCTTTTTTAAGGAGCAATGTTGCTGCACATTAGCAACACTTCAGCTGCTACTTTAAACCACTTAAAAACCTACTTATTTTTTAGCTTCATGGACCTCAGCTTGAAGTTCTGTTTCTCAGAGGTGAGAGTTTTGTAAAGCAGTGTTGATACATTTTGATTTACTCTCATTTTATTTTCCTGTTTGCATGGATTTCTATCTCACCACCACTTATTGTCGTTCTTTTACCCTGCTGGGCAGTTGAACTCCACCACAATCACTCTCTCACTTCCACTCCTAAAAAAAAGGGGAGAAAATGTGATGAAAAGGGCTCAAGGGTTGAGATAAGGACAAATTCACTCACCAATTATTGTCATGGGCAAAACAAACTCAGCAGAGGGAGATTAATAATATTTATTATCTATTACTAAAAGGCTAGAACAGTGATAAACTAAAAGAGAACTGAAAACACCTTTCCCTCCAACCACCGTCTTCCACCTCCTCCCCCCAGGTGGCCCAGGGGAACATCTCCCCCCAGATCCCCTGCTCCTGCGTGGGCTCCTCTCCACGGTCTGCAGCTCCGGCCCAGGGCCTGCTCCCATGGGAGCTCTCCATGGGCCGCAGCCTCCTCCAGGCCACATCCACCTGCTCCACAGAGGGCTCCTCCATGGCCTGCAGCATGGAGATCTGCTCCATGTGGGCTCCATGTGGGCTGCAGGGGGACAGCCTGCTCCACCAGGGGCCTCTCCACAGGCCTCAGGGGAACTGCTGCTGTGTGCCTGGAGCACCTCCTGCCCTCCTGCTGCACTCACATTTGGGTCTTCAGGGCTACTTCTCTGCTGTTGTGCAGCATTTGTTTGTTTGTTTGTTTTGTTATATATATATATTTTTATTATTATTATTTTTTTCCCCTTTCTTAAATATGCTCTAACAAAGGGGTGAACAGCATCTCTTATTGACTCAGCTGTGGCCAGCGGTGGATCCCTTTTGGAGCCATCTGGCACTGGTCCTTGTCTGATATGGGGCAGCTGCTGGACTCTTCTCATTGTGGCCATCCCTGCAGTGCCCCACTACCAAAACCTTGACCCATAAACCCAATACACTTATGTAACAATAAATAGATATATGTGACACTCTATTCAGTTCAGTTGAAAAAAACAAAACAAAACAAAACAAAACAAACAAAAAAAAAAACTGAATTTTCAAATATCTATCTGTAGGGTAGAATGGTGAGAGGCAAGGGGTAGAACTGATCTCAGTAAATATTCAACTAAGTCCTCCAGGGATCAATATTTTTATTTTCACATTTGTATCCTTTTTGTGGCACATTTCCTGCTTATGGACATAAATCAAAGAACAGGGTCCTTCTTTAAGTTTATTGCAAATTTTCTGAAGAAAATTCCTAAGGGATCTAGCTGGAAGAGGAAAAACATACATAATAATTCAGACTAAAAATCATGTACTGTAATAAGGGTAGGAAGTTTTGAAAATATCTCCGTTAGAAAGTTACTATATAAAAATGTCACATAGAAATAGGGAAAAGTAGGCCCACTCCTTACATTTAGCTTGACATCCTCCTGTAAACACCTTTTAAACTTAATTATCAACTAATTCATTCCTTCAAAACTCTCTGGAAATGAAACTAAAAGATAAACAGTATCCGGTGCATACTTTTTGTTTCAAAATAATTATTTTCTAATATGATTACTTATGTAGATTCTTACAAGAGAAAACACAAAATCTCTCACCAAAGAAGTTAATACAAATAGCTTTGGTTTCTTTTACCATAGTACAGATTAATCAAGTTGTGAATATGTGTTATTCTAAATTACATTAAACTTGCATTGTCTTCTTTAACCTGATACAAATTAATCATACACATAGATAGATGGATAGTGGTAACTGCTATGAGAAAAGACCATCAACATATGTACATCTTTAGACCTCTGCATTCCTAGAGGACTGTTGCTGGCTGGAATTTTGCTGTGCCAACAATCTCTTTATTCCAAATTTCAATCTTTTTCAATCTTTCAATTTTTTTTATATGTATCCCCCCCCCCCCCCCATTTCCTATCCTCTTTCACTGATCTTTGAACCCCTAACTTCTCTCTCCCATATGAAAGAGAAATGGATTTTTGAACACATATGCCATTAGTTTCAATCATACTGGTTAAGTTATACTTATTCTCTATACTGTCTCTAACATATATTGGATTTCAAATTCCTCAAGACTTTCTTGGTCCTCAGGCACTACTACCTTGATTATTATGAATAATGTCATGTGGTTTTAAGATTTTCAATTGCCTACAAATCTTACTGAAGCCAATGAGAATGGCAGTGATGGCACCTCAAGAAACTCCAACCAAACTAGGAAACACTTATTTAATTGCCAAAATTTGGAATGAAAGTTCTAACTTCAGGCACTTTGATTTCAATGTTTCAAATAATCAAATTTACTTTATCCCTGTGCCATTGCCACTTCTTATAGAAGAGATATTAGACGGAATCATTTTCAGACAGTTCAAAACCATGCTGTAGGAACTGTACCTAAAACATATCATCAGAGATGTCCGAAGTGTTATTGTTCTTCTCCATTACCTTATGCCATCCTGTGACACCATAAGTGCAATGAGTGCTGTATTCTGCCTGATATGTGTGCATCCCTGGGTAGGAATGCAAGATATGTAGCAGAAGGAATTATTTGTTCCAGATAGATAATGCCCTTCTATATGACACAACACAAAGTAAAATAACAGTATAATAAGAAAGACAAGATTGTTGTGGGGTTTTTGTTGCTTCAGTTTGAATTTGCAATATGAACAATACAGTAATTTTCCCTTTCAAATGACATGGTTCTGGATCTCATATTTAAATCTGCAACAAAACAATGCCCTATACAAAGACTTCAGTGGTTTACTGGAAACAGTGTTTCTGCCAGCTTGTACAGTTAATAGAAGCAATTTAATTTAACATACATTAGAAAGTAAAGGTTCCGTCATACATCTTACACAGTTTGTTTGAGTTGATCCAGATTATCTATTGTAAGAGATACACCATGTTCCTGTCTTCGTTTTCTCTTTGTTGCCCTCTTCCTTCCCATGACAACTTTTTCAAACTGTATACTCGATCACTGTTAGTTTCTTTAGGAATCTATTTTCTAATCCCACAAAATAAATTATCATGAAGTCTAAACTCAAGATTTTTGGAGGTAAGAATGTCAGGAAATAGAGGGAAATGTTGCAAAAATCTTCTGCTAAAAAGTAGGTGCAGTTTAAGGACAGTCCACCATTCCATATACTTCAGGGCTTCCCTTTGACATCTATTGGTGACCTTGGCACTGTTCTCTGTCCCTGAGACTGGGTACAATTGCCTATAAACCAGCCATGCCTACTTAAATTAAATAGGTATATTTTTTCTCTCATCTAGTCAAAGACAATCTTAGGCTTTGATGTCACCTGGATGGTGTTCAGAAACATTGAGTCCCTACTACTCTTAGTAGCCCCAGGAATATGACATCTAGTAAAATATAAGGAAAAAGCAACAAACCTGATGAACTGGGGAGAGGAAGGGAGGGAGGGAGCAGTTCTGGAAGTGCTGGAAAAGTGATGGGCTAAGAAACACTATCAAAGGTGAATTTTCTACAAAGATGGATGCCTATTGTTCAGGTACCAGAATTATGACTATAGGCCTTCCATTTGTGCAATTGTAAAAACACAGTGGAATGAAGTATTTGAATTTATGAATGTTTTATAAGCATTTTAGTAATCAAACAATATGGCAGATGAAGGCGGTTTCTTCTTTACAAACATAAAATATGTAGGGTTGTGTGTTTGTTTTTACTAGGTACTCTTGAACCCTGTATATTTTAATTTTGGAAGAAAGGATGCTCCCACATTTTACTTGCTAGCTTTATGTTGGGCAGAATCCTCTTTCATGAATAAAGAGGTCTTAGTACACATCACTGAAAATGCCAAGTACCTCTGCATTGTGTAGCTTACTCATTTTGAATATCAGGAATGTCTCAATTCATTCATTTTGGGGTAGATAAACTGTATATCTCAAATGGAGTTGCCACTGAAGAGTCTGAGGTAACTTTGTAGACAAATGTAGCCAGCAAAAGATTCTTTGGTTGCTTCTTTGGTTGCTGCTTGGAGAGACATGGTTTGCAGGAACAGTAATTGTGAGAGGCTGTTTTTGTTTGCTTCAGGTTTCATGACGTTCTGAACATAATAATATGTGAGTAGTGAGCAAATATTGGTATGTCCGTATTTTATACTATGAAATTATTAACTACAGAACTAGAGTGCACCCAAAAGATATGCCACACCACTTTTCCATTTACTTTATGGTAAAATGGTAAATACTTTATGTAGGGCCCAAGAACAGATTTACAGGAGGAGCCTGTATATCAAAAGATATTAGGTTTTTCTCTGACACCCACATGGAACAGCTAAGACACAGTTAGCACTGTGAATCTCACAGACAGCCTTTTCTATTTAACAAAGTAGTATCATTATTCTCTTAGAGCTGTAATTTTTTTTTTTTTTTTTTGGTGATAGTACTTACTACTTTATGCAGCAGCCAACAGAACTTTGTATCAAAATAGATCATTGTGTAAGCAGAAAGCAAATGTGCAAGCTTTCAATTTTAAAACCACTTCTGTTGCAGTACAGACACAACAATGCTTGCTTTCAATAGCAAAGGGAAAAAAACAGATTAATAGACATACCAGTCAAATTGCTGTAACTTCAAATCCAATAAAACAATGGCAAACTGCCCAAAGGAAATGCCCAAAATATTTTATTTGAGCTATGTTGATAGACAGTGAATTGCACATTGGGAACTTTTAACCTTAAAGATTTAATTTAAAAAAGAAGAAAAAAAAATACTACTGCTAAAAGTACCTTGTCCAGTGGCAAAATTTAGTCAGCAGTGTTTTATAAGACAAATTCTATCTGTAGATGTTTAATAGCTTTCTGTAAAATTCATTCCTTAAGCAATGTCCTCAGAATCTAAATTGTAAATGAGCTGGTTTAAGTCTTCATACATGCATAATGTATAACTATTTTCTGTTCATGTTTATATTTATACATTTTATGCATTATATATAAATATTTTTTAAAATACATTTTACATGATATTTAGGGGTGTGTGTTAAACACAGTTTCAATAGGTAGCCTAATGAAAAGAAATATTCATTTTGATAAATATTTATTTAATGTTATTTTCTGTTGATCTTTTTGTTATGACATAACACTTTCTATATAATTTTTCACTGTAAAGTAGTGCTACACATTGTTGCTGTTAAACACTAATGGCAGCCCTTGGAAAAAAAAAAAAAAAAAAAAAAAACAAACACTAGAAATAGATCACAAAGTTATTTGCAACATGTAATTACACATTCAATGACCCAGTCTATGGTGTACTTCTGCAAAACATATTTGTAATTGATCAAAAAAGGTGTATTAGTTTTGAAGTTAACACAAAAATGTCAGCAAATCATCTATCAAGCCTTCCATCACATTCCAACAAAGTATATAGCTTGTGCGTCATTTTAAACACATCAGTAATACCAGAGCAGTCCTATGAAAAACGAGGTTATACAAATGTTGATGACAAGAATAGCCACAGTTCTTTCTCTGATTGGGGCCATCATGGGTTGACAAAAATTATGTTTACAAATTACATCATTTCCTACTTGATAATGTATATTCTTATTCTGAGACTAATTTTGTGTCAAAAGGTGTTCTGTAATGAGAGTGCCAAAATATTCATATATATAGTCAGAAAAACAAAATCCTTGATTGTTCTTATTTGAAATTAGCATTTTGTAAGTTTTCATGGTTAAGTATTGGCTAGTGTAACTAAATCCCCTAAAGGCTGGAGTGCCTATTAAGTTATCTTAAATATCTATAAAATAGTGGTCAGCACAAGTTGTGTTTTAGTTATGAAGCAAAAGAGATAACTACATTAAATAACAAAATTTACACCAGTTCTGTTAAAGGGAGCAACAGAGCAAAAATTTTAAGGATCACTTTAATTTTTAAGCATCTCTTGAATACATCTTTAAATTTCATTGCTGTAATTTACCTCTTAACTGCCTTAAACACTGAGGCCTTAAGCACTAAAGGTAAGGCAGCAGTTCTTAAGTATTTAAAACTGAGCAGCATTTTTCTTTTCCATCATAGTCACCCTCACCTTCCTCATACATCTCATGCACCTAAACCACTTCATTGCAGCCAGCTGCCCCCATCATATGCAAATATGCACCCCATGTGCACCTTGCATGTAGGAGTCAGCATGAACCACCTGAATTTTTCTGCCCTATCATGCCTTGTGCATACTTACAACACAAATGCTGCTCTCCCATTCCTCCAGTGCCCTTTCCAGCCTCAGAAACCCCCATCCACTTCTTTTCCTTCACTGTTGCCATCCTTGTGCACAGACATCTCTTAACACAACTGCAGAGTTGCATCTGTTGAACCATCAAGTCTCTGCTCCCACAGGAGGAAGGAGTAGGTGGCTCACAGGGAGATGCTGCTCAGCCCAAGCCCAGCATGGTGAATAAGGAAAGTTAGGGGAAATGAGAACAGACTCCAAAGAGCTACAACTGGTAGAGCAATGGTCCTTATCTGTGATTATCAACCATCCCATTCACTAAAAGCAAATGTAACAATATTTCATAGAATCATTTAGGTTGTAAAAGACTTCTAAGATCATCTTGTCCAACCTTTATCCTAGCACTGCCAGGCCCACCATTAAACCATGTCACTAAGCACCACATCTACAAGTTTTCTGAAGACCTGCAGGGATGGTGACTCAACTACTTCCTTGAGCAACCTGTTCCAATTCTTCACAACCCTTTCAGAGAAGATTTTTTTTCCTAATACACAACCTAAACCTTCCCTGGCACAACTTAAGGCCATTTCCTCTAGTCTTATCACTTACTGCCTGGGAGAAGAGACCAATCCTCTCCTTTATAAAGCCTTCTTTAAGGTAAAGCAATGTCTATGTAATTTATCTCATAAAGAAGAGAAATGTTACAGTGGGAGTCAGAAAGAAAGGAATAATGAATGAGATAAACTGTATGAGAACAAAATGGAGGAAGAAATATGCAAATGTGGATGAAAGCTCCTGGAGTTTCTCTCAACATGTAAGAACTGGCTTTGTGCTCCCTCAGCCACCCAGTCCAAACAATAGTAGTCTCAGATGGGACGCTCACAGTACAAAGACAGTTCTGACAGCCTCCAGAATCAGTTTCTACAGATTACATCATGACCTGAGGAGTAGCTCAGATACCAAAGAGGCCTTCTTTTTCAGTTTTGAAAAAATAAATATCCAAAAGCTTCTTCATCCTCATTAGATGGTCTGTCCCCTGTGAAGCAGTCAGTAGACAAGATTTAGTTTAAAGGTGGGATCTGAGGCCAGAGTCAAAGATCAGGATCTGCCTCACCCCTCCAGCTGCAAGGCTTTAAGTATATGAAATGCAACATAAAAATTCATATGACTTGTCCATATAAGAAGACTCCAGATAGCCTGCCTAAGACCTTTGACATCCTGCATCTCCTGCTTAAGTCACAATGTGTCCCTTCATCAGTCTGGTGACCAAGGCCTCTCATACAAAGGTCAAATATCCATCAATACTGTGGATACATTCACAGAAATATGGGCAGGACAATACCTGGTGTTCGGAAGAGTGAATGGTGAATGGATTGAAATCCAGCTGGTGACCAGTCACCAGTGGTGTTCCCCAGGAGTCAGTGTTGGGGCCCATCCTCTTTAATACATTTATTGATGATTTCAATGAGAAAATTGAGTGTACCCTCAGTAAGTATGCAGATGACACCAAGTTGGGGGGAAGTATCAATCTGCCAGAGGGTAGAAAGGCCCTGCAGAGGGACCTGGACAGGTTGGATTGATGGGTGGTTCACCATGGCTAATGGCCAAATCCTGCTCTTTGGTCACAACAACCCCAAGCAATGCTACAGGCTTGGGGCAGAGTGGCTGGAAAGCTGTGCAGAGGGAAAGGATCTCGGGGTGCTGATTGATGGTCACCTGAACATGAGCTGGCAGTGTGCCCAGGTGGCCAAGAAGGCCAATGGCATCCTGGCTTGTATCAGGAATAGTGCAGCCAGCGGGACCAGGGAGGTGATCATCCCCCTGTACTCTGCTCTGGTGAGGCCGCACCTCGAGTACTGTGTTCAGTTTTGGGCCACTCACTACAAGAAGGACATCGAGGCCCTGAAGCATGTCCAGAGAAAGGCTATGAAGCTGATGAAGGGCCTGGAACACAAGTCCTGTGAGGAGTGGCTGAGGGAACTGGAGTTCTTTAGTCTGGAGAAGAGGAGGTTCAGGGGAGACCTTGTTGCTCTCTACAACTATCTGAAAGGAAGCTGTGGGGAGCTGGGGGTTGGCCTCTTCTCACAGGTAAGTAGTGATAGGACTAGGGGGAATAGCCTCAAGTTGTACCAGGGGAGGTACAGGTTGGAAATTAGGAGATATTTCTTCTCAGAAGGAGCACTCAGGCATTGGAACAAGTTGCCCAAGGAGGTGGTGGAGTCACTGTTCCTGGGGGTGTTCAAAGAAAGGTTGGATGCAGTTCTGAGAGCAATGGTCATATTGGTGGTAGGGGGATGGTTGGAGCAGGTGATCTTAGAGGTCTTTTCCAATTTTAATGATTCTATGAGCCTGTGATTCTATGATAAGAAGCACACTGGGTACAGAATTGAGTCTTCTAGGCTCATGATACATAAGCTTTTTCTCATGGAAAACAATTTATTTGTTTGTTTGTTTTACTGTGTTCAGTTTTGGGCCCCTCGCTACAAGAAGGACATCGAGGTGCTTGAGCGGGGCCAGAGAAGGGCGACGAAGCTGGTGAGGGGCCTGGAGAACAAGTCCTACAAGGAGCGGCTGAGGGAGCTGGACTTGTTCAGCCTGGAGAAAAGGAGGCTCAGGGGTGACCTTGTCGCTCTCTATAGGTACCTCAAGGGAGGCTGTAGCGAGGTGGGGGTTGGTTTGTTCTCCCACGTGCCTGGTGACAGGACGAGGGGGAATGGGCTTAAGTTGCGCCAGGGGAGTTTTAGGTTAGATGTTAGGAAGAACTTCTTTACCGAAAGGGTTGTTAGACACTGGAACAGGCTGCCCAGGGAAGTGGTGGAGTCACCATCCCTGGAAGTCTTTAAAAGACGTTTAGATGTAGAGCTTAGGGATATGGTTTAGTGGGGATTGTTAGCATTAGGTAGAGGTTGGAGTTGATGATCTTGAGGTCTCTTCCAACCTAGAAATTCTGTGATTCTGTGATTCTGTTTTTCCAAGTGGTCTTGGGTCCTGTTGGAGCTGACCATGTGCTAGGGGCTGTACATGCAAGATGCTGAAGCAGTGACCACAGTGCTTTGCTCTGACTCCTTTGAGCCTTGCATCAGCCGAAGAGCACAAACCAGTGAAAGATCACTTCCCCTTGGTTCTCATCATTTACACAACTGCTGTTCTTAGCTATCATAACAGATAACAGCTGAACAAAGATTTAGCTGAGTAGTAATAAATGACAGAGGATTACTATTTTTTTCAAAAAAATTAAACTTAAAGGTGTAAGTGTCTTTGGTGCTAGAATAAATAACAAGTAGCCTGTGTGAGCATGCTGCCATCTGGAAATGAAAATCCAGACAAGAAGACATATACTTTTTATATTTACTCATAGGTAAAGACTATATGTGCCTACATAAAGACTAAAGACTATATATGCCTACGCATTACTGTGTAGGGTCAATTCAATGTATTATACACAATCCACAGAATTCTGGAGTTCTTATTTGAGTCTGCAAAGATTAAAGATCTGTCTAACCTGAGAGCAGACAAGCCTATATTTGACATCTGGATTTTTTTATTTTTTTTTTTTTATGTAATTTGAGATATTGTGTTAGCAGTATTCCTAATAAAACATGTTTTTATAGTATCCAGAAAATATTTTATTCACCTTCAGTCCTGAATATCCAGACATTTTAATTTATTATGATTATTATTATTGCTGTTGTTGTTCTGTTATACATTACCTAATGGGGAAAGAGATTGTAACCCAATTACATGTTACTGTATAAGGAACGACGTTTACTACATGTTTTCTATTCAAAAAGTTCTCCCAGGTGGTATATTTTGTGTCCTTATTAAAACAAAAATGTCTTAAAGTACTCAGAAAAATTATTTTTGTCATTGACAGGTATTTTCTTCTTGTTCTGTTTCTAAACTTAGACTACACATATAAGAACTCACACAGATAAACAGAAATCTGCATGTTCTTTATACTTTTTAAAATGCAATTACTTTCTTGACAGCTTTGTTAATACATGATTAATTCATAGCTAAGATTTGGAGAAATTACTTTGTTTTCATAACCACAGCAGTCAATCAAAAAGCAGAATGACATATTTTATCATTGATATTTCAGAACAATGGTCAAAAAAAAATTGATAGCTGAAATTATCTTCAACAAATATCTTTACCATACTATTCTCTCTGAAACTCAAACACTTGCTACCTATGCAGATCACTTCTTTGTGTTCACAAAGGTAGTTATGGCTGATGTCAAGGATAGCTACTAAGAACAATACCAGTACAGGATTGCCTCTTTAAGACCTCTGTTCCTGATACTGTAATAATTTCAGACATAGGTAGGTCTTCATGCAGATTATGATTAAAATTGTATAACTTTTCAGATTTTGACCCTCCTCCCCCACCAGTCTAATGAGGGACAGCTGCTATAAATACAGCAAATCAGGCTGTGGAAAGGTGATGGATGAAGATGCTGCAGGTGTCGCTGGAAACATGCTAGAATGCCTTGTGTTTTGGCCTTGTCTCCTAGTAGAAGATAGCAGCAAGCTAACACAGGCTGTAGCCTGCAAGAGATGCTGAACTTCAGTCTGATTTTCCCTGCAAAATGACAAATAATGACTTCAAGAGTAAAGGATTGATAATATAAGAATAAACAATGATGAATTTTATGTTACTCAGAGGTGAGTATACGTGGGGCTGCTGTGCAAGCAGTAATAGAGCATGCCTTCAACAATGAAGTCTGCATTTGGCACATATCGTCACCATCCCTGGAGGTCTTTAAAAGATGTTTAGATGTTGAACTTAGCGATATGGTTTAGTGGAGGACTGGTTAGTGTTAGGTCAGAGGTTGGACTTGATCTTGAGGTCTCTTCCAACCTAGACGATTCTGTGTTGTTTTTTTATTTTTTTTTAATTATTTTATTATTATTATTTTAAGTGAAATAAGATTTTTTTTTTGGTGTTTATGTGTTTTGTTTTTAAGAAGAAGAAGAAGGAAAAAAAGTTCAGTTTGTTTTTGTCCTCTATTACATCTCAGAAGTATTTTTTCAGCTCCTTTTCCAAAAAGAAGCCCATTCTGTGCTATCACACTGCCTTGGTCCCCAGGGCCAGACCAAGTTCTGCCATTGGTTATATGAATGAAATGCTGACCCTGGTGACAAATCACCTGAATTGTGAAGAGCAATTTTTTTTTTTCTGTGTCTACAGTGACATTTGCGCTCTCTTGAATAGCTTTTATGGCAGTTTAATTTTTATTTTTTTTGCTGATGTGTAGTAAAACACTTTTACTGTGGTTGGTTTAATTTTCAAAGCTTTAAAAAAAATCAATTTGTTTCTTTGTACTCAGTATATTGGAGTTGAAAACCGTAATGTACTATTACTTCGGGGTCACTGCTTAACTTCTGTTTACCCACTTGTCCATGAATATTCCCTGGAGTTTATTACTGCAATCCATTTTTTTTTTTTTTTTAATGCATTAATTTATATATTGTTCTGAAGTAAGTACTGTCAGAATCTTTAAGAACAATGACTGATTTTAAGGTGAAAACAATTTACTGCATGCAGGAACACAAAATCCATTAGACCTTCACATGAATACCCATGTTCTGTTCTTTGTACTGCAAAGTTTCTGAAGATGTAGCTGTTACAGACACAGCAACACAAAATAAGGAAAGAAAAAGGTGGTACACTGCATAGCACAAATTAGCCAATACTAACTACTCTGTCCTTTGAGACAACTCTGAGTTAAATACCCATTGTTGTACTTCACAGCTTCTTTCTCCAAGAGAAGGGAACCTGGAAGGTGCCAAAATCCTGACAGTTGTTAAGCTTTTGGCAAACACTAAGAAATTACAAATATTAAAGCTTTTTTTTTTTTTTTTTTCCTGGTACAGGGAGGCCTTTGACACAGACTTAAAGTATTGCAAAGGAATGGAAGAATAGCATTAAAAGCAGCCTGAGATTCCTAGCATAACTGCCAATTAAATGGTTGGCCGTAGAAATTCCTTAAAGGCAGCCGTCAACAGAGCTGAGGACTGCATGCTACACTGCTTATCTCTATTGCAATAGGGCAGTATCTAGACTATTTTTTTTTTTTTTTTTTGGATAAGTGTCCATATTGTAGTTACTACTAGATAGACATACATTTTCAGACAGAAATATCTTATTATTTAGCTATGTTCACCTAATTCATCTCTTATACCATAATAAAAGCATCTAACACTCCTTTCATCAACAAAAAGTCATTTGTATAGAGACTTCTAATATCTCAATACTACTGGAAAAAATCCATTTATATACCAATGCAATATATATGAAATACATATAATGGATGAGATGCTGGAGTTTCTTTCACTGTTATTATCTGTTTGGGAAGCTCTGTAATAGTATTTCTGAAGATCATAGTATCTCTGTTTTACAGGTTATAGCAGTATAAGGATGCTACATCAGTCACACCTCTGATTCTCACTCTACTTATCAAAGCAACCTTTGGATAATTTCCAGCTGAGCAATGGCAGTGGATAATCCATTATCCTCTTTGCTAGTTCTTTTGTCTTCTGAACAAAGGATTTAATTCAAATTATTAATCTGATTCCAAAATGTAACAGCATCTTGAAAGTGTTTTTTTTTCCCCATGCTTGAATGGAATAAATGACCCTTTTCTACTTGTTCTAGGGGGAGAGGGCAAGGTGGAGAGAGTAAGATGAATAAAGACCTGATTTAAGTCAGAAAAATGCTATAGGGATTGATAATGTTATGAGAACCAAAAAAAAATAAAATAAATAAATAATAAAAGCAGAGAAGCTGACTACTACTTGAGGAAGGTGGGAGAAATGTTTTAATTATCCTGCTCTTTGTGTAAACATAATGGGGGTGGGGGCATTGAAGACACTCTCATTTCAGTGCATGACCTGCACCTTGACAGACAACAGGTCACCCAGGATCTGAAGCGTGGGAACAGCACCATCTATTGCACGGCTGCCCTTACCATCGCAGACAAACCTCACAGCTTCCCCTGCACGGCCTTCACAAAAGCTCTGTAAGGCAGGGTGTTTCCTTAATTTTCCTTTTTTTTTAATTTTTTATTTTTTTTTTTTTGAGTTGGATGGGGGTGGAGAGTGGATAATGATTTGATAGTGCCTTGCAAAATATATGTGCTGAAGCAAAAACTGAGCCCGGTTCTCTTGAATGTCAAGTTTGTGCTGGGTCTCTGTTACTCTCCTACTTAAAAGTCACACCTGCTCAAGAACCTTGATAAATCAGTTTAATGAAAACACCTGCAGTTCTTTCTCCACTAATCTTAGGGAACATATTTACCCTCACCTTTCCATGTATGAACCATTATGCCTTTCAATTACAATTGTATTACATTTTGAACCCTTTAGAAAAACTGAATGCTTATATTAAGAAAAACAGAGTTGCAGGTAGAAGGTAAGACAAAGGTGTGTGTGTTTGTGTATATACATGTATATATATATGTGTGTATATATATATATACACACACTGACGTAGAAAGTAAGACAAACAACATATATGTTAATACCTTTTTATTCAAGCTTTAAAGTTTGGAAGATAATTGTCATTTTGAAAAGATTTTTTTTTTTCTAATTTTGTTGCAGATTCACCACCTTGCAAGTACAGTTTAGCAGTTGGAAAAAGAAGCATGTTAGAGTAGTCTCATCTTTGAAAGTCAATATCCGTCCACAAACCACAGTGATCAGACTATATGAAAGGGACATACAAATTTCATATCCATGACTACATTTGTATAGAGGCTTTTAATTATTCTTTTATTTCTTTCAAGTGCCCCCTGAAGCAGGAGTTGGATTTAAGGAGTTAGTACAGACAGATAATGAACTCCATAATAGAGGATCGATCACTGGAGAAGCAAACCAGACAGAAATAATCCTTCTGTAGGTATTTGGTAAAATTGGACTATATTTACTGAATTGGAGAAAACCTACAAAAGAAAACTGTGTGGGGCAGAATTAAGAGAAAAAGTTATAAGCATGTAAGAGGTGTATCTGCACATAACCATGGCAAGAACTTAGTTTAGACTCTTGCCAAGAACTGGTAGTATTTCACAATGGCTACCTAATAACAATGTTTTTTTTTTAAAAAAAAGTGGTAATGTAATGACCCTTTGGAAGATCACACATTTGTGTGCTAAACAAAACTTGCACCAAGTTCAAATCAGAATTAACTCACAACTTGTGACCAGGGAAGCATGGTAGTATATTTTCTAGAAGGCAAAAAGATTATGTATGCATAACCCCCTGTTTTTTCTTAATCAATTTTGTAAAAATTTCCAAGTCATTCTAATGGTGGATAATAATTATATTTTTTCATCTGATTGCTGTCCAACAGAAGTAAAAGTAGTGTAACAAGTTATAGTTAGCTCACTTATTTTCATGACAACATAAATGATATATCCAGCCTTTAAAAATATCATCATATCATCAATGAAATAGCCATTTTCTAATTGTTCTCTGTGTAGCCATCCCCCACCTGCTGAAAGACTGCAGGTATGTATGCAACTCATGCAGGATGGTGTTCTGGAGAAAGATGTAAGTGCAACAATAAGCTTTCATAATATCCTAGAGCCTCAAATAGTTTGAAAAGACCATAACTTTCTTGACTGTCCAAGTAAATATTTTAGTTCACACTGGCTGAAGACCTTGATTTTATACATGCTGACCCAGTTTTCTAACTTGAATAAATTACCTTTGCAAATTGAAACCACAATGCTATGTGACTGGCACTGGCCAGGAACCTCTCCCTGTGATCCTGGAGGTTTAATTCTTATTCAAACTAATCTAACTGACCTTACAAGGAATGTAGATAAATGGAGAATGTAAGACTTTCCCTATTTGTTTCAATGACTGAAAGAAACACTATTAGCTTTATGAACTTGTATGAATAATAGAGTTGAACAAAATACTGAATGGGGAAAAATATGCTGTTTTTCTTTCCTAAGAGAAGGGAAGAAAAAATAATAATAAAAAAATCACCACCAACAACAAAAAGATGTATCCAAAACTTGAAAAATATTTTTTTAGAAATGTGCTAGTATGCTTTGAAAAACATTTCAGAGCTACTCTACTGTCAAACTTCTAAAAACAATTCACTTCAAAGACTTACAATCTCTTTATCGTTCAAGTATGTTTGACATGGACATATTTGCGCAGTCTACAGTTTATAACTTTTTTGCTTCAAAGCACCATTCTTCATAAGAAAAAAAAAAAAAAAAAAAAGAAGGAAATAGATAAGGGAAGATACAAAGAAAATATAAAGGAGGAAAGAAATGAATGATGGTTTATAAAGGAGAGAATTTTTTTTCAGACCTGAGTTTGACTTGTGACGCTGATTTACCTGCCACTTTGAGGTATATTCCATTGCATGTGGAAATTTACACCTGCCAAAATAACAAATGAGATTAAGGTAAAATCCTCAAACTGTATGCAAAGTTAGTAGATTTATAGACTTCTTATGTTACTACAAAAATGAACATTCCTTCTTCATAAAGGAATTGTTTCTTTTGCATTATTTGCTTGCCTCATATTATGAAATAAATGATAGTTGCCAACACAATAACATGGGTTGAGGAGAAACTCTAAATAAGTTAAGATTTTTGAGTTATGTTTGTCAATTTTTTCATGTGTGCTTTGTCCTTAAAAAGTCATTAAGTGATTCCAAATTTAATAAAATTCAACTTCTTTTTCTTTTGTTTGCTGGTAGTTTAAGGTGCATTTTTCTGTTCTCATTTTAAAAACCTATCTGTACCTGGAGAGTTTGTTTTCTGTATGCAGTGTTAATTGTGAACTAGTAGCTGGACAACTTAGATCTGACTTCATTGTGAAGTATAACACTGTGACTGTCATAATCTCCGAAAAAAACATATATTTACAGATATAAATTTGTATGTTTTTGCTACATACTTGCTTTGGACATCTAATCTGAGTAACAGTCATATTGGCAATCTCTTTGAAGTCTTATTTCTTCAGCATTATGTCAATAAAATATATACAACAAAATGAAATTTTAACAAAGGATTAAAAAACAAAAACAAAAAAAAAGAGAAATTAACTTTTCTCCTGAAAAACGAGAACTCATATGAGACTGAGACTTCACTTAGAGGCATTGTACAAATGCTATTGTAAAATAGCCTTTTTTTTTTTTTTTTATCTGATCGCATGAAATAAGATTGTTCAAAATTCATGCTGGGAACAATAAGTTGACAGAGAAGTCTGCCAAACATTTGTTTTCTGAATCAAGCTCAGGATTACGCTTAGACAGCAGCAACTTTTGTGCATGAGTGGGTACTTTGATCTGGATATCTGACAGCATAACAAGAATAAAGAAGCATACCATAACATGGGGTTTCCTGAAGATGTCAGTTGTTCATCTTTGTCAGCAATAAGTGCGGTTTACGTTCCCTCAGAGCTTTACTTTAAAATCTGATTCTTGGAGGTAATATCCAGACACAATTTAGCATGGAACTCAGTTCATGTTCTGAGATTCCCAAACTTGTCTTAGGCTTTCAGACACCTGAAGGTTTTGTCAGCAACGACAACTTGGATTGTCCGAAGGAGGACTTCTAATTTATGAGGAGGGCCTTGAGCTCATTTTAAATGCCACAAGATCATCAGGAAAAAAAAAAAAAAAAGTTTATTCTACAATAAAAATACAATAAAAAAAAAAAAAAAAAAAAGATTAGGTTCTTGGTTACAGAGGATTGGAAAATGTAATTAGGTAGTTCTGCATCATGTACGTAACCTTCTTCCATACCTGCCCCAGTGACTTGGCTGATGTGAGGCAGACCTGGCAGGTTAGCATCTTCTGTTTTTATGGCTGTCTTGTTTGGGAGAAGCTTTTTAGTTTATATCTATTTTGATGCAGCTGCTTAAGCCAGAATTTTTCCTTCTTGTTTCAGATCTCTTTTCCTACTCTTGTTATCTTGTAAGACTGCACTAAGATAGCTTTTAATCGGTTATGGAAGTGGTAACTTAGTTTTCTCTTCCACTGTTCTCTATATTGCATAAGTAAATGCAGCAATGTTTGACATTTCTTGGCTCATCTCTGGGATTAAGTGTTCCTCAATTAACATTAATTGAAGAGCCTTTCTGCAAGTGTTAGTGTTTTCAATACATGAGACATATTAGCTGTAAATGCGTATTATTAAACTCTTTAATATCTAGGTCCATTCTAAAGTCTTCATAGGGACCATATGTGACCTAACACATCTATCAGATATATTACTCTTAACAAAAGATTTTTTCCAGAACCACCTTGTCCTCCATCTTTTGACAATACTAGATGTTTGCAGTACCAATAAACAAAACAATACAAATAAGTTCATTCTGAGGTAAACATGTTAAGCATGTTGAATTGTTGCACTTGAGTTTAAAAGAGGATGTAATCATCTCTTTCCACTGTCTAGACATTGGAAAGAGTTGTCAAGGCTACAGCTTACCAAGAATCTGCTTTTGCTCCATGAGGAGAACTAAATCTTTGAAATCAAAGCATTATTATAAATATTAGCTGGCATGGATTTCTGACACGAAAAATCAAGTGCTGCCCTTCACTGAACTGTTGCTCACCATTTCTCCCATTAGGCACACTGCCAGACCCGATGGTGTATGTGGAAGCTGCAAAGAATCGCATCTGAATGTTTATATAGGGGCTAAACTATCCTAGGGAAGGTCAGACCAGCATGAGGGGGCAAATCACAGGGAAACCTCACTGTGGAGAGGAGTGACAGCTGTCAGAAAGCAGGAGTTACTACTTGGAGCATGCCCATTGCCTGGCAGATGGGTATACTTACTTACAGTGAAATAATTCTTATGTTCCTGAGAGATAGGAACCACTACAGAAACATTTTTCGATCTTCAAATCCAAGTAGTGACTGCTTCAAAACAAGCTAAAAGGAGACATTCATCTGCTTTAGCCTCCAATTTCTCCTGGAGAGTTTTTCTCCTTCTTGAAGACTTCCCTGGCACAGTTAGTATTGCCACAACAAGTGGAAGGAAGAAAACTTGCTAGGCTAAATTCTTCTTTAAAGATACATCCCCTCCATAAGCCTACTATCAGCATGTGTCACAGTGGCATTTTGCAAATCTGCTGTGCATTCCTACACACCAAATGTTTATTATGCATTTTAAGATGTTCTATCACAACACAGGGGGAATATGCTAAAGTGAAATCTATGACAACACAGCTTCTGAGTGTATTTATTTCTTTGTAGCCAGATCAGCTCTCTATTGAAGGTGATTTAGCCCAGTTCAATGGAACCAGTTTTAAAAAATGTCTCTTGCAAACTCCATTCTCTGCCAGGCCAGGCTGCAGCCTCTGTGATTGATTTATTGGCCATGTCCCTGCTTGCCTGCCTTGGTGTGGTCCTGTAACACCCATGTCTTTGGCTTCTGAAGTGGATTTCAGGTTATTCACATGCCACTCCTATGTGAGGCTCACAATGTTCAAGTATGTGAAAGTCAGGAAGAACTCTGTTAGAACAGAAGAAGTCAAATGAACAGAATAACTGGAAATCAGACATGACCCGAGAACAGAAAGACTGCCTCCTGCCTGAAAAATTCATCTTCTTCTCTTTGGAAATGAACAAATCTCTTCTAAAATATTAACTTTGGTTTTTAAATTTTCCTGTTTATTAAAACTGCATAGAGGAAAAGATACAGACCTAAGTGTGAAATTGTGGTCTTTAACTAGACTGTAACAGCTACTGAGGTTCAGTGATTAGTTTGTTGGTGGATAAAGACCCTTCAAAACTGTTCCTTGAAAGCAGACACATTCTTATCAAGAACTTTGCAGAAGAGATACTATCAGTGGATAGACAAGAGTGATACAGGAGAAAACCAGAACCCTAATACATCAAAGTATTAATACAGCAAAATGCTTCACTGCTTTTCAAAAAGAGCACATGCTGTCTAATGGGACTTGTGTGCTTGTCTAAGCTACGCAAATAGCACAAAGATGTATATTAGGCCAGAACAAAAGCAGGAATTACACTTTTAATGAAAAGGTGGGTAGAAAGGAAAGAGGAAAGGTCAACATAAAGCTTGTATGTGGAGGCAGGAGGATTAGAATAGGGAACTCAAGACAGGATCTTGGGCATCGGATATGTAGCTCTATTCCAAAGAGGATCAGGAGGATGGAGAATTGAGGTGAAGAGAATAAGAGTCGAACATGTGAGGAGGGACAACCTCCTCCTTATTAAAGGATAAAGATGTCTTCCCTGTTGCATGACTCAACATAGAAGTGGCACTGGTAAAGTTGTGGGTTTTTTTTGTTCTCTCACTTTAATTTCTGTGTTTGTATTATCATCTCTGTTATCCTTTAGAATCTTGCAGTTCTCATATGGCTTTATCTTAGCCTGCTGACCAGCACTATACTGATATACGATCTCTGTTAAACTTGGCTCTATCACAATCTTTCAGGGAGCTTTCTGGTTTATTCTCTATTCTTGGGTCCTGTAGCTATCATTGTACTGGATATATGTCGAATGAGGGTCACAGCCACAGCCATTGCTGGAGTTAAAAGGTTGGGATGTGGGACTTGGAACTCCCAGGCTCTGTTTGGGGTTTTGCTGCCTTGTGGTTTTCAAAGTTGAGCAACATCCCTGGAGCTTCTGATCACATGCAGGCAAAGGCATCGTTTGGTACAGCATTGCTATTGCCTGTGTCAATGTTATTGTAAAGGCAGATTCATTGAAAGACTGTTGGAAGCATCTCTTGTTCAGATGATTCAACTTTATCTGGATCTTTTTGGGTTCTCATTTTGAAAGTGTGCTCCATTAAAAAACACACAAAACAAAATCTCTTAAATTCATTACAGAGTTCAAAATGGAATTAAAACTGACTTGATTAAACTTTTTGTTTAGCCTCAAACATTATTACTTTTTAATGTTGTCTTTCTTGCTCAAATGTTTCTCTTTAATTTGTTTTCCCCTCAAATTGCCAGCAAACCACAGGCACTTTATCACTGCATGAGATACTGGGACTCAGTTCCAGCTTCCACATCACAAAGTGTCTACCACACCATGAAACTGAGCTATCTCTTTACCCCCACAGGAAGCACTCCCTAACCATAGATTGAGGCATAGGCATAAGGCAGTTCATGTGGGAGGTTTGTCATACGGCTGTTCTAGAGATAAGCAGAAAGCTTCACTGAACAAAGCTGCATTAGCATTAACCACACAGCTCTTAGAGGCAAGCATATCCTAATTAATCACAATTATGCAAACTCAAGCATTTGCATATAGCACCATGCACAGAGTTACAGGGAATTTGGCAGTGATGCCTACTGGTTGTGAGTCAGCCAGGAAGGGAACCTCAGCACTTGCCCCAGGAAATCAGACAGAGGGGTGAGACTCTAGGATCTCCCAGCTGGGAACAGGGCAAGAACAAAGGCTTAATTAAGTGCAGCTTCTCTGGGAAGTTACTGTATTTCCCTACTTAACAGGAAATCTACCTCCTTTTTTTATACTTCCCATCTAAGTTTTGCATGGTCCTTTAGTGATTCAGCTAAAACACTGTGCTCCTCCTTTGAACTGGCAGAGTCAAAGGCAGCTGCCAGCTGGGCAGCACTCTAAATTCACAGCTCTAACACCTCACTTTGATGATACAAAACCTAGTGCCTCAGCCAAATTCCCAGTAGCAAAACTATTCACCTTCTTGAGCCCTAATCAGCTACCAGCAGAGCTCCAAAGGGAGGTGAATCTCAGTGGCAAATTGGCTGCAGGCTGTTAAGATCTAGGTGCAGCTTCAAGTGCGATGCTCATAGCATCAAGCTATGAACCACTTGCGCCATAAAGGCCACATGCTCAGTTTTGTCCCTGTGTAGACTAATGCTGACAGATCAAGTATTATTTATTACTAAAATTATCTAGATCTTTTTCTCTCTGCAGCTGGGAAGCTGGGTAATTTGTTAGACATTCCTCAGTTACAGAAGAAGATATTGCTGGTTGTAGTCTATTCACTACTTTGTGAGTACAATTCTCTGTAGAACAAAAGCAAATGTAAATTGACTAAACAGGAAAACTTACTTTGTTTTGTTCCTGGAAAGGAATACAGAGATATTCTCCCTGCTCTCCCAGGTGTTGCAATTACCTATTAGTTCCTTTTCCCAAATGAAACAAGAGCCAGCAGTGTGCTCAGGTGGCCAAGAAGGCCAGCAGCATCCTGGCTTGTATCAGAAACAGTGTGGCCAGAAGGGCTAGGGAGGTGATCGTCCCCCTGTACTCAGCTCTGGTGAGGCTGCACCTCGAGTACTGTGTTCAGTTTTGGGCCCCTCGCTACAAGAAGGACATCGAGGTGCTTGAGCGGGGCCAGAGAAGGGCGACAAAGCTGGTGAGGGGCCTGGAGAACAAGTCCTGCAAGGAGCGGCTGAGGGAGCTGGGCTTGTTCAGCCTGGAGAAGAGGAGGCTCAGGGGCGACCTTATCGCTCTCTATAGGTACCTCAAGGGAGGCTGTAGAGAGGTGGGGGTTGGTCTGTTCTCCCACGTGCCTGGTGACAGGACAAGGGGGAATGGGCTTAAGTTGCGCCAGGGGAGTTTTAGGTTAGATGTTAGGAAGAACTTCTTCACTGAAAGGGTTGTGAGGCATTGGAACAGGCTGCCCAGGGAAGTGGTGGAGTCACCATCCCTGGAAGTCTTTAAAAGACGTTTAGATGTAGAGCTTAGGGATATGGTTTAGTGGGGACTGTTAGTGTTAGGTCAGAGGTTGGAGTTGATGATCTTGAGGTCTCTTCCAACCTAGAAATTCTGTGATTCTGTGATCCTCCCCTGCCTTCTCAAATTCAAAAGCAGGTATCTATCCAGGCTAGCACTGACTGCTTACAGGAGGCTGGTTGAGGGGTGCCTCACCTGTACCTATCAGAGCAGAATAGATAACAGCACTTTAGAAAGAGAAAAGAAAGGCTGAAAACTCTGCTTTTTGTAATCAGAGACAGTCAGCATAGAAAACAAGTAGGTTGAAGAGACTATGATGATTTAAAAATAAAAATAAAATCTTAAACGAATGTGTGAATGAGTGAGCACTTGTAAGTAGTATGAACAGGGAGAATCTTCCCACCCTTCTTTTCTGAGTGATTGATGAGAATACTATTCAGCCATATCCTTGAATAGCAAAAATGAAAGCATTCATGTTGATTTCTTTGGAACTACTGCTGTTTATGTCACTGCAAGATATATCCCTAAGAGAGGTGAGATAAGGTGTAAGGAGGGTGAAGCACATGAGATTAATGAAAAATTATCACAGGTGCTGTATTCCAAGTAAATACAGCTCATAACCTCAGGAAGCCTTCAAGAAGTTTTTTCTTTCAGTCTTGCTTCTGGTTTATAAATAACAATGAACAAATATACCTCTCTGCTCTGAATGCCTCTCTAGCAATGACATGTTGTCATTAATCATTATAGGATTCATTGTTAGCTTTCTTTCTTTTCAATGCAATACAACATTTTGCTTGTGGTTTTACACAGAATTATACCAAGATATAGATATGTCCTGATTATCTCTTTTAACACAAGAGACGTGGCCTTTGCTAGAGAGCACTGTCTGATTTTCACCTTGGAGCAGAAGCAGCACTGAATACAGCAACCACATGCTAACATCCCAGGGGGCACAGTGTGAAACAATTTCACAATTAGGTAGAGTACTGCGAATTAGGACTGTGGGACCAATATGTTGCTGGCACTTTTATCTTCAACTGCTTGATTAAGCTGACTATTGTTAATCCGTTCCTTTTGTCATCCATCTATGAAGAATATAAATCCGAAACTATAAATATTCTTTGTAAGTCTGAGAAGCAGATGAAAAATGAAAGAAAATTGAGGTTTTTCTAGACTATACATAGAGGGTTTAAAGCTTTTTTTATTATTATTATTTATTTTAGCTAAATGTGCACTTTTTTTTTCTTTTCCAAATCATTCAGTCTTTCTTAGATTGAAATTAACTACAACTTTATAAGATCCTAATCTACAGTTAAAAAGTACAAAAGCAGATGAAAACAGGTCTTGAAATTTCTCAGTTCTTAACATTCTTATTCTCATGTAACAGTAATGCAGGTGAACAGCTGAGAGAGAGATGCATTTCTTCCTTAACACTAAATCTCTGCCCCTTCAAGTAAAGGCCGAAAGCTCAATAACCTGCTCAGCAACCCCAGTAAAACCTGGGGGAACTTTGGCAATATGACCATGTGTCATGAGAGAAAAAAAAAAAAAAAAAAAAAAAAGGCATTTGAATCACATGAAGAAACATCTCTCTCCCATGTTGTTTGTTGTTTAGGAAACAACAGTAACTAATAATAATTTGACCAAATCTACTCTAAAATATATGGCATAATCCAGATCACCTGCTGTACAGGGTGATCCTACTCCCCAAATTCCCACAGATTTCATGGAGGCTTGGATTTTATTCCTGTTCTTACTTAGCATAAACTTGCTAATGTCTTCTCTTAAAACAGGACTTCTGCAGTTACTTTTTAGCAGTATTTGGATGGGCTGAGGAAGATTTTTTATTTTTTTTCAAGGGGGTGTGCAAAAATTGGACTAGAAGGGCCCACTGTAAATTCAAATGGATAAACCTTATTGTTATTAGCCTCTAGGATCCTATCTGAATATATGTCGAAAAGATTTTGTAAATTTCTGCTTATACTTCTTAAAACCACAAGCATTCTGCTTTGATTTACACATAAGCACATCAAAGATTAAAGAGCAAGACAGTTACGATGAAGCTGATGAATTCTTAATCTCAGAAACAGCGACAAATTAAGGGAAAACAGAGTCTCGTTACTGGTTGTTCCTTTGTGATTAAGTATTAATTATCTTCTATGTCTGACATTCTGTAGCCCTATTTATTTGATTAATTTAATTGTCATCCTAATTAATTTAATTATTTTGTAGCAAGGGTTGAGAGGCTGGTGTATTCACGGCTCTCTATATGGAGCTCGACTGATTACCAGCGCCACAGTTTGCTGAACTGGTAAAAAGCCGCCGCTCGGTCCCCGGTGCCCCTGTCGCTTGTCTGTGCCTGACTGATGTGCCCTCCGCTGGATTCTGTCTCCGTGCCGTTGTTCCCAGATTAATGTAGGGGATGGGATTATTCACGGTGCGTTAAATTAAGCATGTAGAGCAATGTATGCAGGACACAGCCTTCAGTCCTTGAACTTTTGGGGGGATGAGTGTACATGAGCAAGTCTGAGTGGTAAAGAGAAAAAAAAAATAAATAAATCGGGGAGGGGGAATTAAGGGAAGCTCGTCTATCCGGAAACACAAGTAAAAATACTGGGGGGGAGGGGGAAGGCAGCATTAAGTGGCACTGGGGGGTTGCTTTGCTTTGTCACTCCGCGAGGCAGACACATCTTTGCAGAGCAACTTGTGAGCAGCCAGCAGCCCGCGGGCCGGGCTCTCTTCGTCCCGCACAGCGGCGGAGCTCCAGCCTCGCAGGGAGGGGCGAGGAACAGCGACCCCAGCCCGCCCCCGGCCGCCGTGAGACCCCGCAGCTTCGGGGCAGCGGCTCCCGGGACCTCCTCGTCCCTGCGGCCAAGCGGAACCGAGCGCGGCCCCGGCGCCTGCGCCCCTGCGGAGGAGGGCGGGGGGGGATCCGGCCCCACGGCAGCCCCCCCCCTTCCTGGCAGGGGGCTGCCCCGGGCCCTGCTCTAACGCCTACCGGTGTCGGGAACCGGCCCGAAAGAGAGGGAGAACTCGCGCGTCCCCGCCCGCGCGTCCCCGCCCGCGGCGCATCCGCCCGCCCTCCCGGTCCTGCGGCCCCCCCCCCGGGGGCTCGGGGCCGGCCCCGGCTGGAAGATTTTCCTTCTCGCTTCCCTTCGGAGGGGTTTTGTCGCCTAGTCGTGCGCTGAGGGGAGGCACCGTCCCTAAGGCACCCTGCCTCACCCTGCGGGGGAAGGGAGCTGGGTGGGGGCAAGCCAGGAAGGGAGGATCTCAGCGGCTCTCCTAAAAATCTCTCGGCAGGCTGCGAGGAAGGGAGAGTTTGGCACTTGGCGGGCGAGGCTGCTCTTGTTTTCCCCGGCGGTGATGCCTCTGGACTGAGAGCGGCGAGGCTGCGAGAGTTGGGGGGACGGAGCCCTCCCCAGCATCCCTCCCCCTCCCCATCCAGCCCCGGCGGCTGCCCCCCGCTACATGAGAGCTGCAGGGAGGAGAGGGCGACTCGGTGCCTGCTAGGGCTGCTCCCCGCCGCCTCCCGGACTTTCCCACCCCCGCCCAGGAGAGTTGCCTCGGCAGGCTCCGTGCTATGGCGAGGCTGCGGAGAGGCAAACTAGCCGCTGGATTTTTATTACTTTTCCAATGCCTGAGCGAGCGCTGCCAGCTCGCCGCCGAGGAGACGCCGAGCCAGAGCAACGGTAAGCCAGACCGGGACCGGGACCGTGATGGGGACACGGGGCTGGGGTCAGGGTCAGGGCTGGGGGTGGCCCCGCCACCCCCCGCAGCATCACCGCAGAGAGCAAACGGCGTTTGGGGGCCGGCTCCCCCCGCTCCCGAGGGAGGCCCGGGGTGGCCGCGGTCCCGGTTTTGCACCCCTCCTTCATCGCCGGCTTCTCCGGGAAGAGCTTCCCCCTCTCTCGCTTTATTTATTTATTTTAACGACAAGTCGGGACTTTTCCTCCCGTCATCTATTTGCTCCTCCGTCACCGGTGCTGTTCCTTTCCCAGAGCTCTTCGTCGGGTCCCCGTGGGTTCCTTCCCGGCCTCAGAGATCCCCCCCCGCCCCGAGGCGAAGGGCTCGGTAGGGAAGGGGGAAAGGCCCCAGGGAGCCCGGGGCAGAGGGCTGAGACCCCCGGTGACCCCCCAGCTGCTCCCCCGGCAGCGACCCGTGGAAGCGCAGGCAAAGTTTCCCTGCAGCTCCTGCCCGGGCACTCAGCTCCCCTTGCTCAAGCTGGTAGCTTGCAGCCTTCCCTGAACAAGCAGGCGTTGAGAGAAGGAGCAAGAGAATGGAAGGATACCCTCGGGGCCGTGGGACCTGTTAGTTAAGGGTTGCTCTGTCGGCTCAGCTCGCTTGGGGTCCTCTCGTTAGTGCTTCTCGGAGACACCTGTTAATGCGTGACACATGGCACCTGCGGGGCTTTCTGGCCCGCCACTGTTTACCACAGCGTGGGGCTCCCTTTTGATCGCTAAAGCCTTCTGTGCCTTGCATTCCTGTGCTGCGGAGGGGAAAGCTGCTAAAGGAAAGCCTGGTGCGTTTGCAGATAGATATTTAAGCAGCAAGTGAGGAAAAGCGTGTTTTTTGTGTGTGTCAGGGGACCTTGCTGCAGCAGCTTCTAGCTTAGATATATATTTATATATTTGTGAAAGTGATGCTTTTATGTTTGAAATACTACCCAGTTCATTATCAGATGAAACATGTTCACCAGCCTCCCTGGTGTACTAGAGCTGTCCCTTTCTTCTTTCCTAAAAGGTTTCATACATGTGAGGTGTTTTGTGGTCACAGAGTGACTGACCCGAACTAGGGAGACTTGAGAGTTTTCTGCAATGCCAGGTGAGATAATATGCCAGACAGAGCAGGGATTTTCCCAGTCAGGGGCCTACCGCTGAGTTTGGGAATTGCTAAATGACAAGGTAGCTCAGCAGGTTGCTGGGTGCTCACATGTCACTCGGGGCCAAGGGGAAAAGCCAGGAGGAGGCTTTTCATGCACTGCTGCAAAACTCATGCTGCTTCTCTCAGGGCTTTAGGTAGCAGTTGTTGGTGTTTGTTAATGTTAGTTATCAGGAGAAATAAAAGTGTAGCTGCCAGAGTACAGAAAGAAAATGACTGCGGTGTGTGGCAGTGGACTAAGGTGACAAAGTTTATTAGCCTACAAAACATTGTACCTTTAAAAGAAACTGTCAGCGCTGACTAAAAGAAATATAACCTGCCAGTAGGGAAATAATCACTGCGCATCGGTGAGTTAGGCTATTCAGTTGTAATAGTCAGCAACGTCTGTACCAGGAGGTGCTAAACAGAAGGTACACCAACAGCTTGCTTATCCATAAATCATCTGTTAGTGTCTTGTGTGTTACTGAACATGATATAAATTATGAAGGAGTTAATAATAAGGCAAATATTACTTTGATATATACATTCTGAAGAAAATACTTGAAGAGGTTGTTTCCTTCAACTGGACAATCTGATGCCAGTTTTGACAGATGGATGTGTATAACCACATAGTCTTATTCCTTCTCCCTTTGATAAAAAGTATGTATTATGACAGCAATAATTAAATGTAACTAACATAATCAAAGTTGTATTTAACACATTTTCATCATTACTTTTATGTATGTATATATAATGATTTTCTACAGTATATATTTCAGTATATAGGCTGTGTCTGATTAGCAAAAATAGAACTACTACTAAGTAAAACCAGGGGGACTCAGTTTCTGTGGACAAAAATAAAAAGAGCCATTTCAAAGTTTCACTCTATTTAGCATCTACTGCATCCCTTTGGAATAGCTCGGGTAAAACCTTAGAAAAATTAAAGTTTAAAAAAAATTAAATCTTTGAAGTTACTGCAGATCCTTAAAGGGAAGATGTTTTTCACATATTCTTGAAATACTCTTTTACTTTAAGTGATAGCAAAACACCATATTGAAAGTGAATGACATTAACAGCATCAAGAAATGCAAATGTTTAGTATGCCCTGTCAGGGTGTGTGTGTGTGTGAGATTTATTTATTTATTTATTTATTTATGTTTCCCCAAGTTCTCAGAATTACCTTTCAGGGTAAAAGCAGGTCGGATCAATTCAAGCCGAATCGTTTTCTAGGCACACCAGCACTTGTCTGGCTGCCTCTGGATGTTTTTTTAACTGTGGGTCGCTGTGACCAAGGTGTGCGCCAGCGGGAGCGGGGCTCTTCCCGCTAGAGGGCACAGCGGCTGCTGCACCCTCCCCTGCGCCTGGTCAGAGCTGCCCTTGCTGACGAAAGCGCTATAAATCAAGAGTGAAGACTATTAAACGTTAGATTTGTGTTTCGTGTGTGTTTTACAGTGCCAAAGCTGCATGTGACATGAATTCAGTGAGCTGAAGCAGATGCTCTTTCGAAAGCTTGCACAACAATTAAGGCTCCCAGTTAAGGGAGGGCTTGCTGCTTGTTGAAATGCTGCCACAAGAAGCCTTGATGTTATATTCTTTAGCAAACGCCATCAGTCAGAATTAGGGGACTGTTGTAATTTCTCTTCTGTCAAAGCATATTCCAGAATTCTGGTAAAATTTATATTCATTGGACTACTTCTGTCTCCAAGCATCACCATTCAATGAGGGGTAGAATTGTTTTTATGGGATAAACCACTGTTAGACAGTATCTACAAAAATAGTCACATTTTTCTATTGCCTGAGGTTTACTCTCAAAAAAAAAAAAAAAAAAAAAAAAAAGGTTAAACGTTATGGCCTTCACCTTTAATCTTAAAAGTATAAAGCAAATTATGACTTTTGTCAACATGTGTCAGATATTATTTTCTCTTTGCATTCAAAATTACATTTTTGTTCCATACATATGAGGTCAAAGGGGAAACAATCAGATTGAAGAATCCCATTGACATTTATGAGCACATTCTCTTTGCATATCTCATGTATTTTTTTCTAAGAATTCCCTCCAAGAAGTCATCTCTTAACTTTCAATATGGCTTTTCCTTTTTTTTTTTTTTTTCTCTCTCTCTCTCTCCACTCTTTGCCATTGTCATTTCTTCTGAAAGGGTGTTTTGAAGTATTACTAGTAAACAGCAGGTAAAATAAGGTTGACTTAAGTATTAAAGTCATTTTAATAGAAATTAATTTCCACAGTTTTAGAGTAAGATCAATAGTCAATAGTTCACTGAAGGTTTAAAAATCCCATTGGGAAAATAATGTTTCTGTTCAGTTGTAAATATTCCTTGTTAGAGTTTTCATCCTCACACACGCACTTAAAACCCAGCTAACACTTGACTCCGATGTTAGCTTTTTTCTGACACTTAAATAGGAGCTGATTATAAATAACAAGAAAATTAGCTTCCTACATTGTAAACATGTAGGAAATAAGGAAAAGATCTTTCTATTTGGAAAAGTTATTTCATTAAGTGCAAAAATTTATTAGCAACGCATAATGGCCATTTAAAGCAAAATGCAGGGACAACATCTAATGCCTTGCTGAATACCAAACTTCTGAAAAAACAGTTTACTAGAGGTGCTTCATGTAGGACAAGAGAATCCTGAAGCCATGAAAGAAACAGATGAGGGAATTCATAATGCCAGGTAATGAGAGAGACCCACTGAGAAAAATAGTCACAGACCTATGGTGAGTTAGCATATTCATTAAGTTTATTTTATTTTTTCCTGTTTTATTTTGGCACACTTCCAGTGGAGCAGGGCTGCTGTTTCCTGTATCTCCACAGACCTCAGGAGATGGAGGTTTGGGCCTGGAGCTCATTTCCTGCAGCACTATAAGATATTGTACAGTGACGCCCCAAAAGCTGCTTTGCTTTGAATTATGATTAAAAAAAAAATAAATCTGAATCCTATTGGTTTTCTCCATAAAGCAAATGAAAAACTTCTTATTTAAATAAATAAATAAAAAGCTTAATTTTTTGAGTCTGTTCTTGACAAAAGTCAGTGTGGTTTTATTGGATTCTGAAGTACTGAGCAGCTTTGCTCTTTGTAGCATTGACAACACTGGCAAAAGAAAATTATAGCAGCCCTGGTTTCAAAACCAATCAAGGCTACAGGGTCTTTGGCTACAGGTATAACTAGTATGAGTGTATTTTGAATTCCTCATGTGGTTTGTGCTTCCTAATGAAAATGAATACCAAAGCAATTTAAGAAGGCAGTCGTTAAGATAAGCCTGTGCTGGGGCTTCACTCTGCTGTACAGAGTGAAGTGAACAAAAGGTAATTTGACAGGACCATCTCTCATCTAGTATGAGGAAATGTTGTACACTTGCCAGCAGTGTGAAATTAAATCCAATTATTACATTTGAGGGCCGAGCTGGGAGTGTTAATGTGGTACATTTGGCAGATAGCATATTTACTAAACTAGTGAATTACATAATCACAGCAAGAACTAGAAGAACCCGGGAGATTACTTTCCATGGAGAACTATGTTGAGAAGCCATACTAAGTACATGTGCGTTTTGTTTTTGTTTGTGGCTTATGACAAATGAGCCTAAAACATTGTCGTGAGGTAATGTTTGGGAATGCTGGGTGCTGCGTTTCATCATGGAACGCTTCCTCCTCTTTTTTTTCCTCATTCAACAAATAAACAGAGCTTCAATTAGCTTTCTTTGCTGTCAACATTGGTCAATTAGTTGTACTAAGTGTCCTTATAAATTCTGGGTTTGAAAGAGCTTGTGTAATATTTTCATCTCCCTGAACCAAATGTCAGTGTGTAGGCATGTTTTTTCAAGAAGGATCTGGCCCAACTTTTTATTTATTTATTTATTATTATTTATTATTATTATTATTTATTCTGAAAGAAGCAAATGGAGCAAGTTCTTAGACCAGATCCAGGGTCAGCCTTGACACTTGACTTGAACACAGATTTTTAAAAGTAATAAACATCATGTTGGGATGTAACAAGAGAAATGTAAAGATAAATATGAAAATAGATAGAAGACAGAGTGATGCATCTGCTCTATTCATCAGTCATAAAATCCCAACAGGAATATTCTCTTCAGTTCCAGGCATTTCACTTTAAGAAATATGAGGACTAATTGGAGTGTCATATGAAGAAAAAAAATGAAAGAACAGTTAGAGAGGATGAATGGAAGAGGTAACATGGTAACAACCATCAAGCACATAAAAAGCTTCTGCAGTCAAGGGAATAACTTGTTCTCAACAAGAAATAATGAATTAAATTGCAACACAGTGGACTTCTAAACGTTAAGGCTATGGGAGTAAATTATCTCTTAGTAGTCGTCATCACTGAAACAGGTTAGATGAGCATATGTTTGAAATGTCATTCTGTACAGAAAGGCAGCTGTTCCTGCCTTGGAGCAAATGGCTGAATGATTTGACCTTCCAAGGTCTCACCTAGCTATCTTGAATCATTCTGTGTGGGTAGCTCTAAGTATACAAAAGTTCACCTTGAACTCAGCAGCTAGATAAAATACAGGAATGAATTCAAGTGCTCTCTTAGCTTTAGGCCTCTGTCCCTCATTTGTCAATGATATATGTGGCTTTAATGTGATTTTAACATATACTTTCTGTGGCTGTAGACAAGGAAAGACATTTTAAATGCTGCTTCATAAAGTTGTCACATTGTAAAATAAAGCTTTTAAATGAGGTTGTATTCTTGTTTTTAGCACTTAACTTTTAATATTAACACTACATATGTTCTGTTATAAACAGATTTTTTATTATTTTATTTTTTTAGATATTTTCACAGTGACATTTTTGGACTTTAACCACATGTTACTTGTTCCATGTCTCTTTATTTAGTAAGAAATCCTTGCCTTGAATAGGAAAAGTTCCACAAATGAAAAACCACAAATCTTTCCATTTAACCAATCTTTGGTAATGTTTCAAGTGTATGCTGTTTCACGATGGGTGCTAGGAGCTCTGCTCCTTTTCTTTAGAGATGTAACTGAACTGTGCCAAAGGGCTACTAGGCTGATCATAAAAGGCAAGTATCATCCATCGTAACTTTAGTCTTTTCTTGAAGTGTTAAAGAGGGGAAGTTCGGCATTATGAAGGTTCTTCTTTCAAAGAGTCAGCAATTTAACCAGAAATACATTGGAAAATTTTATATTGGCCTCCGTAGAAAATTGATAGCTGGGACTTAAGCTGCTTTGGAGGCTAGCGTGAATCTTCATTAATATAGTTGCTCTGTGACATTCCCCAGCTGCATGTTTCTGATTTTGTGTGTGGGTGTATGTGACTCTCCTTTTGAATTTGTAAGCCAGACAGTATGTATTTGCAATTTAGCCTCACTCACCCTGAGATATAAGCCCAAGGCCCTCTGTTAGGAATCTTTTAATGGCAGAACTTTTTAAAGAGATTCTAGGCTCTTCTCTCCCTCCTTTACCCTCCAGTTGCCCTTTCTGTCTTCTTCAGAAATTATTCCCCCTACCCTTGCAGTGTTTCAGTAGTTCATGTGACCGTGCTGTAGGGCAGATGTATCAGATCAGCTCTCATTAGGAAAGAAAGAATATATATTAACATTTTGGAAAGTAGGGGAAGCATCCTTCAATTTCTGTTGTGGAAAGATTTTGAAACGGGCTCACCTGTGCTAAACCTGGCTCCTTGAACAGTATAGACACTCCTAGGAAATGATGAGGCAGATGGAAACCTCCAAATTTAAGCCTACTGGGAGTTCTGTCTAAATGCCATTTTATTGCATTGTATAAAGACTTATTTGCTGTCTGCTTCACCTTGGTGATTGCACCAAGGACCATGGTGCTAATATCCTACAGTGCTGAGGACACTGCTACTGTCACGTTTCCTATTCATTCATCATATGCAATATAGATTCCCCAAGCAGATGAATTAGCCAGTTCCCTGTTTCTACCTCTACAAACTGTTATGCTTAGACAAAGAACAAACGGATACAAACACAGAGACATATTTAACACATCTTCATATGTAACAGATTGAAGAGATCTAAATGTCATGAAAAATGAGGATAAAATGATGAGGAGAATGAATGCAATAATTTTAAAACTCTCAATGTTATCACAGAATCACAGAATGACAGAATTTCTAGGTTGGAAGAGACCTCAAGATCATCGAGTCCAACCTCTGACCTAACACTAACAGTCCCCACTAAACCATATCCCTAAGCTCTACATCTAAATGTCTTTTAAAGACTTCCAGGGATGGCGACTCCACCACTTCCCTGGGGAGCCCGTTCCAACGTCTAACAACCCTTTCGGTAAAGAAGTTCTTCCTAACATCCAACCTAAAACTCCCCTGGCGCAACTTAAGCCCATTCCCCTTTGTCCTGTCACCAGGCACGTGGGAGAACAGACCAACCCCCACCTCGCTACAGCCTCCTTTAAGGTACGTGTAGAGAGCAATAAGGTCGCCCCTGAGCCTCCTTTTCTCCAGGCTGAACAAGCCCAGCTCCCTCAGCCGCTCCTCGCAGGACTTGTTCTCCAGGCCCCTCACCAGCTTTGTTGCCCTTCTCTGGACTCGCTCGAGCACCTCGATGTCCTTCTTGTAGTGAGGGGCCCAAAACTGAACACAGTACTCGAGGTGCAGCCTCACCAGAGCTGAGTACTGGGGGACGATCAGCTCCCTAGCCCTGCTGGTCACACTGTTTCTTATGCAAGCCAGGATGCTGTTGGCCTTCTTGGCCACCTGAGCACACTGCTGGCTCATATTCAGCCGACTATCAACCATCACTCCCAGGTCCTTCTCTGCCAGGCAGCTTTCCAACCACTCATCTCCCAGCCTGTAGCTCTGCTTGGGGTTATTGCACCCCAGGTGCAGGACCCGGTGCTTGGCCTTGTTGAACTTCGTACAGTTGACCTCAGCCCATCGGTGCAGCCTATCCAGATCCTCCTGCAGAGCCTTCCTACCCTCGAGCAGATCAACACGCACACCTAGCTTGGTGTCATCTGCAAACTTACTGAGGGTGCACTGAATGCCCTCGTCCAGATCATCAATGAAGATATTAAAGAGCACCGGCCCCAGCACCGAGCCCGGGGGAATGCCACTAGTGACTGGCCTCCAACTGGACTTGACTCCATTTACCATGACTCTTTGGGCCCGGCTATCTAGCCAGTTTCTAACCCAATGAAGCATGCGCCAGTCCAAGCCACGAGCAGCCAGTTTCTTGAGAAGAATGCTGTGGGAAATGGTGTCAAAAGCCTTGCTGAAGTCAAGGTAGACCACATCCACAGCCTTTCCCTCATCCACCCAGCACGTCACTTTGTCATAGAAGGAGACCAGGTTCGTCAAGCAGGACCTGCCTTTCATCAACCCATGCTGACTGGGCCTGATCGCCTGCTTGCCCTGCAAGTGCTGCGTGATGACTCTCAAGATACTCTGCTCCATGAGCTTCCCTGGCACTGAGGTCAGACTGACAGGCCTATAGTTCCCCGATTATAATTCAGAACAGGATAAAGTCCTGGAAAAGTAAATGCCTGACTTCTTTTTAATACTAATAGGCATTGTATTAATTTAGTCAAAAAATGTTCAAGAAAGCAAGTTGAAGTTGGAAAATTATTTCAAAGTTGACATGCTCCTGTCAAATACTTCAGTTGGGAAGTGTCAAAACAAGTAATTTTGAGTTTCTTGTTTTGATGATGACAAAATGCCACACTTCAAATTTTCCACTTTGATGAAAATGATTGTATTAGAATGCATATTTGAAGCATAATTGAAAAGCACTTTTGTTTGGAGTTTTCCTGTGTGTGTATATATATATATACATATATACATATATATTTCCCTTCATATCCAACAGCAATCATTGACCTTTTTATTTTTTATCAGAACAAGATGAGAATTTTGACTTAGAAATGAACTTTTTAGTCATCCCCAAGTTTAACTTCCCATTGTTGAAAATTTGGCCATGTACTCTAGGCCCTTTAAGAACAGACCATTTAATCTTGTAGAAACTTTGTTATTTTTTGATGTCAGGAAAAGGGAAAATGGCTAAAAACAAAACCAAAACAGTGGTCTATCATGCAGTTAGTGGACTTTTCACTTGATAACATATTTCTAATTCAGGTTGCTTTTTTGGTTGATATGATATTCATGAGGCAACTAAATTAAAAGACAGCACATTTTCCAGATTGCAGTTGCTGTAAAGATAATAGATTTATGGTTTATTTTTAACGAAGGTGTTTATGGACTGGAAGTTTAGCATTTGGTGTATTACAGAAACCTGACCCCAATACCAACACAATTCAACACATTTTTTTAATTGTTCCTGTTTATACATATATATAGTGATCTAGGCTGTAGTCTGAAACAAAGAAAATAGATAGGGTGAATCACCATTATAGATTACCATCAATTCTGGTTTCCAGTTACTTTTTTTTTTTTTTTTCCCAGCTGTTATTGGTTTGCTTTAAAAATAGTTGTACTTTTTATGAAGAAAGTCTATGTTATGCAATACTTCTTGGCTAAAGCTTGCATAATTTGCATAATAAATAATTTCAATGTGTAGCTGGAAGTACAGGACTTCTCATGTTTGCATTCAAACAAGGAAAAAGAAAGGGATCTTTCCCAAATTAAGCATAAAGCTAAGTAAAAACATAATAACTTCCAGTTTTGCTAATATTAATATATCTAATCTTCCTAATACTTATTGTTTCACTGTAGATACCACAAGTTTTTGGAGGCATTTACATCTTTCTAATGAACAAATAAAATAACAATAATAGTAAGTCATTTTAACAATTTACTGCCTAGGACTGCATAGCTTGAAGAAACCACCTAGGTCATCAGGTCTTTCCCTGGGATGAAAAGTGTTTGTGTTCTGGATGTCTGGACCAGACCCTCTATTTCACATGCCCCCATGCACTGTGGGTCATCAGTAATTCTCTTCCCAGTGCCCCATAACAATTTTTAGGCACACAGTGAAACAGCAGCAGCCATAGTTGTCTACTGTGCCACAGTAGACAACAGCCCAAGTTGACAACAGTCTACATTTCTACAATAACAAAGAATTTTCAATTTTAGTATGCCTCATTTGAAAGCTTGTATTTCTTTACCTGTTTTTTCTTGGCTTTTGTTTGTTTGTTTGTTTTTGTTTTTGATTGTAGGTTGGTTTGTTGGCTGTGGTGTTTTTTTGTTTGTTTGTTTTTTGTTTTTTCTTGTTTTTGTATTTCTACTTAATATTTTTAGCTTTTTCAGCCTGTATTCTCCCCTGCATGCTTGCTTGGACATTAATTACCAAGTTAAGATTGGTTTTGTTTCATTTCAGAGTCATTTTCTGAAAGCATAAATGACATGTAAAATGACTCTTCCTATACTACACTTGTCAGTTTAAATGGGGAATAGGAACTACCATTACTTTTTGTCAGCCTCTTGAGCTAGTCACGTATCCTGATACCTGATAAAGGGTATGCTGAAAAGGTTTATATGCTGCCTCAGCTGAGATGCCTGAAGATTAGCAGTTCTGCCACACCAGGGGCAAAGTTTGTACTTACTGTCTTTGATTTTTTTCTGGATATGAATTTGTGTTATTTCAGCTCATTGGGGTAGTTTAAATACTCCAGTTTTGCATATTACTACAAGCTTGAATCCAGCTTGGATTCCTCACTTTCTTTAGGTACTCTCTGAGGCTCAGCCTCAGACTTTCGATTCCCGTTGATTGTCAGCATTCAGTCTGTGCACTCTACTTCTCCGCTGCTGTTTGTTGGTCACTCTTGTCTTCCAGCTTCCTTAATTATTCCCATAATCATCATAGCCATGTACTTTATATCCGTTTAGTATCCTTATTCTTGGAAGACCTTGTAGAGGTAAGATAAGCCTAATTTTACAAATAGGAAAGTGATTTTGAAAAGGTGACAGCCTTGTCAAAGAGAAAAATGTGTGATTCCTGTCTCAGAGCGCACAAGTTGCCTTTCTTTTTTTTTTTTCCTCCCATAGTCCAATAATCTTTCCAGCTTCCCCTTGGTGCACAAAATTCAAGGCTGTAATTTCTCTCCTAATTTTCATTCTTGAATTCCCATATATAAGCTTTTAAATCCTGCTCAGATCTTTATTCAAATTATCTGAGTCTATCTGGAAGAAAACCAACAAATAAAAAATAAAAAATACAGATTTGAGTTGACTAAGGGCTCCATTTAGTGCATGGACAGCAAGACTTAGTTTGGGACTGCTGCAGATTTTGCCATTTCAGATGTTCCTCTTCTCACTGAGGTTTGCAAAAGGAGACGGATGGATGTATCTCTCAGCTGTTTACACAACAGATCATAAGCTGCCACATTTTATAGTCTAATGTAATAAGATTATTTCCTAAACATGTGTGTCTGAAGGATAGACAAACATTGGGTGAGATTTCTGCTGGTTGGCATATTGACAGTTTGGAAGGATTATGTCCAAATCTTTTTGGTTTTGGTATTTAATTCTTGGATAAAAGAGAATGATGGTACTTAAAATGGTAAAATTATTTTTTCTGTTATTAAGCTTTAAGAATTGTTATTCAGTACTTGTTCAGTAATTACTGAACAAGATTCAGTAATTACTATTCAGAATAAAGATTTCCAAACCAGTCAGCTTGTAGCACTCTTGACTAATGCTGTGACTGTTTAAAAAGAGATTTTATTTTCCAGAATAATAAAGCCATCAGTGGAAAATTAACAAGCAAACTACCAAAAATTAAAACAGCAGACTTTATGCTTTGGAGTAGGTGGTCTTGCCATCCCTAGGCTCCAGGTCTGCAAAACTTTTCGTATTTTGGACTGCACTTAAAGCTTTGCTTAACAGTGATGTATGCAAGTGTTGCCCTGAAGATGGGCAGACTGAAAAAGATGTGGATGTTTAAGATTTCTGTCTGATCTTGGACCCTAGGTTTAGTTTGCCCAGAAGTCCCGGTCTGTATGCAATAGTGACAATAAGATTTGTGGCATTGTTGCAGATCCTGAAAAAAATTATAGAGAGAAGGATCTTTCAGCCTGCAGGTAAGATGGACTGCCATGTCCCCATACTGTTGTAGTGGGTAGCAGAAGACTACAGAAAGCAATTCATCCTCTGATGCACGCATGTTGCATTCCTGTGTAAGAGGTGGATATTATGATTTATATATTTATTTTATGGTATACAAGACACATTTAGGAGATGCATGAAGTAAATATTCTCTTAGATTTTATGATCTGCCAGCAAGGGGCTGAAATGTGGCCTGAGCTTGAGAAGCAATAAGTGCACACAGCTCACATCAAAGATAAGTGTAAACACTTATTAGGTACTGCTTTTTGAATGCAAATTTATGGTCTATTGTTCTATTCTTTAACACAAACAAAATTGACATTAGCTTTGAAGGATGACCTAGAGGTGTTAATGAATCACAGTTTTTTCCCTGGCAGACAAAAATGATGATCTGAAACTGAGGTCTTCAGGACAGGAGGTTATGTCCGGCTTTATCTGTACAAGTTTGCTCTTGTGAGTGTATGCTGTATGATAAAAGCAGTTCTTTTAGTTTTATCCTTGGCCCTCACATGCTTATATTTGAATTTCATTATTTTATTCCTATTCTGCTGTTTTATGTCATAGATTAGTGGAGGTGAATACCAAGACAGCATTCCCACTGAAATTTAAAAGCTCTGGTGCCAGGACATTGTCAAGTGGTCAGTTATGTCTTTCAGTGGCACAATCAAGTTTTATTATTGTCATAAATCCACTGCAGTTTTAACTCCATCTCTCTAATTACCTGATAGTCTTTTGAGACTGACACTAGTACAGTTATTTGCCTTCTGTTTTCAAGAATCTGTTGTTTGGATGTTTAGGGCAAGGTTTGTTTTGTTGTATGGTGTTTTTTTTTTTTGTTTGTTTGTTTGTTTTGATCTCTTTTTAAGAAGAATTGAAATCTGTTTAGAGGTTTTTCATACTGAAGAAGACAAATAGAGAAAAGATATCAATTTACTATATAAAAAAAAAAGTTACTACCCTTGCAAATCTCAATTTGGCACAGCAATTAAAAACGTGACTGAAGTACATGCTTGAAGAGAAGTGCATATATAAAGTTTTTGCTGAATTGAGTTGTGCTAGAAAAATTTGGTGGGTGTTAGTGAAATGCTTATAGCATTTTATATATATAATTTAATTTAGGAAAAAAAAAAGAGGTTAAACTCTGCCCTCACATACTTCAGCAGAGACATTGTTTAATCCTATGAGAGCAGTCTGGGCAAATTTGAAAAGAGGTTTTAGCCCACAGAGCCTTCCCTCTAATTCCATACTGTGCTCAACAACCTTTCATGTAAGTGAAATATTGCAGTGTGGGATCTTTGGTCACAGTGGAGCTAGATACCATTTTCCCATGGGCAGTTAGCATGGCTTGTACACTCTTATGAAGAGAATGAGTGACAGTGACTTTTACCTTGGTACTGACAACACACTGCATTTCCTGAAGTTGTTCATTATACTCTTCAAAGGTGTTTGGAGGCTGGAAGGTTCTGGTTGCCAATTTTCATGGTTGGTGTTTATATTTGTATTACCTACTTAAAATTTACAATACTGTGACTTGCTTAATTGGAAAGGCAAAAGAAGTGCTTTGGCTTTCAGAGAGCTTGAGGCTCTTGAAATGGGAAAAAGAGCAGAGTCCAGGGGTTAAATGTGACAGCTATTACATTTGCTTGGCAGGAGTGAAAGGCCTGGTTCAGTTCACTCTATGCATTTCAGCAGCTGTAGTAATTTTGTTGGGCTACTCAGCCTGAAAGTCTAGAGCAAAGGGATCAAAACATCCATGATGACTAAAAAGTAAAATAGGTTACTTTGAGGCCAAATATTTTGCTCCTTTAATTTAAATCTGTAGGGAAATGGAAAGCAAAGATGGGAAATGATATATTCTGAAGCTCTGTAAGGAAGATTTCCTTTCAGGTGAAAGTATGGCATTTTCTATTCTAATTCCATTTCTTTTTTGGGAGGACAGGAGAGGAAAAAAAATGGGGAAAAAAAAAAAAAAAAGACTTTTATTTAATGCAATATCCCTGAAAGGTACAGAAAGAAGGAACTATCCCTTACAGAGTTTAAGGGATGTCAGAAACTTATTAATTATATAGGACAGGTAAACTGGAAAAGGAAGGTTCCCTACCTGTATCTCTCTGCCAGGTGACTGCTCTTATCAATGGCTGCCTTGTCTAAACTAAAAAATAAATAAACAAAATAATCAAAAAAATCTGAAGAATGAAAAGACTTCTTGTCTGGGTCTGTGCTGGGCTATGCTTTCAGCTATTCAGGATCAAGGTTTCCTTTTTAATTCTTAAACACCTGTTTTAGTGAGTCACCTCAGGATGGGGAAAGGACAGGTCAGGAAAGCAGGGTGGGACCCTTCTTGTCTTTGGCACTTCTTTAAAGTTATTTATGCAGTCCTATAAACATGCTTTTCTAAGGGGGGGGAAGAGGAGAAAAATGATTAATGATGATAACGATAAATACAGGCTGAGTTCACTTGGCCCTATGGTAATTTTCTGTATATTTACAGTTATACCATGGCAATATTATTTTAACTTGTAATTTGTCAGAGTATTCTCTGATCATCATTGTGACACTGCAAATCACAGCAGAAAGCACTAAGAATGTAGCCCCAAATAATGGCTTCATTATAAACAGGATGCTGAATGTAAATGTATCCTGCTCTCACTGCACATCCTTGTGCAATCATGGGCATATTTCCTTAACTTGTTAAGTGACATGGTAGATCATTTATCTTCATTTGCTGAGGCAAATTGCTTCAGTCTTCATTTTTCTCAGGAATCCTAAAGTATTTTTCTGATTCAGAGCTGCCCATCTCCCACAGCTTGCTCTTTCTGTCAATAACAAGGAGTCAGACATCTCTGCTCTTAGGATTTGTGATACCCACCTGCCAAAGTATTAGTAGTTCATTGAACTATAGCTGTTCATATTTATCCAGCCAAATGGCATTTTAAGAATAATAGCCATCACTCTATAAATACACTGAAAAATCCCATTTGCATTTCATGATTTAAAATCATGTAATATTTTTTCTCCCTTCCATCCCTTTTGATATTTATGCTGTTACATATTTTACTTAGCATTTGTGAATTTAGAGTGGGCTGCTTTGAATTTTGAAATAACTATTTGTAAACTTTTCTATAGGTTTCATCATCATCGCATTTAAAAGTGCTTTGTAAAGGCTGGTGGATTTAGCCACAAAAATTCTGTGTTTAATAGCTGCTATTATTTATTTTCATTTTACCAATGGAGTACTAGAATAATGAATGACTTGCCAAGATTACATACAGGAAATTTGGTGTAGGAGCAACGAAAAAAAATCCCACATTTTTTTCTAATTTGTATTTTTATGTTTAACCTTCAGAATAGGCATTGTGATATTTTGTAGTGATGAAAACGTAGACTTGAATTGAATATACAAGAACTACTGACTGAAACGCAACCCAATAGCCTCTTTACAATTTCTGTCAGAACTCCACCATCCTGCCAACAGCTCTTTAATTTCTATTTAAATTTTTGGCAATCCAAGACTGTTTTTCCTCTTTCTCTTTTACTGCAAGATGTCATTCAAGCTTACTGCTGAGTAGAGCTGCAGCCTCTTAGAGTAATTAGGGAATTTGTTTTGCTTCCATGGGAATGCTAATATATATTAAAATAAATAAATAAATGTAAAGTTATTTAGTTACCAATTTTATTTCTTTGCCATTTTAATTTTTTGAAAACCTTCCTAAAATTCTTTTCTCAGCTTTCTCATCTTAGTTTTCAATTTTTGTTCATTGCTGTGAGAAGCAAGCAGTAGAAGTTGAAGTTAGGTGAAACTAAAGGAGCAGTCGGAGATCTGCATTATTGTGGAGTAAAAACTTCTCAGAAAATTGGAGACCTAGAAGGGTCTGGGCTGACTTTCAGCATCTCTTGTGTCTATGTGAAACAGATAATTAAAGCTCTAGAGATTTCCTTAGAAGAGAACTAATCTGGAGAAACCCACAGCCCAAGGGTAGTTACATGACTGATACTTTTTCTCCAAATGCTCCCTTCAGATGCATTTCACTAACAACATAAGTTTCTCTGCCCTAATGTGAAAGTACAAAAGAAAAGGTATGTGACTCTAATGATTCTTCTGGCCTATACATAAAACGTGCCTGGTCATTCACTAAATTGCACTGTATGCTCACAGGTACAAAAATACTGACTTGATATCATGACTGAGCATGGCTTTGGAGCCTACCAGCAGCAAAGGTCAAGCTCTGGTGAAGGACACTTCTTTTCTATATGAGGTGGAGAGCAAATTTATTTATTTATTTGTTTGTTTGTTTGTTTATTTATTTATTCAGTCATTGTTCTAAAGAGTGTATAGTAGGTAGGCTAGAAATAAGTCTTTCATCAGCCCAGTTTACCTTGATATGCCAACTTGCTGAACAGTTGTTCCCAAAGAAATGATGACAAAGAAACCACAGCCAAATGTGAACTGTTAATTTTCTTGTGCAATATATGCAACTAAGCATTTCAGCTAATTTATGGGCCTTTTGCAATATAAAATTAATGACCTGTACAATTTATTTTAAGGTCTGCTATAAATTAAATGTATCAGCTGGATGTTTTTCTTTTCTCTAAAGAGCAATTATCTGGTTTGGAAATTTAATCTAGTCATCAAGTAAAAATATTGTCTTAGTTCTGAAAGATATACAATTGTTTGAATATTTAGACTAGATTTATAGGAAAAATATATTAAGTTTTCTAATCCTTTCCTTAACAACTCCCATGAAATGTGTACTTCATTTAGCTTGGAATGTCTGACTTTACAATGATCATAATAGATTTGGAGCCCTCACAGCAAAACCGAAAACATGAGAATTTAATTAATAAGATGAAATAACTTACAGTTACACCACAGCATTCTGTGACTATTACTGTACAGTTTCCTAAGTACTTCACCTTTGGCATTTAACACTAACATCAATGAGAGTGAAATACCCACAATCTCCTTAAGCATTTTTGAGTGTGAATATAAATGGTTATATTTTGCATTAAGTTTGGGCAAGTTTATCCACTTTTAATAATAGCTGATAATGTACAGCGACCTTAGTAAGAATTTCACTTGGGAGCAAGTTGGATTCTGGCCATTTAGTGCTAGAAATCACAATATATGGAAAAGATAATGGTCTGTCTTGGGACATGATGAATTTTGATCTCTAGTCCCATCTAGAGAATTTGAATATGTGTTTGCTGAAGAACATTTCCCATTGATTCCTGAAGAGCTCAGTTCTGTGGCTGTAACTGACCAAGGGCAAATGGCTGCTCAGGGAAGCACTGGGTTCACAGATCTTGTGATCCTGGTTGTCTGTTTCCTGTGGGTAAATGCTATTTAAGGAAATGTAAAATGCCACACCTGGAAGGATGCAAAATGAATTTGAAATATTTAGTAGGAGTTGGGAGACATTGCAGATTTATGCAGTGATACTTATGAACCCATTTTAACTCATGATGAATTTCAGGTCATTTTGTGATCAATATATAGATTCTTTTTACATAAATGTACAGATAGGAGAGGTATGTGTATGTACATATACATGTGTGTGTGTATGTGTGCCTATACAGACATTCAAAGACAAAGCTTCAAATTTATGACAGAATACATTTTCTTTCTTTCTTTCTTTTTTTTTTTAAAACCTATTTATGCAGTTGTTTTCATGGTCTTTATAACAAGGATGTTATTTTTGAAGACTTGATGTATTTATTTCCAAGCAGTACCATTCTTTCTGCTGTTCTAAGACTGCTTTCCATTGATTAAAGTTTTACTTCGGTTTATTGATACAAGATTGCGTATTCAGGAGAACACAAACCTGTTTAAACCTAGTTTAAATACTATTTTCAGTTTCTTATCTTCTTTTATACTCAATAAAAATTGAAGTTATAGATCAACGTACAAGTGTCATCTAGTAATTATCATTTTTTTAAGTTACTTTTTACTTTTTAACTTTTCATTTCTACCAGTCCCTCATTAATGTTTCTAATAGTAGCTTGTAAATTTAAACAAAATGACTACATTGGGATATCAGGGTTCTTATAATCACTTTTTTTTTTTTTTTTTTAAGTCCTTATATAGGCAACTTTCTATGTTGATGGTCATTGTGTAGTGCTATACTTACAGATGTTAGTCTAAATTTACTTTCCTTTCTCTGGCAAAAATCCCAGTGGCTCCAGTAACAATTTGCCTGTTAAGGTTTCTATCTGTCCCTGATGGAGCAGCCAGGGAGAGCTCTTCAGGCCAGATGGGAAACCATGCAATCACAGTACAGAACTGCAATATGGTACAGTCTAGTCAACCGACATTTGACACAGTTTTTAGAATGGTAGTAACTTCTTTTTCTGAGATATTATGGATAATAAAGGATATTATGGATAATAATATGGATAATAAAGCAGGGCCTTCAAGGTTGTCAGGTTTAGAGGCTAAAACTTGCGTTGGAAAAAAAGGAAAAAAAAAAAGAAAAGAAAAAGAAAAAAAAAAAAGAAAAGGCTGAATCAAGGTATCAGTACTGTAGCAGCTATTTACTGATTCAAAGCTGTACATAGACTTCAGGATCAAGTTTCAAGGGAGAAAACCCCCTATTTATTTATACACCTAATTGGTTTCTCTATAGCAGGTAGATACTTTCTGTGTTTGACATAAAATATATGTATATAAAAGCAAATAGCAAAAATAAACACAAATCATTTTGTTTTAATTTCAGCTTTTTGCTCTTAATATACAGTTCTGTTATTTGGGGAAGCAGGAACTGAAGAGACTGGGAATGCCTAATGACTTTTCATAAATAGACTGCATTGGCAGATATACCTATGTAATTTCCTGCTCTTGAGAGTTTTATGACCTCTTCAGCTCTTACTATCTGTCTTATACTGTAGTCCTCCATCTGCTGACAAGAATAAATCTTGAGATGAGTAGTTGTAAGTAGTTAAGCAGCTTTGTTACTTTACCTTAGCAAATTATTACCAGCTTCTTCAAAATTCCATGTTAAGACACCCCAAGTGAAGCATTTTGGAACCATGTCTAATTATATGTCTAGTGGAACATGAATAAAGAACAAACTCAGCAGGTTCACAGGTGTTAAGGCAAATTATACAAAGGGCATTGTTGAAAGAAGAGCGTTTTTAAATTTAAATACTTGGAAAGGTGTTTCATGAGTTTATCCAACTAGTTTTCTCAAAGAAATTCTGAACCCTCTTTTTCCATAATAACATTACAATTAAAAAAAACATTCTCAACTGAATATAAATTGAGGCTCAATTTGTGTCTTAATGGGCTTTGTTTTGCAGATAGTTTTATTAAATATATAATCACCTAATCAAATTAAATTTGACTTTTCCTCTGCCTGAGCGATTGTGCTGACTGTGGGTACAGACACAAGATGAAGATGCAAATGGCCAAGGAAAATGGCAAACCCACCACCAAGGGGAAGAAAAATGTACATGAATGCACTTATTTCCACAGCACATACTAAATAAATCTGCCAAGACTGTAGGTCTGCGGTGGGATTAGAGAATAGCAAATATTATTCTAGTGTTTCAGAATGAGAAAAACAGTGGTACAGGCAATTTTACTGCAGGCATTAGAAAACATTTTGAAATAATGATTTCAACATTTCAGTTATGTACTGACAATGATTTTTAAAATTTAAGGTGAAATAAGAGAGAACACAGCAGAATTAGTCAGAGTTGTGAGAAAAGGGAGAGAATACAGACAAATTAGCCAAGATTTACCTGGCTAATATGATGGTATTTATGAGAATGGACAGATGATTATTTTACTTTTTAGTAAAAGGGATTGTGGTAGGCCTTATTTTACTTTTGTGCCCAAAGAGTTTTGGTATGGTATCACATAGGAATTGTTAGTTCAGGTAAGGAAGATGGTGACTAATGAAGGATTATAATGGGCATAGAAAAACTCTACAAAAGATAAAATCAGAGTAGCCTACCTTCAAACAACCAGAAATTCTTGTAAACTGGCTTTAAGACTTTTTTTTTTCTTTTTAGTATTTCCATGAAAAAAATGGTCATAAAATGTGGGAGTATGCTGGTAAATTCTGTAGTTGTACTGATGATCCCTTTTAATTTGTGCCAAAGGAGGACAAAATAATCAAGATAACTAGGAGATGCTGGAGCATGGAGTAGGCATGGAATAATACAATGTTGAAATTCACACATTTTGTGACTTATGACCAAGATTTCTGTTTATATACTCAAGAAAACTATCTGCCTCCTTACTTCAGAAATACTGGACCTTAAAAATGTGCAGCAGATGTGGAAAAAGCAAATGTGCTACTGAAAGATATGAGAATTAGTTTTCCAGCAGAGAGAGAGAAGTATAGTGGTACAACTCAGTGTTGAATACTGCAAACAGTTTTCAAGTTTTCATTTAGATTGCAATAGGTGCACTAGTCTTACAAAATAAAGCCTGGACAAAGATGCAATAGCTTTCTCTTAATATGTGCAAAGCGTACAAGAAAAGCAAAGGAAAAGAAAAGGAATATTGAAGTAAAGAGCAATGAGTAAAGAATAGTTATACGTTGGGTGTGAATAAATTAATGCTGTAAATAAAAGATCAGTAACCAGTAAAACACTGAGGTTCTGCATGTACTTCCTTTTCAAAGAGCTTTTTTAGAGTGCATACTGAAAATGTAAGAAACTTTTTAGCAGATACATGTGACGGTAGGGTTCTGCAGTCCTATCTCCAGTGCAATTGCTATGTACTTGAAAGAGTCCTCTCAGGTCCTGTTGTGTAATAATGTAGAGAAAAATATTTTTTTCCAGCTCAGGAGGTGATGAATGATCCTTCCAACCCTGCTCAATACATCTGCCACAGGTAACACCTGCAGGTGCAGTTCAAGGGAAGGGTGTAGCCCTTCTGTGATTGGAGATATAAGAGAAGTAGACAAGTTCATAAGCTGCAGTCAACATTTTGGCACATTCTTTCTTGCAATTCCCTTTCTTCGTGATCTGAAAAGACACTTAAATCATGCATACTCAAAACTTGCATACTGCAAAACAAGCACTTTCCACTGCCTGGAGAACATGCCTGTGGGCTTTGTCACAGGAGCATTGGCTCATGATGCTAGCAGCAGCAATGTCTACATGGGTTATTTCACAGCTTGGCTGCTTCTGCTTCAGGTGTCCCAGTGAGGCTGGTTTCTTCACATCATGGCTTGCTTGTGTGCATGCTGTAAGGTATTTCAACCTGTCTACATGTTCTGGGCTGCCTCACGCATGGTGCTGTTTCCTACTGTGTGCCTGCATGCTGACTGCTCTCTGTAATGAACATTAACAGCTCATGTTGTCAGATAGTGCCTGGCTCTCCCTCTCTTTCTGTGTGTCCAACCTGCTGAATAGTGCACAGCCTTTGTGACACAGCTCTTTAACAACAGATTTCCTTTAGGTTTTTCTGTAATAATACCATGATTGATACTTATGTAGCCCTGCTGTACTCCTTTGTAGCCTCTATGAACCTTGCAGCATGGTTTTAAACACCAAGAGGATGTTTAGCCATTGATTTTTAAAACCAGAGTGGCCCCTGTGTAGCAGAGGATTGAAAATGAAACATCCTGTGCCTGAGCCCTTTCTGGATCCCCTGAAGGGATACAGACATGCCATGCACATCAGACAACCCACTCCCTAATCCTGTAATTAAGTTATATTCAAGTACTGTGTTTAGATTGCACTGGTTCCTGAAGGTGAAGTAATTTCAGTTATGTTGCTAATCCCTGTGTCATTACAAAGGTGGTACAATATTGATTAGTAAAATTTTATCATTATGTATTAAGCTTTTAACTAACAAAATTTAAAGCTAAGCCAGAAATTAAATATACTTGAGAAAAATCAAGACACTATAAAGGGAGGGGGGGAGGAGGAGGGAGGGGGAAAAAAAAAAGAAAGATGATAAAGGGGAAGGTCATTATCACTGTGTGCGTGTCCATCCATCCCAGCACCCGCACTGACAGGATAAAAGAAAGCAACCTTTGACAGGGCAGGTGAGTAGGGCTCTGGCTTTGGGAAACATAGTGGGAGGCTACAAGCACCCTTCTTTATGCCCTCTTTCTGAAATGTCATTTGGGCAAAAGAAACCAGAAAAGCACTACAAGAGCTTCAGTAGCAATGAGAACGTTGAAGAAGGCACAGAACTGGTGGGCAGGAGAGCTGTCTCAGTAAGACCAAGCATATGTAACTCCAAAGGCTTGCTGTTGTGGTAAATTTTGAGAAGCTTGCTGGTCAGCCTAACCAAGCAGCTGTACTGTTGGAGGTGCTGATATTGTTTTCCATTGGTTTTGTCTCGCCGAAGTTTGTTTCAGTCTTGAAAATCTTTTTTTTTTTTTTTTTGGGGGGGGCGGGTGATGGGATGATGGGACAGGGGACAGGACAAAGCACTAAAAGAGACTTCCATTGTCCAGTGTCTCAGTGTCTTTCTTTGGAGCTTCCAAGGGGTAGTAGGGCTATACAGGCTAATTCAAAAACTGGAAGACAAATTTAGGAATATCTGCATGTAAGAAGTGTCAAACTAACCTAAACAGCTCTGTGGCATGCAGCCTAGTAACAGAATGTCAGTCCTTGGGATTCTCCACCAGTTTGCCACTTTGATATCTTTTTGTTAAAGCCTCAGAAATAAAAATAATGAAACGAAAATAAATTTCTGTGGCTGACCTCCAGCAGAGAAGAGTACTGCCTTCTTTTTGCCTTTTGTCCATCCATAGGTAGCTCTTTGAGGGTGGTGACAATTTTTAATACGTTTGGATTATTTCTATAGTGAGGACATTTCCACCCTGTTTTAGATCACAGGGAAGTGAGCTCACAGCTGTGTTGTTTGGGCTCCAGGATTCCAGCAACCTGGTGTTTGTTTTCCTGTGCTTCTCTACACACAAATAAAAACCCATGCCCAAAGACTTTAGCACAAAAGGGAAGGATGACTAGGGGAGCTTTATGCTGTGCCATCAACACCAATTGAACATATTTCTGCATCATGTGGAGAGAAGATCTAGGACGTTAAGCCACCTCTGTAGTCAGGGATCCCAGGAAAGACATGTGTTGCACTAGTATTTGAAATACAATCAGACTTTAGAATCGATTTTCTGTAGTACCTCATCTATTATAAATAACAAACTTTTACTGCTTATCAGAATCATTTAATGTAATGGGAACACCTGAGCTGAGAATCCAAAGTTCCCATTCCTTTTTTTTTTTTTTAATTAAACACTATTTTTCAATTCTGATCCAATTTCTTTAGTTCCTTGAAACACCGATTAGAAGTACAGTATCCTATTCTGTATCGTTATTAGCATCTGATCATTGGTTGTAACAGGGCAGCAGATGTCAGAAAAACATGGTAATAAGGACACAAATGTAATGGCCAAATTTTCTCTGGCTGTAAACATCCTTTTTTATAAGGAGCAAGTGCCCCAGTGTTTTGCGTGACACTAATTTAATATTTTCTTCAATTCTGATTTAATATATTCTTGTACAATTTCTGAATTATCCAGAGTATATTTTTTTTCCTCTACAAACCAAAGAATAAAAGCTGCAATATTCAATGGTAAAATTTTTGCAATTGATCTTTAAAAAAATGCAGTAAAATGTGTGAGATAATGGTACTTTGTCTGGTCTGAGATCTATGAGAGTCCGTTAGTAGATTAAACCCATTTAATTTCTTGCCATTATTTGGCCACCTTTGCCCACTGGGCCTTAGATATTATGAGCAATGTGTACCACTACTGTTTGGAGGCCTCTTCACACACTTTGTAACCCATAATTAAACTGTGCCAGGTTACGTTGCCAGGCTGATAAACCTTTATCTAAGCTTTATCTTTAAACCTTTATCTTTACTGATGCTATCCTTTGCTGCAGAGACCTGGGTCTGCATTCTTATATGACATACGGTGTACTTTCTGTCCAGCTTGGGGATGAGGAGTGCTGTGGTTAAATTCTGTCATACAGGCAAAAATTGTGTCACCTTCCTTGGCTGCAGGACTGGACCTATGGATTTTTCAGGCAACTGGCAGTTAACTTTAATGAGTTTTATGTAGCACTAAATGGCAAATGGTGTAAACCTTTGCCAAATCTCTGTCCCTTCTGTCCTCTGACTCTAACTTCAGAGCTGCTGTGACAGGTTCATTCCATAGCAAGGGAACTTTGAAGGCAGACAATGAGGTAGCAAGCCACTATCTGATAACACAGATAGAAACACAGAGTGTGAGGTCTGCTGTGTTCTGGGGGACTTGAGGTTCATTCAGTATTGTTCTTGTAGCACTGGATGCCCGTGAGAGCTGGCTGGGTGGCTGAGAAGAAGAGAACAGAAGACCATAGATTTAATTTCATTGCTGACTCTGGGGAATGAATAAATAAATAAATAAACACTAATTCTCTTTTGAAGATATCAGTATCATAGGATTATAAACCAACTTTTTAAGTCAGTAATACTTTTTTCCCACAACTTTAATAAAAAGTGTGTCTTAGTGAGGCAGTTGCAATGTGTGAATTACCATGTTTTGATCTGCTTCGTAAGTCTGGCTTCCATTTAAACCTCAATCAATTTAAAGCTAGAGCCTGTGACTATTTACATTACCCTACTATGATATCTGGTACAATTATATACGTGTCATGTCTCTTTTATCCAGTGCTTCCATTTGAAAACCTTCTTGAGTGTGATCTTGAGAACTGTTTAAGTTTTGAAAACTGCAGATATTGCAAGGCTCTTAAGACATTGTTGACATATGCGAAGGTTCTGGACAGACCTTCCAAAGCAAATTATAATGATATATTTTTTATTATTATTCTTAAAATATAAGCACAGGTTGTATATAGTAATGTTGAATTTCCATACCTGTATGTGGAAGTACTCAAGCATGGTTTTCTCAAAAGATTAGCAAAGAATCATAGAATGATTTGGGTTGGAAGGGACCTTAAAGACCATCCAGTCCCAACCCTCTGCCATGGGCAGACACCTCCCAGCAGACCAGGTTGCTCAAAACCACATCCAGCCTGGCCTTGAACATTTCCAGGGATAGGGCATCCACAACTCCTCTGGGCAACCTGTTCCAGTGCCTCACCACCCCTATAGTAAAGAATTTATTCCTAATATCTAATCTAAACCTACCCTCTTTCAGCTTAAAACCATTACTCCTTGCACTGTCACTCCAATTCCTGACAAAGAGTCCCTCCCCAGCTTTCTTATAGGCCCCCCTTAGGTACTTGAAGAACGCTATAAGGTCTCCCTGGGGCCTTCCCTTCTCCAGGCTGAACATCCCCAGCTCCCTCAGTCTGTCTTCATAGGACAGGTTCTTCAGCCCTCTGATCATCCTCTGGACTTGCTCCAACAGGTTGATGTTTTTGTTATGTTGGGGGCCCCAAAGCTGAACACAGATTGCTTATACATTTTATTTTCTTCCACTTCCTTTATTTAGATCTTTCTCACAGTAACCTTTATGTTGCTGCACTATATCTTCTTGACTGATGGACTTTATTTTAGGTAACCTGGGGGTGAGTGTTCAAGAAAATCACCACTCTGATTCTAAGGCTTCAATTATCTCCTGGGGCTCTGCTTTTGGAAACATGCTTTCACAGTTTCTTACTTCATGAGAAGCTCCTGATTGAATAATAGCCTTGAATTCAATTAGGAACCATGTGTTTTTCTGAGCAAAATGTGAAGAAAATGGCTATTTTCCCATAACCACCTTGTTTAATTTTCTTGCAGTCTATCTCCACATTACACATGTGCTGTTCCTGTTGTCACTCATTAATTTTCCTTTTGAGATGCTTGTTCAGTCATTATTTTCTGCCAAATCCTGAAGAATGTATTTATATAATGGTTTTTTTTCTATTTCTTCTTTCTGTGAATTAATTACAAATTGAATCACTTGCTATCTGCTTGTCTACATTCCTAGCAAATGATAGTTGGATGTGCATTTGATTGCATCAGTTATTATTTTATGTACTTCAATTTCTGAAGTAATCATAGTTTGACAAGTGCTGTCCATTCTTCTGTGTCAAAGACTGCACGGTCAAAAAAGGGAAATTACAACAAAAACATGCACCACAACTGAATGTGCTATGTGGCTATTCATTTAAAGACCAGGATGATGCCTTTTTTTTTTTTTTTTTTTTAAATCATCTAGCTAGAAGACTTTTGGTTAACCTGTTGAAATAATTCTCCATAAATAAATTATGCCAACAGAGCAGGGAAATGTGTGCAATTCAGTGTAATATATTGTTTGTTTCATAACTGTGATTAAAATATGGCTACTCTTGTACAACTATTGTATAGTTGGAATCATTTTCTTTTTTGTTTTGAAGAGTCCTTACTGCTGGTGGGTGCCAGTGAAATGGGACAGAAGCAGAAATGTACATGTATGTGGTTATGGAAGAGTTTGAGAAATGGTACAATGAACCATGATGGCTCCATGGAGCATGACGGATTGCCACATGGGATCTGCCTGTCTGTGTGCTTCTTCATTTGCTGGCGTCTTCACCAAGGCTCCCAACAGAGTAATTGGGAAAGCAGAAGGCTTTTTTTGGCTCATATATTCAGTGACATTTAAGCACCTTACAGCAATGGGATTTAAGTATTTAAATACCTTCCAGGATCTAGGTCTTTTCCACTTTTTGCAATAAATGTGCATACAGAGAAGTTCATCAAGAGGGATCTAATGTTGAGCAGTTTGGTCCCAGTGCAACATAACCTTTAAATCTGTACTCAGTTGTCAAGCTTTTGGGTAATCCTATTGAAATACCTGTGTGAGTCATTGGCTGGAGCAGAATAGGCTTGGCATCCCATAGCCTGGCACTGAACAGAACTACTTGTCTAGCCAGAAATTGCTCATCACAAGTCCAAAAAGAGGACTGTGAATGCCAATTCTTCTTGTGTCCTTTGGGTGACTGAATAGTTACTGGACGGTAATGATATTTTCTATCTGATGACCCAGATGTTAATAGTTATGTTACCATTACTAAACTATCCAGGCTCTAGTGGGGAAGCATTCAGCACTCTCTGGTGTGTGCTTATTGTCTTTTGAGGTCAGAAACTGGTAAGCCCTTTTAGCTTCACTGAAATTTTGGCAATTCAGTCTCTTTTCTATAAAACATCATTGTGCCTCTATTAAAAATGAACAAATGGGAAGCTATTGATTTCACAGCCTATTCACTTTACTGAGCCTGATGGTGGATGAGCAGAAGGAATGCACTAGGTAAACTTAATCCAAGGTCTCTGTAAGCATTTCACATAGCCTACTGAACAGCAGATATTGTGCTCTGGAAATAGTATGTTGTCTGTTTATGTGTTGTAGGTGCCAAGGCTTTGGCATCCTGTTGCTCTTCTACAGATTACTTGTAAAGCTGAGCTATAGTTTATTATGTTTTAATTATCTTGTGCCATGCTGCTGGGATTTCTCTCTTCCCAATCTTGATTCAGAATAGCCATGGAGAATCAGCTCTGTTTTTGGTATGCATGCTGCTGCCTGGAAAAGGGTCTTGATATGTTATACATAAGTAAGTGAAGGAGGGAATATTTTGTGTCTCTGCATTGCCACTGATGTAAAATGAACAAGCTAAATTCTGCAGCTAGCATTTTTGGCTTAAGTACACTCAGATTCAGCATTTTTGGCTTAAGTACACTCAGATTCTCTGAAATGTAATAATTCTTTAATGTTTTGGATTCACCCTTTTATAGTAGAAAAGCAACATGTTGGCACTCTGATGATAGTGGACTTTTTGTATGGCACCCAGAGGAAGCATTGTTCCAGTTTTCAGGTCTGATATTTAGAGATATCTTTCATGTTGCTGGTAAAAATGAGTGGTGGATAAGACACAGTGTTAGCTGAACATGCCAGTAGTTGTCTGGATATTGCAGCCCCAATACTGTGATTACAAAGGCCAAGTCAGGTGTGGCAGTGTGTGACAACAGGAGTTACTCTGTGGTTTAGTTTTTATAAAGCTTAACAAAGCAATGCCCCCTCTGCATGCCTGGGAAAGTAACTGGTTAGAAAAATTACATTGGATTGTAAATAATTGCAGCTGGGTTGTATCTGTTTGTTGTTCTTCTTCTTTTTTAATGGGTTTAATTAATGGTTTTATTATTTTCTTGCATGGCTTGTTCATGCATCATAAAAGTAACTAGGCCTTTTCTTTTCTAGTGACTTGAATAGCATTGCTCTACAATTAGCTTTAAATTAACAGCTAATATAAGGAAGGGAAAGCAGTGCTGGAAACTGAAGTCGTTGTGTAGCCTTCAAGAGAGATGTTAAGGAATTTCTGTTTGATTGTTGTTGCTTACTTGATTTTTGTTTTGTTTTGTTGTCTGTTGAGAGATGATTTATACACTCACAAAACCACCTGATGCTTTCACCTTTGAAAGTACAAAGTAGATGTTGAAATAAATTCAGATAACCCAGGTAACATCTTACAAATTCACATATGGTCAGCCTCCTCCAGCTGAGGACAAACTGTGTTTCAGAAGTCTCCTGTGATTAACGTGGAAGCGTGTTCTCATTTACCCTGTAAGTTGAGTAACTCTATTCAGAATGACTATGCTTCAAAAGTTTAAGCTAGTAAACCACTTTAGTCTGAGACTCCACAGCTGAAACACCTTACAAGAAATGAGACATAAAAGAAAATGATTAAGGGGATTGTATAGCCTTTTGCCTCTATAATATCTCAAGTAAATTTCAAGGCTTCTGACAGTAGCTAGTGGCAGTAGAAAAATCTTTTGTAAGTGCTGCAAAAAGGCGAATTTTACCACCATTGGTCATTTAAAGTATAAAATGAGAATCAGCAAACCTGATTTAATATGGTTTAAGACATTTTGCCATCTGCTGTCACCATCATAGCTCCCATTTAGTGCCATTGATTTGAGAGCTTTCTCTGAGAAGGACCCAGTAAGATCTTCTGCAATCTTTGTTTATGACTACGGATACTTATTGCAATCATTCCAATTCTTTGGGCACTGCTGAATACTCAAGATTGGAAATGTTTACCAGGTCTTCTAGAGACCTGTCTGTAGTAATTATGGAAAATAAATTACTACCTTGAGGTGCAAGCAGATTGCATATTTTGTTTTCCTGTGTTATCCCCACTCATCCTGATGATCAGAATGGGGTTACATGGGATTTCACTTTCTGTAAAGTTACATAGATGCCTCTCTACAAAGGTGCCTTTTGATGCTGTCGCATTTTCAGTGTCAGGGAGGTTGCACATTAGCCAGCAAAACACTTTCAGAAAACTTTATTCTAATCTTTGTTTAACACAATTAACTACCTGGCTTGCCTCATTGTATCTGTGCCAGGTATAGCATTCCCTGAAGTTTTTTTTCACTTGCGAGAGAGAAGGTCCTTCTGGTCTGGAGGTCCTTCCCTCTAATTCTGAATTAATTTAAGGTCATTCTATGTGAAATCAAAAGATAGGGGGTTCAGATGTGACCTAAAAAGTAACTGGAGGTTAAAGACCTTCCTAGATGGATATCTCCACGTCTTGAGCTCCTGAGTAGTGAAAGCTGCCAACTGAGGAAAGATGAAAAAGCTAATGAAGATGGAGTGTGCAAACCAAACACTCTGCTTTCATCTTCTCATAGGATTGGACAGGTATATCCTGTAACACTGAAAAGAACAAATAAAAATAAATAAAACAAGATTACTTTCTAAATGTATATTTTTTTCTCTTTCATGTGACTCATGTTTAATCTGTAAGAACTCGCTATCAAAAGTTATAGAGTCCAAGGGCTCTGGTGAATTTTAAGGAGAGTCATTTACAAGGATAATATGAACATCCCCAAACACATGGGACAAAAATGTGCTTCAGGGGCATGTAACATTACTAGGGCTGTAATATATACACATAATATTTAAATATTATTATTTCAATGGAGCTTAATTTTCCTCAGAGGCTACATATATCCCTTCTTTCTGGATATTTTGCAGGGAAGCACTGAGTGTTAAACTTCAAAGTTTTAAAGAGTTTGATCTCTTTTTTATTTGCTATAATTTTGAAAAGGTCTTTCTAGTATAATAAAACAAATGGAAGTTGGGGTGCCTCCTTCCTGAGGAAATGTAAACGATTAATTATTTGTAATTTTAGTTCTATAAAATGGAGTATTAGGGGGCTAGCTAAAGAGATTTTTATTCATAGTAAAGGTTTATTGGACAGTTGTCAGGCTTGCTCTGGCTGTGGGATGGTGTACTGCCACACCCATTCTTTACTCTGGATTTTTTTTCCCATATCTATACAGAATTCCTGTACAATTTTGTTTACATATTTCCATTTTCCACTCAGATATTAATTGAAGAGACAACATAAATTCAAATCAGACTTTATATTGGGGGTGGGAAGCTATGAATTCAGAGTTGTTTGTGCATGACTTTAAATAATGTTACATATTTTAAAAGCTTGGTTAACAAAAATTATATGGGATATTTTCATTAGACATTAAGATTTTTCTTTTCACCATGAATGTGGTCAAATACTGGAGCAGGATGCTCAGAGAGGTGGTGGTGTTCCTGTCTTTGGAGGTGTAGAAGACTCACCTGAGCATGGCCTTGAGCAGCCTGGTCTAACCAGATATGTTTTGAGCAAGGGATTGGGCAGAACAATTCCAGAGGTCCCTTCTGACATCAGTTATTCTGTGATTCATTTTAGTGTTTTAAAGAAAATCACTGCCAGCCCTGCTTTCAATTAAAGCATAGCAGTGAGATGACAAAAAGTTTCTAATAGAAGCTGTGTTATACTGCTTGTATTTACAAAACGCTTCCTGTTTCCATAAGATGTGAGAAGCTAGGCCATTACTGAGTTATTAAGGTTATTCAGAGATTTATTTGAAGTAATGGAAATGTAGTCCCAGGCTACGGACAACACAAGAAGAAAAATATACTTATATAAGATTTATTGAAATAAAAATTAATCGAAGACCATCTTTGCCATAAATGATTTGCAGTCAGTAGACAGGAATTATAAGGACCATTGTAGCCCCATTGATTCTGTCTCTGAGTAACTATTATTCAATGTATTGATTGGATTTCTCATTTCTTAAATGGTTCAGAATTTTGTTTGCAAACTGTTTAAACAGGATGCCAGTTCACAGGGAAAGACAGAAGGAGAAAGACATTTTTTGGTGGAAAAAGTGCAACAGAAATAGCAGCTGCTGTTACAGCTGGTGACTGCGGTAGGTAGCCATAACATTTTCAGAAATGAGTAAGCAGTTCTGAACAGCATGGGGCAGATGCAAGCCAGGTTAGAATGAGATCAAATCAGAAGAGATTCCTCAGCTTTATAAACTAGATGATTATTTCTTGCATCCTGTTCAAGTATCCAGTACCTCCAGATCCAGTTACAATTCAGGTTTTAGTGTCTGAGTTATTACAATGCAGCTTGTTTCTGGAAGCAAAGCCAATGATATTTTATTGAAATGGAATCACCTCTGTACCTCTTGTTGGTCTGTTGTTGGCTGCTATGTATGCCTATATTGTCTCTATAATGTAGCCAATCAAATATAGCAAAACAGGGTGTATTCTCAGGTACAAATTACTTTCTACAGATCACTTATGTTAAGTTCCTCTGTCAATAGTTCAATTTCTTGATCCTGTTCCAGCGATCTGGCTCAGTACTATTCAGTGTTCTGGTTTTCACTTGAATGTCATGTGCATTCTTCAAAAATGCAAGTGACATTGCAATCAAATGCAATCAATAAAGCAGATGCCCACTTTGATGGTGCAGGTCCTCTGATCATTGAGATCACATGCTCTTTTTTCATTTTGTCTGAGTAGTTGAAAGTGCTGTCAGATGAGAAAACAAACAAAACCTAAAGAAATATTATTTCTGCCTAATAATCTGGTTGAATTTTCAGTTTACAAACAGTTTCTCTGCAAACATCATCTGCTGTTCAGGGAAATTCTGTCTGTACTGATAGCTCTCATCTTTGCTTCCTGAGTGCCTAAGCTTGCTCACCACTTTTTTCCCCCCAGTATCATATTGTATTTCATGTAGAGAATTTTTCATTTAGTAATCTGTCTTTTGGGTAATTAAGAAATTCTTTTTTATCTCTGCCTTATTGGTTGCATTAATGGTATTTATAGGTATGGACGTAGTTATTGTCTGACCATTTTGTTCTGTACAATTGACCAGAAAAACAGTGTTAGTCGAATAAATAAAAACTCAAAAAATGGATCCCTCTTTACTTGCAAACAATGTCTGCATTATTGGTGATGCCAGCCTTGTATTTCCATACCAAACCCACTGAAATGGAAACTCAGCTTCTGTAGGTATGCATGCTTAGCCTTTTTTTTTTTTTTAATTGGTACAAACATATATTTAATTTAAGGTAACTTCATTTAGATGTTTCAAAAATACCAAGATTGGTATTTTTGACCTTTATTCATTTGGTTGAGGGAGAACAAGCAGGAAAGCAAGAAGAAAAATAAAATGTGGTGCAAGTAATTAAAAGGTAGCTTCCATCTGCTTTCATTATACAGCAGGGAAAACTTCTTATAGCATCTGTCATGGAGTACTTCCCAGATGATTTTTGATGGCATGTCACACTATAAGAGAATGGTGTTAGAGAATTATCTTTGGATTATACCACTTTTAGGTAGCACAAGGGGCAAAGGAATGATCTGCAGAGACTGCAAGGAAAGAACAGTTTTCTAAAGTTGTTTAATGTGTTAGGAACTGAGACAGTAGTTTCTATTCATGGTTCAGCTGTAGATAATATGGAGCAGGGTGAGGCATAGAATAATGAACGTTGATTTATGAAGTTTTGACTTGGGGGATTTGATTTCTCTATCAAAGAGAGTTCCAGAAGTTACTAGTTAATGAGAAATGATGGGACTTAAAGTGGTGTTTGAAAGAACTGTGGGAACAGAGACAGACGAACTCCAATTACAGAGTCGATAGCGGTTTGGGGAGATGATTTATGGGGACACTAAAGGTCTGATGTTTGAGGATATGAGAGGAATATTTTTCTGGTAGAATTAATTGCTTCTGATAGATTAGATAAATGAGATCTTTTAGAGCTTTCTTGAGTCTGAGAGGACTGTTATCTACAAGGAAAAATGTGTTGTGGAAATGAATATTAGAAGCCCTATTTTTACAGTTAACTTTCTTTTCCAAGAAGTCACTTAAAGAAAAAGAAGCAAACTGTGCAGTAGTTCACAATTTTGTTGTTCTGACATATATACTTTTGTGATATATAAGTATAATGGGTAGACTTAAGAGCATTCATGTTGTTCTTTTTGAAATACATTCTGATCAATTTCAGGTTGAATATAAGGAAACAGTTGTTTCCATCTTCAAAAGTAGTTGTACAGGAAAGGCAAGGATCATATCAGTTTGGATCTGTTCTTATTTTACCTTTACTGTTTCAACTGTCTTCAGGGTAAACAGATTTATAACTAGATGCTTGAGAAACACTAGTAAAATATGCAGTGAAACAAGAATAATAATTGCCATGGGAGCAACAGTGAAAAGGCTTTTTGCCAGTTCCACAGACACCAACTAATCAGAATAATTTAAGTCTTGGACACGTTTCAGAAAGGCCATTTATATAACAACTCAAAGTGAACTGTCTAGTTTAGGAGCTCTCCTCTCTATTGTTAATTTATCAACTTTCATTCTGAGAAAACAGAAGATGCTGCTAATAGTTTTAAAGAATTCGGTAGTAAAGACAAGAGATGAAATGTAGAGCTCTTATTAGCCAGAGTGGTGATTTTCTAACTGATAGAGGGATAGTTTTGTTTCTCACCTATATATCATACTTCAGTGACAGTAATAATAGCTGTGCTCCACATTCCTGTTTTTCAGAAACTCCTTTCTGTAAAGATCAGTAGAAGACCTCAAATGACAGAGATGGTGTTGATGGAAACCACCCTTTCTGTCATCCTGAAACATTCCCTAATTACATTCCTTATTTCACAGAACCTCCCATCTTGAACGTCTCTAGGCTTTCTCCACACTTCAGTTAGAGTTCTCACACTATGGTAGGATATGCTCAGGAAATTAGAGACTGTTGACCAGAGCACATCCTCCATGCCTTTGCTATCAACAGATCAGTTGTATAAACATGAGTTTTGTTTGCATGAAGGTTAAAACTGAAATTCATGAGACATGACTTCAACATGGGTATAAAAAATGAAGAGTTAAGTACTGTGTACATGTATGTTGTGACACTAAGCAGTGCAGCCTAGACTAGGGAAAGACTTTATCCAAACAGTACACATAGATTTGCCCAAAAGGTATATCACTAGTTGTTTAGGACTATACATGTGTTAACTTTAGAACCATATAAATTAGAGACTTTTTTGAATCCATCAATTAGCTCTTATGAACAGCTGCATTGGTATCAAGCAGATTATCTGCAAACAGTAAAAGCTATAATGCTGTGCTTATGCAACATAAGAAATATTTTAGGCTTTTAGAAGTGAATATTATCTTAAGTTGTGCAATAGCAGAGGTAACAGGGACAACCACTATGTACTTTTACTGTCCTAACATTTCCCCAGAAAAGAGAGGCTTAATGCAGACTGCATAACACAATTATAAAGAAAAATTAAATTACTCAGGTGACTGTACACTTGGGAGGAAGGGGAAAAAAAGAAAGTAGGATATCATGGAAGGAAAATAGGTTTATTTTGTTTTGTAACTATGGATTCTATAACATTAAAATGAAACTAAAGAAAAGACCAATTCTGTGCTCACATCCGAGAACTCAGAAGCTATTGCACATGCTAGACACGTTTACTAATAGGTTGTCAGGTTTGAAAAATCAACTGAGAAATACTTACTAAATTTGCAGATGAAGCAAAGGTGAGAGGATTAAAAGTGCGTCAGGGGGGTGGATTGAGGATGATCATGACAAATGAGAGCAGCATTCTGAAAGAAATAGAAGCAAATTCAATGTGAAAATGTGTGTCTATTCCTAAGAATAGTGTCTGCGCCATTACAGGATGTGAAAAGCTGGGCCAGACCAAGGATTCACATTAATGCTGCACCCAGGCTTGCACACTTCAGGAAAGATGCAAGCCACATAACAAGACCAAAGGAGAGGACTAAGACGAGGTAACAGTTGTGACCTACATGGCTAGAAAAGTGTAGGGGAACATTAAAGGGGCTTAGTTAGTAAAACAGGCAGCAGACGGAAGTAGGACACAAAAATGTTTTTCAGGTTCTTAAAAAGTAGATGCAAAGGAAAGAAATAGTTAGCTCTCCTTGCGCACGGTATATAGGATGAGCGCTGCTGAGAAGAAAGGCAAATGAGAGTAGGAGGTTAGGAATAACTTTGTGACTATGAGCAGTTAAGCTTTGCAGTAGATTGCCTAATGACATGGAAAATCTCCACTGGTAGAGATACCTGAGAAAGTTAGATAAGTGTCTGGCAGGAATATCACAGGTATTATTAAATGCAGATGGACATGATAGATATCTTCTTGATCAATTTTCTCTCCTTCCCATGAAATACATTAAAAAAAAAATACTTTGTTTTTGTCTAGAGTCATTTATGTTTCCCAAATCATTTTAGCTTGAGGCATTTTGTTTGATTCCAGTGCTGAATAACTATTGCTTGCCAAATCCTGGCTGCTGTTGCTTATATGGACCCCGTGACTGAGGCTGAGGAATCTGTGTATTCACATTAGAAGCCCTCTCAACAGACCCGGAGGAAGGAGTAGTTGGAAAATTTGCATTTGAGCTTATATCCCAACATCCAGGCGTGGGTATGGACTTTCACTGGTAGAATCCTGAGACAAGAACAACATGTTGTATCTGTTTTATGAAAAAATATTATATGAAAATTTTATTACTCGTTGAGAGACAGGCTTTATAAGATGAACGTACTAAAACGCTGTCAAAATTTCAGTCAGTCTATCAATACTGAATGACAGAAATACAGTTACCACAACAAGAGGAAGTCATAACAGTACTTCCTTCCAGGATAAATTAGCACAGCAACAGTTTCAGAAAACTTGTTGAGATTCATTGCTACTACCCTTCAGTTGTCACTGTGTTTGCATTTCATTCCTTCTTAAAATGTCAACTATGACTGCCTGTGTCCATGTATGTTGACAGAAAGGTCTTGGAGCAAGGTTTTGGTTCCCCTGAGTCAATGAGCTTTGTCAGTGTCTTGCATGGGGTCAGGATTTTGTCTCCAGTCTTTTCTTTTTCTTCTTATTTAATAGCAGGAATTTTCATCATTTTTATCCTTGCCTTCAGAACAGTAGACAGAAGTCCAGGGTCCTTGGGAAACTTGAGAATCATGGGAATGATTCTTTTTCTAAAAGTAAAATTAAATAAATTAGAACTGGAGCAGTGTTACATGAATGGGCTTCTGAGAGCTGGCTAGACCAGTGGCAAATTCCTTGTGCTTATTTTTGATATGATATGACATTGGAACTCAAATGTTTAAAGCTGCCAGATATGTTCATGTCTTTCTCTCAGAATAGGAAATAATGGACATGTTTGTGAGTGTCCTTCAGATGCTCTAAATTCCAGGTTGTGTAATCACCCTGTGTCAAGATTGAGAAGTAAAGTACATATTGCAATTACTCCCCTGGGATAGTTGTTGTCTTGTTGAACAAGAATTTCTTTGCCTCGCTCAGCCAATCCTGAAGTATGGAGCACTTTAAATAACAAATAAAATAATTGAATTCATATTTTATTTAGTGAGTGTGGTGCCTTGTATAATCAAAAATGTTTTTGGTTGGATTCACATTCCATGCTGTATTATTCAGCACCACCTCTGGCTCTGAATCCCAGCAGCTGCCCTGGCTCCCAACCTTTACCTGGCAAACATCTTCCTTCAGAAAGCCAATGTTTGCAGGGAATAAGGAACAGAATGGAGCAGCTACATGTGTGTCTTCTAGATACAGTAATATTTGATTACTTAAGAATTTAAAAAAACCCTTATCTCCCATGCATTAACAAATTTAATATTCATTTTTGAAGGACTGGATGATTCTGCACTTCGTAGGTCTGTCCCAAAGCTGAGAGAGATGAAGCACTCATCATTTTTTTACAGATGCTTTTAGCATATTCCTTGCTGTTTTTTTCTTATTCCTTCCACAAACAAATAGTGTCCTGGTTTCAGCTAGGAGAGAGTTAATTTTCCTCCTAGTAGCTGGTATGGTGATGTGTTTTGGATTTAGGATGAGAATAATGCTGATAACACACCGATGTTTTAGCTGTTGCAGAGCAGTGCTTACACAGAGACAAGGACTTTTCAGCTTCTCATGCTGCCCTGCCAGCGATGGGACTAGGGGTGCACCAGGAGCTGAGAGGGGACAGAACCAGGGCAGCTGACCCAGACTGGACAAAACGATGTCCCACACCACATGGCAGCATTCTGAATAATTAATATAGGGTGTCTGGCTGGGGCAGGAGGAACTACTGCTTGGGGACAGACTAATTATTATTTCTTTTCCTTTTCTGTCCTATCACACTGCCTTTATCTCAACCCCTGAGCTTGTACTTTTTTTCCTTCTGATTTTTTTTCCCCCATCCCACTGGGAGAAGGCAGGTGAGCAAACAGATCTGTGGTACTTAACTGCCGGCCAGGTTAAACCACAGTTATGGTACAGGTTTTCTTGTTTTTACTTTGATGGAACTGAACCATCCTTACTTAAAGATTTCCCAATGCATTTCTGAATGTATTGTTGCATTTTCCATTTTTAATCCTCCTCTGAACTATTGTTGTCTGTATTTTATTGAGGCCATCTTGAGACAAAAGAAACCGAAGAAAATAAAAATAATAATAAAAAAAATAATCCATTTTCCTTCCCTCAAAGACTGGGGGCTAATTATGTCAGTATGTGCATCTTTTGGAAATGAATCAGAGTTTGAGTTCTTTTCAAACAAAACAAAAAGCCAGGAAGAAGATTTGATTTTTCACTATCACTGTTCATTCACAGCAGGAATAAAGAATATAGCAAAATCTTTGCACTGTGGTTGTAAGTCTGGTGACTTAATGCACAGCATCTGTACATCACAGGAGAGTCTTGCATAGTACTCAGTTGGGCACATAATGAAGATATTAGGATATAAGTTGAATTTGTGAAAGAAAACTTGGAGCAAGCTCTTTTTCAAAGGAGAGCTCAATAATGCTTCAATAGGATGTGACTTCTGAAAGCCTGATTTAATGAATCCACCTCCAGCATGTGCTTTGTGCCCCCACTGCAGTATCTTATTCTCATTACACTATTCCTTAAAATAATTTCTTGGGACCAAACAAGGAACATTATGTTGAGCTGCATTGCACTAACAGAGGATTTTTGTCTTACTAATCTTTTTTTTTTATTATTATTATTTTTATATATATATATATATATACAAAATATACCCTCCAAGTACATGTTTATGTTTAGACCTTTCCAGCAGATGAGTGATTTCAACATAAAGCATCCAATTTTTTTTTATACTTTTTTCTATCTTTCTCATGGAATGAAATCTTATCAAAACTTAGAGATTCATTCTGTCTCTTTGGGAATATCCTTGACAATAATGTGCATCTAAACCATTCTGGCCTGTGGAAGAAGCCTATTGCATCCCTTGTGGTGCATGGCTGTTTCTTGAAAAAACAATATGATGCTGTGCCCTAATTTGCCAGCTCAAATTACTCCATTTTTTTTTTTTTTTTCAGGCAGGAAAGCTGGCAACCTGGGAACATTCTTTCAGATATCAGTTTTGTCAGAGATATGATTGATATCAGAGGTATGATGTTTCTGGATTCAGAAACATTGTTTTTTCTTCCAGTACTGCATTTAAATATGTTATTAGAATAGCAAATCATACAGTCTACTCAGAAACACCTTTGAAAAGAAGATTCATATGGCTAATAGAAACAAGCTACAGGCACATACACATTTTCTCTGCTTCATCCATGAAAGAAGTCTGTCTGTGTGAAAGGCTGATGTGTAAAATTCCCCTTTCTGTATATCTCCCTCCTCCTAGGATGTTTAATGTTTACTCACAAATTAAATGCTATAAAGAAAAGATATATTTTATGCACACAGACAAGAACATGGCTTTCACAAATTTGAGTTAGTGAAAAATCTTGGAAACATAGAAAAACAAGAAAATAACAGTTGTTACTTGTGCTTAGGATTTGGAGACTTCTGCTGCTTCCCAGTAGGAATTGCTTACTACTTTTTCTCCCTGTCCTCTGTTCTGGGTACAAGCAGAAACCTTGCATTCTAAAGTAATTGAATGTACTTGTTAAAAAAAAAAATCTCCAGCTAATTCCGCCTTATACTAGATTTACTGATTTGATTGCCAGTTTTCTTGCCATTTTCTCTCTATTCTCATAGTTTTTAGTGTTCTGGACTTCAGTGGGGAAAGAGTTTTTATTCTTTCATTTCTCTTTCTGTGCAGTAGATGAATGGTGGTCATTCTTTGCTGTTTCTCATGGATTATTACTTCTGTCCACAACAGTGGATATAATACATGAAAAAATCATTTTAATACCTGTAATTTTGCCTTCCCTCAGGATTTACTATGTATGAACAAGTTTTCTTGTTATTAAATTGGTAATCTGTCTTATGTTTGGTCTGATATGGCATTTCTGTTTTGGGGGTTTGTCCGAATGAAGGCAAGAAGGAGGATTACATAAAGTTAAACTTTCACATATTGTGAACCTTCTTATTAGTTCAAAGCGGCTATTAGTGGATTTGTTTCATGTGTCTTCTGCCCTGACAGTTGCTTTTAGGAAAGCTCCATTGGTCAATTCGTGCATCAGATCAGAAATGGCATCATTTTTCAAAAAGAGACAGGACAATTCCTTAAGCCTCCGTTCATCTGGTTTGTTACTGGAAGTTTAATTTGAAAGTGGCAGACCCATCATAAGAGAAAACAAAAGACGAAAAAAAGAAAGAATCAATTTAGCCCTTTTATATGAATATGCTATGAAGTGTTATATGTTATGCATTTCAACATTAGACGTGAAGGATTTTGCTAGGATTAATCCCAACCTCATTATATGCAAAGCATGACACTATTTCAGTTTCATTGTTTGAAAGCAGTCTTATGGGGAGGGGGTGGTGGGTGGTAACAAAATAAAGCCCATGGCAGTGGGATTGTAGAGGAAAAAAATACTGTATTCAGAACATATTTTTTTTCATTTAAAACCTTTTTATCATTTCTTTTGGATTTTATTAAATCAATGTTATTTTTCATACTTGTACTTTGAATATTAAGGGTTTAGATTCAGGTTAACTGTTTAGATTCAAGTAACTGATGCCTGTAACAGCTGCTAAGACATCCTAGTTAACCTGTGTTGTTACTTGTTTTGTGTAATTTTTATTTTATTTTTTATTTTTTTTGGAGCTGCGGAAATCATCTAATCTGCTACCTGTCTCTGGCAAGGAAAGGAAAAGAAAGGAGGGGGATGGGGGCTTGCTTTTTGTAAAGTCTAACTGGAAAAACTATTTAAAATTGCTTTAGCTTATGGGTAGCTCCATATCCATGCTACGTTTAGTTTCTGAATAGCCTCTGAGGATCTGAGAATTAAATAAAAAAAAAAAAAAAAAAAAAAAAAAACAAGCTTAATTGTTAAAGGAAGTTGTTAGTTTAACTTTTTTTTTATTTGTTTTTCCCTCCTCAGCTTTCCATCCTTTGTCCCAAGGGATACCTTAAATTATTTATTTTGAAAATTCTTGCTTCACCCTGTGTTAGATGTTTGTGCTAAAATTTTATTGACATAAACATCTGCACAAATTTCACTTCAAAAGAATACTTATTTGAGGGAATTGTTACGGAAACAGCTGCCAGCTGACATCCTGTTACTGCAAGGCTGGAGAGGCTGGCATATAACTAACATTTTTCCCTTTCTGCCTGTTGTGCATAGACAGCTGAGTTGGCCAGAAATTGTATTTCATGTAGTAAAGAGTGAAAGATTAGGCCAGATATTCTAAACAGCCTGAGTGTTACTGACTCCTCATTAATTATTTAGCATGGTTTTGCTCACTTACTGTGACCATCTCAAACAAATCAGGGATATATACAAATTTTAAAGAAGCATAGATGTACCATAACATCCCTGTACACATGAGAAAAAAAATAGTACGGGGGAAAACTGAGATAATGAAATAATTGTCTGATCTTAGTGTAGGTTCTGTCTTGTCAATTTATATCAACAGGTTTAGTCAGAATCACTGTGGTTTTTTGTTTGTTTTTTTTTGTTTGTTTGTTTTTTAAATTGTTGTTGTTTTCCCTTTTAACTATAAGGGCACAATTACAGTTTTATAAAGCAATTAAATTTTATTTTCATAATTGCTTCATTACTTTTCACTCTTAATTGCCAAAAGGATAAGAGGTGATATCAGATGGGGAAAGGTTTTGGGGGGGAAGAAAGAAAAGATGACATTTTTCAGTATTTTTTATCTTCTAAACTGAAAAAGATTAAGGAACGCTAGCATTGGGTTTTGTGCATGTATTGCAATGCCAGGAGAACATTCTGTTTTCACTGATGTAAGAGTGGGAGTTGTCAGAGAAGGACATCAGGCATTTCTTCTCCATACACTAGTTAAATCCAGAAATTTGATGGCGCAAGAAACATAACACCTGTTTTGTCAGATTTCACATTTTAATGGATTACTGTTGTATTCCACAAGTAATGCCATTTTTATCTAATACATGAAGTGAAGGGCAAGGATCTTATATAGGCCTAGATGATAATTGCCCAATAAATGTTTCATGTGCAACTAAGACAGTGATTAATGCTTGACAGATGAAACGGGAATAGAGAGAGCGCCCATCAATGCCTTTTAAAGGATAACAAAGCAATATGCTTGCATTTGGTTTTCAAAGCTGAGGATGATGAGAGGAGATATACAGCTGTTAGATATCAATGTATTTATGGCTTATGTGTGCCTCTGTCATGAATGACATTGTAAAAAAAAAAAAGTTCTTCATGTGCACTTTTGATGAAATAAAGAAATACAATGTATCATTCTGTCAAGATTATTCTACTTGTCCATTCATTCAAGGTAGGGTAAAAGATCTTGTTCTTGACTTCATAGTTAATCATCTAAATGCATGCCACATTTGGGGTTTTATTTTTTGGCTTTTGCCAATCATATTGAATGCCTGACAATGTAAAGACAATTTTAGAGATAGCCGTGGGTTATTATATGTTTTACAGGTTATGGGCTTGAAAACTAGGAAATTCATCTTTCAAAAATGTGCACTAACAAACAGGGCTTTATCTGATAATATTTGATAAGAAAATATTTTATAGCTCTCTAAATCAAAACATTCATGGTGATCTTATTTCACTGAGTCATGTTTATTTGTTGGTTGTTTTAAAGTACGGTAACGGCCAATGAAATCTTGAACATTGGTATGTTTTGACAAAGTGAGAGTATTTGCTGACAAAATCACTCAAGATCCATTCAAGATAGCATTTTAGCCACTCCAGGCTTTTCTCAGAGCTGACATTTCCCTCTTTGAGGTGTCTGTACTTCAATGGCTGTACTGCTGCATGGGTGCTGTAAAAAAAAAATTTGGAAGGACCCTTGATAACAAAGGTTTCCCTTGAGTGGGAAGGGAAAGAGCCTTGATCATTACCCCGAGGAAAAAATAGCGTGTCATTAATTACTATAAACCAAGTAGTCTTTCTGCAAGTTCAAACTCATCAGAGACTTGCTGTGCCTGAAGTTCCTTGGGAGGATAATAGACAAGAACCAACACCCTGATGCTCACCTTTCATCAACCCATAACAAAAGTCACAGCCCTGACATGCACTGCTAGGCACCATACACACCATTTCCTAGGAGTGGTAGTTTATAACATTTTCTGTCTTTTATTTATTTACATTTTACTTGTTTCATTTAAAAGCAAATGAAAGCCATATACCCATTGTCAGCAGAGTATTCTCTTTGTTTCCTTGTGAGAAGCAAATTAAAGCATGCAGTCATTTTACTTAGAAAATGAGCTAGTGAAATTGTACGTATATACATACAGTACATTGTACGTATATACTGTCCATGCCTGTACTGATGGATAGCTATTATTCTAATACAGCTGAAAAAAAGTTACAGAGGCTAAACAATATGCCATTGGCCAATAGAATTATAACACTGACTTTTATGAATGGAGTAAAACAGAATGATACACTTAGGTTTGAAATGCATTCACCAGAAAACAAGAAAAATAGTCTCTGAATGTTTTGTTTTCTGCCCCCCCACCCCCCACCCCAGCTTTCAGGAGAATTTCCTGAAGGTTTTTATTTTATTCTTTTTGGGCTTCTATAAACCTTGTTCTCAGGCATCCTTGATGCTTGTGAAAGAAGTTTGAGAAAATAAGTAACTTTGTGTTTAAATGCTCAGAAAGTGGCAATAACGTTCATTTAATGGTATGACTTTTACCCTTTACCTGCAATGCTGTCAGATGTCTGACAGAAACACTTTAAAGCAGTTCAGACTCTACATCTCTCAGCAATATTTCATTCTGGCTCATGTCCTTAAGCTCTGAGTCTCAAAGTTTAAATGCTAACAGTGTGCACTTAATACTGATGAATTCAATATAGTGAGACTATATTCACACTTACGTGATAATCTGCTGACTAGCTAATAAACACTAATTTTCAAATCTCATCCAGCTAATTTAAACTGGATTAGTTGTTTTATCTAACAACATTAAAATAAGAAAATGTCCTAAAAACTGGTGCCTGCATAAGACAAAATATTGAATAACTTCAAAGACTCTCTTCCTTCTTCCACAACCCAATATATTAAAAAATAAATAAAAAATTGAAGCAAGACATGTTTTTTTATGATACATGCTTTAAAAGTGGATCAATGGGAAGTCTATCCATTTAAAACATCTTGACTTCCTTGGGGAAAATGATAGTATATTATTGAATACCTATATCCTAATACGTATTATTCTATTTGTACTGATCTAGGATTGTAACATTCTTTCTCATAAACAGGCAAACTTTAAGACATTGTGTTGTACAATGTACAACATTGTACAACAATGTACAGCTTCTGTAGAGCTGTATGTAGAGCTTCCGGATGAAGTTTGTCTGTACGCTTACCTCTCCTTCACACGCATGTGTATGAACAAAAAACATCCATCTAGCTTTGCAAGGAAGAGCACAGTTCATACTGTCTGCTGCTATTCATATCCTTAGCTGTCCATACTCAGAAAATGCTCTGCAATGATAATGGTAGATAATGATATTCTGTGTTTCTTTGGGCAGCAGCAGAGTCAACTGTCTCTTGTGGCATTTTCAACCTCTGCCACAGAAACAGTAAAAGCAGAGCTGGATTCCCTCAAGGCAGTACACCACAGGTAAGCAAGATTTGTCACATGTTACAGGAATGTCTCATTTAACATATTAAGGATTCGATCCGTAGTAAATTGGTCAGCAAACATCAGTTCATCTGTTTTCTTGCTATATCAGATTTGTGTACTAACAAACTATGCTGCCTTAGGTGCTATCTAATCACAAAAGAACAAGAAGAGATTTTCTGTTTATTTCTATATATGTAAACAGGTTCCTACAAAGTTGTTAAAAAGCAGCTTGTGGGAGACAGGTTGTAATTCAGATTTGTGTGTACTTTGATCTGAACTGCACATAAGTTGAGTCTGGATATATCAATAATATTCATAACTATTTAATTAAGAGGAAGAAAAGCATTTTTGAATATAAACAAAATATAATATATATATAAAATACAAAATATATACTTATAAATTAAATAAAATACAGTAAATTATATATAAAATGTTTAAACAGGCCTTAGAATATTAGAGCATTTTTAATGTCAACTAGGGGAATTTTTGCCACAGAGAATCCCAACCTGTGAAGAATGGCTAGTAAGTTGCTCAACTTGAATTTAATTACCTTTTCCTATTGAAGTAGGCAAGAAGGTCATCAATATGCATCCAGAATTACACAGCACAGTGCAACAGTAATCTCTGAAAGGTCAATATTTTATCTTTTGTGGTGTTGTCAGGTTTTCCACAAATCAACATAATTAATCATCATAACTGATCATCAAAAAATTTCTACTGTGGAGAAAAAAAAAAATCTCATTTAGAGAAGTGAGTGTTTTTCCTGAAAATAAGTAAACTAATGAGAAAGTTAATTCTAATTAAGTTTGGTGAAGCATTAGCAAATGAAAAGATGAGAAACTACTTTTTTTTTTTTTTCTTTTCACAGTATACATATTCTATAATTCTTAACTTAGTAAAAAACTTTTTCAGCTAGAAAGTTTTTAGAAGTCATATTTTCCATAAGAAAAGTCAGTTGCTTCAGCATAACTTGGAATGCCCTGTGGGGATTTTTCATCTCAGGCTGGTGGTGCCTCAAGCTTATGGTCAAGCTTATTTTTCAGGATTGATGGCAGAGAACTCTTGAGAAATTGCTTTCTTCTTCTTCTCCCAGCCTAGGGTACAGAATCACCTGCCATTTAGAATAATTTCCCATAAAGTACCTTTGGAAATCTTGATGAATAATGTGCAGGGAAGAAAGGCTAGGATTTTACATGGTGCATATATCAAGGCTCTTTCCATCTTAATAAAGTCTTAAGTACATTGGGTCTTTTTCTAAGCATGTGAACTTGAGTCCTGACTGCTAGTTCTGTTTGTACATCTCACTCACAGCCTTCATCTTCTTCAAGTTCTTTATTTGATCATATGTTTTATTTACAGAAATATATACCATTGTTATACCAATGGTTATTGGTATACCAATATTGTAATTACAATGAAAAAAATTTCTGAAACTTTAGGTATTGCAGCTGTTAGTATAAATATTATGTGCCAGATCTTTCCCTGTGGTAATTCAGTGGATAGGAGTGTTTTTAAACTGGATGATGAGGATTTTGATATCATGAGATGCATGTGAGTTTTGGCTGTTCTGACACCAATGATTTTCATGGGTATTTATGTAGTTAGTGTGATATGACTCATGTGGAAATAATATAAAGGTAGTTTTATTTTTTTTTTTTTTCCCTAACAGACCCCCAAATGCACTGTAGGGCATACAGTGGCTTTTTAATGTGTATGTAAATAAGTAAAAAAAAGGTGTTTTTGGAATATCCTCCTACATGTTATCTTTAAAAGCCAGCAGCTGTGTTTTTTTTGTCAAGCCAAAATATTTCTGAATATAAAAAGGATAAATAAGAGACACCAGCAAACTTTTGGTTTTATAATAAGAAGCTAAATTATATTTTTTATAATTTTTCTGGGAAAAAAAAAAGTTTTATTTATTCTATATGGTAAACATTTTAGTGATGGTGATCAAAGATGGACTTGGAAAAATTCATCAGCATCTTGTTCAAATTTGGACATCAGCATCTGATAAATAATTGGATTTTAGAAGGTGATGTTTATTCTAGCTGATAAATTGCAGGCTCTGATAGATTGCTTGTTACAGCATTATAGGAAGAAAAGATTATAAATTAAGAAAGGTATGGATGTGTAGTTCATGTTTCCAAGGCAATGAATAATTTTACTTTTGGAATTAAAACTAGTGAAGAAAGGGGGGCTTCTAAACACAAGGTATTTTAGTAAGCATTACTGCAAAGATTAGTTATTCTGTAGGCCAAAAAATCTGCAAAAGAGAAGATAAGAAAAAATAACTTTAGATTTTTTGTTTATGGTTTTGCCACTGCCATGTGCAGTATGAAAAAAAAGTTACAAAAAGAAGAATTTGATGCTGTCAGTGAGTTATTGATCAGTTCTTGCCAACATGTGACAGCAAGGAAAGAATAAATTTTATTTTATTTTGCCTGTACATTTCTTCCTGGCAGTGAGGTTGAGGTCTTAGCAGATGATGAAAAGTACAAAATAGCATCTAGATACTGTAGAAGACAATAAAAGTGTCAATGATTTAATCAGATGGATTCACAGTGCATTCATTTTAATTTTTTTGTTGTTTGCTTGTTTTCACTTAAATTACTTCACCAACAGTTGAATAGATGGAGAGAAAAAAAAAAAATTAAAAAAAAACAAACACCCCAGTTCCTCTGTTAAGTCTTTAAACTATACAATCTACAACATCTGTCTGTTGGGATACTTGGAAGAAGGGATTAATGATTTCCTGCTGCAGAGGGTTTGAGAAAGAGAGGATCTCTGTTGTGCTTGTCTCTTGGAGGGTACTTCTGACTAGAAGCTGACTCCCAGCTTTTCCAGTTTAGGTGAGATTGTGCCCAGTTTGGAGAGAGATGGATGAGAGAGGTGAGTTTCTGGAAATGAGCTTCTGAGAGCAACAGGATGAACAAGTTGGAAGTGTAGGAGAGTCCCAGAGGATTTGCCTAACCCCATGGGAAGCTGCACTGGCACCCTGTGCATTTGGGATTACACCCGGTACTTTGGATGAGGAATCATTAACCTTTTGGATGGCAGTGCATCATTAAACTAGTTATCAACCTTGCTATCCTCTCCTCCAGTGAGTTGCCACCTGAGTGGGTAGGCTCAGAGATGGCCCAAATCAGGTCAGCTGTGATGTCACACTGACGTAGTATTACTGCTTGCAGTTAGATGTATGCCTAGGCTCCCAGATCTCCTTGACCTACACCCTGCTAAATGATGGTCACGGGTTTCTGAGGGGCTCACAGCAGTTTTAAGAGGCAGGAATTAGAGTGGAGTTGAAAGAAAGTAAAGGAAACCACAGGGAGCAAAAATGAACTTTCTAAATAGTGAAAGGGATGCATGCCTTTCCTTTTCCCTGCATGCACATGCACATAAACACATGTATACTTTGGGAATAGAAGCTAAGTTTCATCATTTTGATTTTATTACCTCTAACTTTTTTACACAAAGATACCTGCTTTCCTTGTTCTATACTTGTGCAGAAGAATCTGAGACTGTAGTACAAAGCAGCCAAAAATCAACTCTTGCTAGACCTTTTAAGAAGCAGACCTTTAAGTCTTGTGCTTTGTGAATGAACAGTGTCACCCTGAATCTCAACGACAAAATATTTCAGGATCCATTGAAATCTATATTGAAAAAAACTGCTGTCATCCTGGACTATGAAGATGCCTTTGCATCTTCATTATGCTAAGTAGGCTGAGTTGAAAAAGCACAGATCTTCAAAGTACATAAAAAGGTGCAGCCACAGTGTTGTGTGTGGGGAACAATAGAAGGTTGTAAGCATGGGAAAACAAACAAACAAACAAAAAAACACCTCTAGATGCACCAGGCTATGCTATACATAGATATCATAGCACTGTGTATATATATATGTAGCCTATTACAGCCTATAGTATATTACTCCATGTATATATATGCTGCAGACAGGAAGAAGGTTCTCAACAAAGGGCATTTTTTGGGGACCTTTAGCAACAATGTGGAGAATGCATAAGAAATACCATTGAACGTTCGGGTTTTAGCAGCTATAATTTCCAATTCAAAATATTTGGAATGGAGACCTCTTGTCCAAATTAGATAATGGGGAAGAAGTGAGATGAACACAGTAAAAACAATCAATAAATTCATTAACAGGATAGAGAGACATACATAATCTACTATGTGCACTTGACTCTGCACAGGCAGATGAAGATGGCACAAGAGATTTTGGGGAGCAGACTGGCATCAGGCATTCTGTTAATTCCCTCAGATTAATTCTTTCACCTTCTGCACCTTCATTGACCACATCATCTGCTCCATCTGGCAAAGTCTGCACTGCTGATTGTACAGACTCTGTTTGAGCATGCTTTTGGTTTGCTTTTTCCTTTGTACTTCATGGCTTCTCTACTGGCTCATTGCCAAGTGCTAAACCTAAGGGCAGAAAAATATGGATATTAACATGGCACAGACTGTGAAAATGAAAATCGTCCTCTGCTGTGTGAAATCTGCATTAACATGACAGAAGAATATGAAGAATGATTGTTTTTCATTTACCTTTCTGTGCATACTTGTTCCAATTGATGTTAGTAGAAATTATTCATGTGAATCCAGGGAAAGCTATGCCAGAGCTCTTACTGAGTAAATTATGCAACCTATTATCTTTTTGAAACTTCTTGTTTTAAAGTTAATGCTCATCTTGAGTTATAGACCAAGATGTCTGCTCCCATAAATGGAATTTTAATGGTAAAACAGTAGTACAAAAGTAGCATTTCTCAATCCTACTTTCAGATACACTTCAGATTGCTTCTGGTCCGATGATGCACAAGAGAACATTTATATAGCAAAAAGTCACACAGCATATATTTCAGAAAGGTAATAGGAGGAGAAACTATGTAGGTATGTATCTCAAAGGCAAAAAACAACAATCTTAGACCAAATACTGCATCACTGCATGCTGGGGACTGGACTGGTTTGGGCATGCAGCTGTGCTTCAGGTAGGCCAGTAAGCCCCTAGCCGCTCACTCTTGATATTTTCAGTTATTTTTGTGCCAGAACGCCTCTAATGCCAATCATATACTAAGAGGTTAAGAGTTTCTTGATCAGAACAAGAGAAATGATTGGTTTGGAAGCCACATGTTGATCATCTTTGCTATGGATTCTGTTAAAGCACTTGTTGAAATAACAGTGAGTAATAGGACTGAAGCATTGTAGTATGAATCCAGTAATGCAAAAGGACAGTAGCATTATAATTCCATGTCATATCTTATTATCTTTATGTCTCTTTTGTTGTTATTATGTTGTATTAAATGGGACAAAGTGTTTTTAAAGGTTACAGTCATATTTTGCAATCAGAATAATTTCAATAAAAAAAAAAGAGATAGGGAAAATACATTTTATTATTGCATAATTAACCAGACTGTTCTGGAGAACTAAATCTGTCCGGGATCATTGTCCTCCCAAAGCTAAGCTAAATGATGGGTATTTCTTGCACAACACAGAATAGAATAAGATTAACAAAGGAGTTACCTGACCTAAAACTAAGTCTCTGCTTGCTTTCTTCTGTGTGACATTTTTTGAAGACAGAGAATAGGCAAGGCTGCTTTAGATTTTTTCCTTCTCATCTGTCGAACAGTCTTACCCTGACTTCACTCCTTGTGAGCACTTTAGTAGTCCCATTGTTTTTGGTAGGCTTTCTTATCTGAATAGCAATTATTTCTGTGAATAAGCATTTGTACTGTTGAGCTCTTAATCAGTACTGCAGTTGCCAAGTGTTAATAATGCACAGCGTGTTCTACATGAAGTTATGCTGACATTTGCCCTCTGCCTCACTGTGAAACTCCTCCACTGCAAGTAGGCAAGACAACGTCTTGGCTTCTATGCCTTGATTTACCCTTTTTAGCTTTTTTAAGTCTTCTGAAGTGATGCTTAATCTTACCAAATATTAGCTGAAGCTTTTTCTAAATTGAAAGAATTGATTCAAGATGTTAACTGATGAGGAAAAGCAAAACTAGCCTTTGGCTTATTCCAGCATCATGTAGGGGTCACGTTTCTGCATCCTTATATTTCCTGTTGATTCTCTGATCACTTTGGCTGGATGGACATTTTGAGTCAGTGTACTCTGTGGACAATAACAAGTTCAGATGTAAATTGAAAGTTGTTGGTTTGCACTTATGTCTAGCCTACTGGCTGCTTAGCTTTTTTCATTATTGCTCTCAGTGAAACTGTGTTGCTCTCAGTTCATCAGTAAGCAACTGGGATGGTTGATAGTCTTAGAGGTGGCTTTTATGATAATATGATGACTCACTTAGGGATAGTGAAACAAAGAGTATAAAACACAAAATATGTGCCACAGTAAACTGAAGGGATTGCTGAAATTGTTAAATTGTTGTATCGGGCTCTCACAATAAGACTCAGCTCTAGCCACAAAATCAAGGAAGAGCCTATCTGAAGAAGGAACACTGTGTCCAAAGGAGAACTTAAACAATTAAATTAACTGAGTTTGTTAAAAACAAACAAAAAAAAAAAAAAAAAAAACAAAAAAAAACGCTGAATTGGTAAACAATAGAGCATGTGCAAAAATGGAAATGAGAAAAGTTCAAGGTGAATACTATTAGCCTTCATCAGAAAGACCTCAAAGTGTGACTACCAGAGGGTATTATGCATGCAAAAGTAGGAAAAACAATATGATAATCCATTTTTAGAAACAGTTAACATAAATTCGGCTCTTTCTTGGAAACTGCATGAATATCTATATCACCATACTATAAATAAGTACTCATTGTCTTGCTTAGGGGTATGTGTTCAGTGGAATTATCCCCCAAGTACCCAGTGCTGTTAATAAAGAATACCTGCTTTCTCATTCTCCAAAATGAGTCTTGGAAAGTTACACCCCTTTTTGCATTTCAGTAGGGATAGATCTCTCAGACAGATATATTGGGACTATCAGATTATCAGAATATGTTAAGGCCAGTAGGTGAACATTTAATTAAAGAATCTACTATCTCTGGACCTTTCAGACTATAATTAAGGACATGCAGTATGTGATTGATCACCATTTGAAATTTTACAACTCCATTTGTGATAAATGTAGGGAAATACGGCCCGTTAATATATGAAGATTCCTTTTTTGTCTACACTGGAAGAAAGGAGTCTCTTGTTTCTTCCATTCTAACTCCAGAGTTGTTTTTGTTCTTATATTGTCACTTAGCCTGACTTGGCTCTGATTTATTAACAAAAGAAATTGCTAGATTTTAGTGACCTTACTTTCATTTTATTTATAGTAGCATTGATTTATTTATAGTAGTGTTGATTTTTTTGCATTTTTTATTCAAAGGGGAGTCAAATTCTTTGAAGGTGCAGAGAGAAAAGGGGAACAAAAATGGTGCTATTTGGATATCTTGAAGTCCTTGCACAATACGCCACTGTGACTTGTAGTAAATGTCAAAACTGTGATGGCTTGTCATATTGCCCCATGAGGCAGTGAGGAGGAGATCAGTTTGAGTTCAAAAGCTAGCAATTAAGTAAAGGCTAATAACTTGATTTTCTCTGTCATATCTAAAGTGTTTTCTCCTTTATATTTTTAATAATTGTACTTATCTATCTGACATACTAGACAATTAAAAATGAATAAGAGACATTTTTAACAACAAAAAAAAAGATGTTAAATTTTTAACAGTAAATTTACTGCCTGCTATGTTTTTGTAATAACTTCTGACTGCTTGTGCAGCTAATCTTATTTTACTGAAAATGGGTTTGCTTTTCTTAACTGACTATAGGGAGCCACTTGAATGAATTTCACAGAGATTCGACCCACAAACCGCAAGTGAAAAAACTGTGAATTCAGCTAATAGATCTAAACCTAACATAATTTATTTACATGGAGCTTGGACCTTTGTGTTTTTTCATGGGAGACAAAAGACAACATGGTATGATATTCATAATAGTAAATTTTATCAGGTTTTCTCTGGAATGATTTATCATTTAGGCCATGGTTTGTTATCCAGTCTAGCTCTATTTGTATAGTTATCTTAGGAGACTGATCTGCATTCTCATGTTCTCACAGAGACATTATTTATAAGTTTGCAAGTGGTATGATAAAAATCTCAAGTATTGTATTACATTGATTTGGAGTGTAAGAGAATATGTTTTGCTGACCTGCTAAGACATTAAAGTCTGGCATAAAGTTTTCAACAGGATTGGCTGGAATATTGCTCTTAAAACACTGATTTGTTGTTGTTGTTGTTGTTGCTGTTTTAAAAGGGAAGTTTATATTTTTATTCTGAGCTGCTTTCATCTCACAGTAAGGGAGTGAACTGCTTTTCCTTCCAACATGTAGCGTGGAATGAGTTCAACAGTACATTTCATCGGGGATTGTCAAGTAGGTACTGCTGGATGCAAAATAAATTTAAAGCTTAATGTTCTTATTAGGAAAAAATGTAAGTCTAAACTCAAAAACTTGGGTGTAATTTTTACCAGCTATGTGCCTCTATGCTCATGTGACACTGTACAATTATTGAACAACAGATATAAATTAAAGAATAAAATCTCACCTAAACATTTATCCAGCCCTTTCTTTAAAATAAAAAAGTTTAATACTTGCTATGAGGAAGTAATTGCTAAAATCTGTTAAGCAAATAAACCTGTTTAAGGATGAACACTTCTGTAATAGACCAAACCAGAAAATTCCCTACTACATTAACTCTGCATGTGTAAACGAAGTTTGATTTACAGCACTTCTTGCATTCTGAGGAGCATATTCTTTTTTTCTACCTGAGATAAGCAGGAAGGATATGTCGATGAATTTTGGGATAATTTCCCAGTGGTTTTGTTTGTTTGTTCAATTGTGCAGTAATGGCTTACTCTTAAAATAATTACTTATTTTCCTGCCAGATTGTCTTTTTGAGAAATTCTGATGTCTAGATTTCTGCCTGATTTTCACATTTTGCAGTGGGAGGTTCTGGAGTACACCAATTTTCTGTCCTTTTCCCCAGCTCTGGTCTGATTTAGCTAAGTTACATGTTGTTAGAACTTCCTGCCTGTGGTGAGCATTGTGCCCAGCTGAGTTTGGCAGCAGCTAGAAACCCTCCACTTACTGCTCATCATGAGCAAGCTCCCACGTGTTTTGTTCCAGTGCTAAGCACAGATCAGCACAGCATTGATTCTGCATGGGAATGTAAAAAGATTTAGGACTTCAAAAAGTCCTAAACCAAGACATGAATGACAAGAATTGTCTGCTAAGAAAGCGTAGTCCTCCATTCAGGAAAGTTTTTGTTTAAACCATACTGTCCAGCACTGCTATGGGGAATAAATGCCTGAAGCAAGGAAAAAGACATTTTCCTGCATACCTCTAGTCCATTTCTCCTGAGGACCTGTTACCTGTTTTAGCACAGGTCTGCGTGACCCAGGCAAGCTGACATGGTGGTACACCAAAGGGATGGCACTTTTCGTGCTTCCCTCCTGCACACCACTTGCCCTCAAGTCTGGCTGCCTGGTCATGGTCCCTTGTGTGCATTGGTTTGTCTCAGCCGACTTGACTTTTGGCAAAACATTCAACAGCCCATTGCAGTTTGGTGAGGTGATTTGGCTGGCTGAGGAGCTGGACTAAAGCTAAGTCAGCACAAGGAAAGGATGGAACCGTGCAACCAGGAAGAGGGTCATTCTCTCTGGTGACAGTAACGTGACAGTTCCACTTGGATGTCGTCTGGTCATGCTGTGTCATGGCAGTATTTGTTCCTTCAGTCTCAACTTGTCCAGGAGTCAATGGAGACTTGTACATTCCATGCAAAAGCTGCATGTACTCACTGAGTGAGTTTTTTTATGAATGAGATGGAAGCTTTGTGGAGAAAACGGTGTAACAGCGCATTCAGAAATGTTATAATATCCATGCACGTGGATTAAATAAATTTGCATTGCCTTTTTGTACCTTTCAAGAACTGGATTTTGAGAAGGTGTATTGACATAGAAAGTATTTTGGCAGTAAAAAGAGAAAAAGGGAAAAGCAAGGAAAGGCTGAAAGGCCTGGGTTTGTTCAGCTCAAGGAAGCCTGCAACCAAAAATTGGAGGTGGTAGAACAAGCAGAAATGGACACAAGTTGCAATGAAAGAAATCTGGTTAGATTTTTTTTTTTTTTTGGGGGGGGGGAGGGAGGGGGAATGGGGAGAGGGTCACTGTATTGGTTGTACTTTGAGGACCACATTGCACCACGTGACCTCCAGAGGGAATTAGCCTCTGATTAGCAATACTAAGGGTTTTTTGGTATGTTATGTCATATACTGATAACCTGATGTATCTCTCTGTTACATCTAGTTAGTTTGTTTTGAGCCATAATTCCTTTTAATCTCCTATACTTTCTGCTGTGTTTTGTGATTTGCCTCAGAGAGAAAGAGATAGAGTGCTTGGTCTGCAGTACCAATCCCATAATTGTGTCTTTTCGCACTATAAATTGACCATAATAATTAGTCACCACTAAATTCTTCTCTATTGCAAGTCCACCAAGTTCAGTGTTACATATTATTGATTTGCCAGGATTATTAGATTGCACTCATCTGGCTCACTGAGCTATGGCTGCAGAGAGAGTGTATCTGACAGATGTCCTGGCCATTATCCACATTTCTCTTGCTCTGAAAAACAGAGGACATGATTCTGCAAGTATGTTGAGCCAAGCCCTTTCGCAACCTTTAAATTAATTTATTTTCATGTATTTATTTTGGAAAGACATCAGCAAAATGAAGTTTGTGTTTTTCCTGACAGACTTATATGCCCAAATCAGAGTTTTATTTAATTAATTAATTTAATTTTAATTAAATTTAATTATGTTTATTAATTAATTAATTAAATTTAATTATTTTAATATTCACAGCCCAATTAATTATATAATTGGAGTGTGGCTCAGTTCACAAAATTATTTGAAAACAAAGTGTCAAAAATTTTGGTGGAAATAAATAAAATTAATTTGGAGTATTCAGATGAGTAAATGACTGTTCTCAATTCAAACCTGAAAGCTCATCTGTTTTAAATCTTTTACTCAAATGTGATCTTAATTTAAAAAGGAAGAACAGAAAACATGGAAAGAGAAAAACAAATTTTTGGCAGGAACATGACTAGACAGTCACTGGGATAGAAAAAAAGAGAGTTCATTGTCTCCAAAATATGGCATGATATCACAAATGTCTCTAATTTCTTCACTGTCGTTCTTTTGAAGATGAATCTGCCCAGAGGTTAGGAGTGGTGTGGAAGACTCCCCATAGAGTAATGAATAAGCTATTTGAAGAAATACGTGTGTGTGTGTGTTAGAAAAAGGCCAGAAAGGTCTTGTTCAGATTCATGTGTTTTTCATGACAGTTCCTTTGTTGGGAGCCAAATTCTGCCTTGGACCTTGCACAGATGTTTTTTTTTGCTATGCAAAGGGGAGGGAGGGTTTTGATACCCACCAGCACTGTTTGCTTTTGTTGAACACGAGCTCCCTATGTTGTATTGAGGGTGAAGGAAAGTCTTATGCTGCCTGGGATCAACAGTCAGTGCTGAAAAAAAGAAGACCTTATAAAATAAAAGTTACGGTACTGTATCAGGCCAGTGCTTACTCTGACTAGTTTGATCCCTCTGATGTTCAGAACCAGCTTTTTAAGGCTAATATTTTAATGCACTTTACTTACCTCTTTTTTTTTGTTGTTGTTTTTCCTAATCTTAAATGTTGATTAGGTTTTGTTTGTTCCCTAAAACACATCACAAATTACTTACAAATAAGTCTTTTATGACTACATTTAATATTTGATTTTAGTGGCTCTTGTATTTGCAGTCCAAATGTATATTGTCTGCTTGATTAAAAAAAAAAAAAAAAAAGAGGAAAAGGGAAAAAATAAACACCACAGATCTAGTGGGGGTCTCTTATTCTCTTAGAAAGAAAAATGGAAGCATACCTAGCTGGCTAGTGGCAGTTATACAACAATATTGCTTACAATTTTGACCTCCCTGTTTGTACCAAAAGAAATATGCTTTAGGATACAACATTAAAAAAAAAATAATAATAATAAACATGAAAATGTGAAACCTGATGCTACTATGATAGGTCAAGTATAGCAATACATTTCCCTAAATTCTGTAGTTTGTTTATTTTTATTTTTATTTTTTGTTTTGGTTTTAAACTCTTGTTATCAAAACACTTGCTTTATAATTACAGTTATTTTTCCTAACACTTTTAGCAACTGTCATCTCTGCTTTATGAGAATCAGAATGAGGTCATCCAGTGGTCAGAATGAATATTTACAAGTTCTGATACAGAAAAAGCAACACGTTGGCATGGAAAAATTTCATCCTTAAGGCTTCATCTGAAATCACTAGTATATATGTTAAAAGGTAGATATGGTATATGATAGCCCATTTCAAACACAGCTATCACCTATGAAGACTTCTATTGCAATATTTCTGTACTGATCTCTACTTTCTTTTACTAAAATGTATTCCTTTATTTTTCTGCAGCATTTAGAGTAGAATTTATCACTGAGTCTTTCTAAGACCTGGATTTTTTTAGATACAAAAATTAATGGAAAAAACAAACAAACAAACAAACAAACACAATGATGTATAGTTATAGTTATCCCTTACAGTGTAGTAGATCTGTAAGGGATAGATCCGTTGTCTGTGTTTATGTCCTTCATCTGAGTTTCCTATTTATATACTTTGCATTCTGAGAGGCACAGGGAATCTGCCTTTTCCATTATAGTTTTACAATTGCCTGTAGACCTAACTAAACTATTTATATACTACCTATAGTTATATATATATAAAACTATATATATATGTTGCCACCCTGCTTATGTTGTACTAAAACTATCTTATAAACTAAATCTTTACTTTTCTTAATATTAAGGAAAGTGTGATTATCTTTGCTCTTCCTTTCCTGCCATTTAGCTATCATCATAGTGCCTGGAAGGCAGCTGCTATGACCAGCAAAAGGGTTAACAGGAATTGAAAGGACTTAAACAAAAGTGTAAGAATAAAATAATTAAAGAATTGTTTTGTGATGGGAAAGAACAAGAGGTAGCTTTTTATAATCACAGTTAGACAGCTCTGCCAGGGCATATGTCATTTTGAAATAGAGTTAAAAATGAAGCTGCTGAAGGCATAAAACAAACAAGACGTTTGGTGTCTAACATTATTTCAGGCCAGCCTATGTTCTTTCATGTTTAATTGCTTAATTAGAGTTTACTGTACATTCTAATGGCACAGACTCTGAATCATTCAAGCTAAAGCAATGCAGGATGCTGTAGTGCATTTTTCCAGTCTGAGTGGAATTCATTAATGTGCCTAGCCAAGCAAATGAAATGATCTTTTGTGCCATTTGCTCTTGTTCCTTCCTGGTTTTCTCAAATGGCTAGCATCATTTGGGGACTAAGAGCATTGAAAGTAAAAAGTGGAGAGAATAAATAAATAGAGAGAATAAAAAGCAAGTGAAGGGTTACGTTTCTTGCAGTATTGAAAATGACAAAAATATTGGATAATGATACTGATTAATCCTGCATTTAGCAGAAAAAAAGCAGATTTCCATTTTTCAAATACAAATCCCTTATTTGTTGTCTATCTTGGTCACTGAAGCCTGCTATAGACTTAACACAATATTGAACTTTCAGCTAGTCCTCGAGGGCAGTGTTAAAACCTTGCTGATGTTCAACAAATTATTTGACTATTAATTAAACTGTAAATCATTAAGTCACTTCCTGTCACTTTTTTTTTTCTTCTTCATTTCTTTTTTATTTTCCTTCTCTTTTGTCTCCGTACCCCTTTCCTTTTTCTCTCCTCTCCCCCCCCCCCCCCCCCTTTTTTTTTCTTTTTAATGAAATGGAACACAAAAGATACATGGTTTGTTTTGAAATTTATATGCTTTGGTTTGTAACTTGTGGATTATTTAAATATATACTATTTGCTGCTATAACCAAACAGCTAGATGAATGGTGGCGAGTATGCTTATTAACATACTTTTGTAGTATATTAATAAACTCACCAGTTTTGACTATAATTTTATAAACCATGATGGCTGCATGGAATATTTACAAGTGAGTTAGGATCAGATATCTTTTCTTGTGTCCTACTGATTTTTAAGTACTTTGCTTAAGATCATCATCAGTAGAGTTCAAATTATAGCTTGACTGTAGTCAGAGTAATAAATATTTGATAGACATTCATTAAAAGTGTCACCAGCTGGTTTGGATGATACACTTCAGAGAGAAACAAGACTCATTAGCTGAGGAATGAGTAGGTGCTTCTTTCCTCCTCATTAGTCCATCAAGAGTACCTCCATCAAGGGAGGAAGAAACATAAAGGACTACAATCTGATTGAAACCAGGCATGCAGGATGAAATGTTTTGAGCAAATCAGTAGTAAAAACATGTTTGACTTCTGTGGAACCACTGCGGAACTCAGAGTAAATGCCAAATTCCTTTCCTGAGTTCCTTGCAGAGATGATGTGTGGCTTATTGCAATTGAGCAGGCTGCAGAGCAGATCATGTTCCTTGCTGTTCACTGGCAACAGCCTACTGCTTGTACGCAGCATTTGACTGCACTGTCTTCACGGAGTACATATTTCTCCAAAGCAGTGCCTGAAGGCTGCTACTTTGGTAAAGTCCCAAAAAGGGGTGAGTTGGGGCTTAAAGAACACAGCAAAAAGTGGGGCAGGGTTGAAGGCTGAACCTGAATGTAGCCCACATTTACTTTTTCAGTGGGGAAGCTTTCTTTTGTTGTAGGAGTTACTTTGTACCACAGAGAAACACTTCTATCAACTTTGGTTTTCATCCTTGAGCAGCAGGCAGTCCTTTTGTAGGTGTCCAGTTTTTGATTCCCAGGTGTGCCTTCTGAAAAGGTGACTGCTGCCTTTGTCTCCATCTCAGTGTTGTGCTGAGGGTCAGTGTCTGACCCACAGGCATACAATACCAAGCTTCATGCTTGTATTTTATATTATTCTCTTAGGAGTAGAGAATGGATTATTAGGTGAAGATTCAGAAAATAACATTTTAAGTTGGTGCCACAGGTGTAAATGAGAATCTTTGCCTGTATTACCAAACTGTAATTGATGGTAGAAATGAGTTATTTTTAGAAACACCAATTTGTGAAAAGATATTATCTGGCTTACCTAGGCATCTTTTTATTTTTGCAGCTTGACCACTGCAAGAATTATTTTTTTAGTGCTGTCTCAATTTTTCTCCCAGGCCAAACTGTCAAGTGCCAAAATGAACATTTTTTCCACTTCCAAAATATACAAACTTCTGAAAATGGAGAGTTAAATGAGAGTGAGAACAGTACCACCTTACCCACAGATGACTATTCACAGATGGCAGTTTAAAATTGTAAGCCATTTGGTGTAAAAAATACACCCTTCTGCTTTCTTAAGAATGAAATTATTGAGGGAGCAGTGAAGGACTGATAAGACAAAGTTCAGTGGACTTCATTGAATGCCCTCTTCTGCTGAGTGAAAGGACAAAAGGCAGCAGAATGGTGTTTTGAGGGTCTTTCAAACATGTAGCTTTGTGAAGAGAAGCATTCTGCCCTTCTGATCCTGTGAGCAGGCAGGGTACTGAAATGCACAGTAGTTCTGAAATATATATTGTTTTGAAAAATAAGATTTTTGTGCATTTCATGTCTCTTGTGATAAATAAGACAGATGTGTCATGTACAGCCACATGCACCATCAACCCAAATCAAAAAACAACTAGTGTGGCTAGCTTTAGGTTTCCTATCCCATGTAATGTCACTCTAGCTATAAGTGTGAATATCCTGCTGCTCTGAAGCACCGTAAAGCAAAACAATAGTAATTAATTTTTTTCTCTTAGGTGATTTCTGCTCTGATATAGTCACTAAGACTCAATGCCATAAACACAAATAAGGAGAAGTTTTGCTCACTGAGCCTTTTCTGAACAAGCAAAGCAATTAAAGAACCAGGCATGTTTTAGTGTTCTTATGTCATTTGCCTATATGTACATTTTCACAAACAAGTTAGAAATTATTTCTCAAAAGTAAATAAAAATACTGTAATTTCTGGCCTGTGGCTGCCTCCAAAATCTCTGTTAGCTCATGAAGTTTGAAACACTTTTCTGAGGCCAGAGGGAGCAGGTACTGTCTATGTCCATCCCTATCCGTACCTACAGATGAAAACATCTGGTCAGAGAGTCCGATCCTGTCCACTGTTGAGGGAGATGGGCACAACTGGTTCCAGCCACCAGCTTGCATTCCCCATGGCACTGGCTGCATCACAGGAGCCCAGGCTCATGCTTTTCCTTACCCTCAATGTGCTCTGAAGTCTCATCTAGAGGTGTGCCTGCCAATTCCCCTCTTTTCTACAAGTAGAATTTTTTCTTGTATAAAATATTACCTTTTGCAATAAGTCAGGGGTTGCCAATTGTATTTACACTGTCAGATATTCACATTAGCAAAACATGAAACAGGATAATCATTCTTAATTTGCTTTTATAAGTACAGTGATCATGTAGCTCATAGCTCAGTGGAACAGAATACAGTTTCCAGCATGCAGTACAAATCAAATTTAAAAGCATAACTCCCATTAATGCAACCAGTGTGTCTGGCTTTCTCCATGATGAAAATACATCCATAGCTTTCATCTTAAATCCACTTAATTGCTGCTTATCATTGAATTTTTCTCATTGGTCAAAGTACATTTCTGCCCACCACAACATAATGCTTGCAGTAACCAAACATGAATGAGAACAGGATTCTTTCAAAATTAAGGTTCAGCCTAGGAAATCCAGGCTTGTGCTCAGTTGTATTGGGGTAATTTAACTCGTAGCTGGAAAATGCTGTGTCTTTAAATCCTGGAAATAAATTATCTACTGTTAAAATTGTACAGTAAATGAATGCTAAGTCTCTTTTTATTTTCTCTGTGTAGTTCTGAAAGACACATGCTAGTTTTTATCAAGCAATCTTGAAACACATCTCAGCAGCTGAAAGGAGCTAATGCTATTGCATGTTTCCATTTCTTAATGCCAGTGTGGCCAAAGTGACCCTTGGCTTGCTCTGTGTCTCAGAAGTCAGGATTGTTCTGTGCAGATGTTTTTAAGATGCTGTCTGATTTATCTTCTGTCCTAAGGGACTGGGCCTGACCTTCTTCACTGTGGAAAGTGATAATCCTGTTTTTGGAGTGACTGACAAATGCAATCATATCTTACTAGTCACGCTTATATGGGCTTCCAGGGGGTTTGGCACAGAGGATTGATTTAGCACAGTGTTTGTGGAGCAGTTTTTTTGCAACAAGCATAGATTTTTGCAGGAGCCCAGGTGTTCATGTAGTTTAAAATTACAGACAAATTCCAAGTCATCCTAATCCTTACGCTGTTCTGTCTACAGGAGGATTATGTGCTTTTCAAGAGTGGGGACACATTAAAAGAAAGCAACTGGGGTTGTTTAGACCTACTGCAGCTAGTTTGTAAATGGAAGCCAAAATACTTTTTGCGAAAGCACAGATGACTTTTCAAGGCAGTATGGTAGTAGTGAACTGGATCAACTTATTTAGGAAAGATTTTTTTATTTTTTTATTTTTATTTTTTTTGCCAAAGAGAACATATATGACATGTATGACTTTTTTTTGCACTTCATTATGCTTTTATTAACTTATTTGGATAGCAACCATATCATGTGCCAGAATGCTATTTTGTACATAGAAATCACTCTCAAATAAAATTCAGAAACCACAGACTTGTTCCAAAGATCTGAGAACATTACCAAACACATTAACATGATCAAATTGCAAAATGCATCAACAGATCTATGTTCTCTTTTAAATTTAAACCCTCTATAACAGTGAAACCAGTTGTGACAGCATTGATAACCGTGTTAGGAAAGACTCAGTAGGAACGTAACCTGAAAGAAGCAGTTCTTGCACTCATGTGCCATAACTATTAAAAAGAGAAAGGGAAAAATCAGAACAATTGAGAGGCCAGAGAGAGAATACATTAGCCAGAGCAGAATAAATGTTCAAATAATGTCAGTCTGCCAGGATTGGAAAAGCTCTAAACCTAAATCCCCATAATTCTCTCTCTCAGATCTCCTCTCTACAAATTCACATTAGTCATGAATACCAAATACACTGATTAGGAAAGTACATCTGTAAGATAAGTAGGCTAGAATAGAAAAAAAACACTGGTAAGTCCATACATTGGCATTTGTGATGACATACTTTCCAGGCTGACCAAACAAAACAAAATAAAAAGGAAAGTGAAATCTGCAGAAATCATGTCTCATGTACAACATCTTAATTGCTAGCAGGCATTTTTTTCCTGTGGTTCTTTAGAGAACAGATGGTGCCCCTCTTATTTGTAAATTGGTAGCAGTACTGCAGAATTGAATGTAACACTGCAAGTTATTACATTTTAAATTGTACTTTTCCATCAAAACAGCATTGTTCACTGTAGCATCCACACCCATCCCTTTTCTGATTATTTTTAACATTTAATACATTTTTTTCTCTCTGATGGAGGAAATGTTTGTTCAAAGGATCAATTCACTTCCATGACTGGCAACACCTAATGAAAGTGAGCTTCAGCTTAATCTTCATTCTTCTGAAGTTTTTACAGAGATAGCTAAATCAGAAATTTCTCATCATGCTTATGCTGAAAGCAAGTGGGAGTATTTTTAGAGTGTTTTTAAAATAAAATGATTACATGGCTGAAGTGACAGACTGCGTTATATTATTTCAAATGATAGATAATATTCCAACACACATACAGGCGAACTGTAATGATATTTCCTGGAAATTCAGAAAGGTATTTCTAACCATTTGCAAATAAAGCTTTTTCTTTTTCTCGTTTTTGTGTCATATAGACTTCTTTCTCCTCAGTGCCCTCAAACTCAGCACTGAATTTAAAAGAAAAAAAAAAAAGAAAAAGAAAAAAGACATTATGCAGGATTTCATACTGAAATACATAACCTTAAACTTAAACAAACAAACAAAAACCTAAAATACTGCTAAAATCAAGGTTGCACAAAAAAAAAAAAAAAAAAAAAAAAAAAAAAAAAAAAAAAAAAAAAAAAAAACACCTAGAAAAGGATACTCTGGATCAGTTTAAGAACTTTGATTGTGACCAGTGGAATGTGATTTCCAGTGGAGCGAGGGTACTCAGAACTCAACCATCATTTGCAGGCACATGAACCAACTAACAGGGACTAGAGATAATATGCATTGTAAGTGCATACGTCACTCTGTCCATTCAGAAATAATACGGATAAACCTGAAAAGATTGACAAAGGTGATGTTTCTCCCAGTGAGAAGTGTATCTATTTAGCTTATTAGCGAGCAAGTGAAAAGATGACGTTTCATCTTCTAGAGAAATTCTGGTGAAAACATTTATTCTACTAGAGGGTTACTTAATTTAGCAGACAGGCATAAAATGTTCTAATGACTGAAGGCTTCAATCTGATGTATTAAGACTGGAAATGAGACATGATTTTAAAAGGGCTGGAATAATTAACCCTGAGAACTGTTTGCACAGGTATTCAGTAGTTCTCCTTCACGGAAAATTTTGAAATAACATTTATGTGTGTTTCTGCAAGCTAAGTTGTAGCTAACAAAAGATTATGGATTCAACCCAAAGATAGCAATGTGTGTCTGCACAGTGAGCCTCTCCCACCACCCAGAACACCCATCCCTGAATCTAGACGCCTTCTGTAGCTTGAAATCTTATGGAGATCAGCGATAAGGATCTTAAGAATCCTTAGGGTCCAGCAATAGCAAGGCCTCCAAGGTGAGGTATTCTTTCATGCAAGGATAGGGTGATGGCAAACCTTGATACTTGGTGACAGGCACAAAGTAACTGTTGAGAAGTGGAGCAGCTTTTTAACTTGAGTGAGCACTTGTGATGCATTTAAGTGCAACTTCAAGGGGGTTATTTTCAGAGAGCTAAGAGGGAGAGTGCCCATCTAGGCAGTGAGACCCAAGAGGTGTTTCAGGGAGGTGGTGTTTCTCTCCTCTTAGTTGTAGTCTTTCAGAATAAGTGGCCTCAGCTCCAGTTCCCCTGTGTAGAGGACTCCACATTAGTCCACAGCTTAAAACCAAAGGGTACAGTGCATGTTATGGGACGTGTTAGTAGGGCTGTGCAGTTGCCTGACCTGGGCCTGGACAGGAGCTGCCCCACGGTGTGTCTCTCATAGACTATTGAATGGGGCAGGAGCACTTCTGTGGTAGCTGTGGGCTGCTTAGCTAAGATAAAATACCCAAGGATACAAATTTGGACATGGCAGCAGCAGCTTTAGATAATTTTCTGGGCCCAGCTGGACTTCAACTGGGCCAAGCGTGTCCTATAAACATTTCCTGAAAAAGGTTTTTTGTTCTGTAATATACAAAGGATCACATGGAGAGGTCACTGTAGTCTCCATTTGCCCAAAGGGAAGTTGGAATTATGATGTTTTGTTTAGTGTGGACAGAGTATAGCATTGGTAGCACATAATATCTGAATGTTTGCGTATACATGTACATGCTTTTCTGTTTGGCGAGATCAGTAGTCAGTTGTACCAGGGAACTAGCAAGGGTCGTAGAATTCCCTGGTCTGAATCTGTATTTAAGCATTTATTTATTTTATGGGAAAACTAATAAATGTTGAGAAATGTTGTAGAATCTGCTCCCAGGAGCAGATTTTCCAGATGGAGAACCTAAAGAAGCTTTAACTCCACTGTCACTGCTGTAGCTAAGCTGCATGCATCCCACATCAAACCATATAAGAGCTTGTATTTGCTTGCAGAGCCTTGCCCTTTCCTTTTTTCTCTTTCCCACCACACCATAGTTGCATCTGGCAACAGGAATATAGTTCCTAGCATTTTATACTCTCTTCACTATCAGCAAATACTGTAAAAGATTATGCCTACTAATTGACAGAGAATATCAGTGAATGAAAAGATGAAGCACAGAGCTATTTTCTTTTTAATTGCAGTCTCATCAAGGCAACATCAAATGCCATATCATCCTCCTTCATTCATAAAGAATATTTTGCTGTTGTGTGTGTGCAAGGTACTATTTTGTAAACATTGCTGTAGAAACCTGCACTGAACAGGGAGGGAGGGCTGGCTATGGAGGGAAGACAGCTTAGAAGTTTCTGCACATGACTTGTGGAAGCATACTGGCTGCAAGTATGAAGGTAAATAGCTGCCCTAATAAAGAGCTGTTTTCCCTTCAGCACTTTTTCCTTGTACCTTTCTATCACTTAGTGCAGGACACATTCACCCTTCTGGAATCACCAGAACTGATGTCAAAAATTACTCTGATCTAAAATGTTCTGACATAGTGACAGGTCATTTTGTATTGTGTAATTTTTTATTTTTTATTTTTTATTTTCCTGTGACTAACTGCAGCTAGATATTACCAAGCACTGAAAATGGCAAGAGATGCTGAGAATGAATTATATGTAAGGTTAACCAGACAGAGTTTGACAGGTTTCACAGGAGTAGGTAGCATCTGCAATGGTCCTGGATAGTTGCTATAGTAAAGTACTGTGATTATTATTTGAGTGTGTAAATCACAACTTGCATTCTTGCTGTCTGTCACAGCAACATGCACCCAAATTGAATTTTAAGTTACTGTCTTCATACATGGACTGGGAGGATCTTTGCAAAGCACTTTTCTGCTTCCCATCCTCCTCCCACGCACTGGTCTGGCAGTGAATGCCATTCTCTGGGTCTGTACATTCCACACAAGTCATGAATGCAGAACTGTTTTTGGTTGAAAAGGTAGTGTCAAGGTTAAACTCTTAATTTTGAGGGCAGAGTGAAAACATCAGAGAAAGAAAGTCTCAAAGAATTCAGTAACTAAATTAATAAAAACATAATAAGAGGAAAGAAGGCTGTATCTTCATTCTGATTGACTTTCACTACATCCCTTTCAATCACAGATAAAAGTAATGTTCAGTTTTGTTCTGCAGATATTGTCAAGATCATTCATCTGTCCCTTTTAACTTATTATAAAGCATTCATGCAGTGGGTTTTTAATTAAAAATATAAAATGCAAGGTTCGTCCATTTATCTATCTATTTATTTATTTATTTATTGGTCTGCTCAGTTTGCATTTTAACCTTATTTTTTTATGGAAGCCTTGTTGAAGCCTTAGTTGCATGTCATTTACAGCCTTTGCATCTGCCCTTTGGCATGATTTGAAATGAGGGAGTGGAGCTGCATCATTCAAATTCAACAGACTTTTCCATCTAAAAATTCTCACATTTCTTCTGCAATCTGTTTATACCTGAACAGAGAAATAACACTTGCAACAACAGAAGTGGCATTAATGAAAAAAATGAAACTAGGCACTGATTGCAGGAGATAGGACCCACAATAAACCACTTTAAGTTACATAATTCTTGCTGATTTAATTCCTTAAAGAGGAAACAACTCACAATTAAACAGAATGGAAATACGAGGTTCTTGAAGACACTGTTGGATGTGGCCTCAGAGTTATGTAGCAACTCCCTGCTGAGTTTTCACTTCCAAGCAGTTTTGCTGCACATGTCTAGTTTATTGCTTATTTTATTATTCCTTGCATTTTTTGCTTTCCCTAACCTGATTCCCCAAGATGTTATTTCTGGTAGTGGGACACAGGGTTTGGATAAATGACTCCAAGGGGGTTCTTCTGCTTGGTATTCTGCACGGTTTCTTCTCCAAACCCTTTAGAGCCTAGGCAGTGAGTATGGACCACTGATGTGTGACCTCACAAGACCTTTCCTCCAGTGCTGTATGATATTCTCTAGAAAATTGTTACTAATTCTTATTTGTTAAACTCTGATGCTGCACATTGGTGACTCAGGCACAAATAGCAAGCCTGTTCTGTTTTCAGACAAACCAGATGCATGGGGAGACTCAGAGGCAAAAGAAATTTTTACGTAGGTGTGATGTATATGTTTATTGCATTAAATAAAGTGTCAGTCTCCTGACCACAAGCTCAAAGTTCCAGGCAGATTTATGGCAGGTGATTTGTACGTGGATAAAGACATGAATAATCAAGAGGAAAGAATCTGGATGAGAAGGAGCATAACAGGAATAAGACTGCTCTTTGATGAGATAGCAAGTGCCTTTTGATAAACAAGTTCAAATCAACAGACTACAACAGCACAATTTTCTTTTTACTTAAATTGGAGTGACCTTCCTGTGACTGCTAGTGTTGCTTTCATTTATTTGACCCCAAAAGCTAACATTCTGTTGTATTATAATTATTATTCTTTATTTTATTTCATAGATCTTTCAACTGAAATTTAATATCCTGCATTGGCCTGTTTCCTTTCAGAAAAGACCATGAAATCTGTTTCTTCTGATCAGTTTTTCAATTGATGCAATTTTCAATTGATTTTAATTGATTGTAATAATTGTTTTAGTTTTAAGCGGGGTTGGTGAATTATGTGTAGACCATACACATGTTATTAAATACTGTGTTATCAAAATTGATTTTTGATTCTAACAGTCAGGGAAACTATTTTTACATTGGTTCATTATGAATGCATTCTAGACCTTGGGAAAAACAAGCAAATGAAAACCAAGTAAGAAGTCCAATGTAATACAACAAAAGAATAGTTTATATTTAGCAAGAGATGGAAAAATTATATTAAATCATTTTACATTGGAATTTTTCAGTAATTTTTACATTTGTTCTCAATTTTACCTTTTGATCTTTAGGGCAGGAGACACTGTAAATCTGTCCTGCCAAATGCCAGTAACTCATGCAGGATGAATGGACTATGATGGATTGTTTTGTTTCAACAACTGAAGTAAACAGATGAAATTTTAGATCTTGAGATTTATTAGGAGATGACAAATGAGAATTCAAGTGGAACAAAAGAAGTAAGGTACTTTCCTAGGGCATAGTATAATGCTCAGGACCCTCTGAAAATATAAGGAAAAGCAGGCAAACAGCTCCATGGAAACAGATGCTTTTCCAAAGACAGAATGTGAGGCCATCAGTGGAGCATAACTGTTGTATGAATTGTTCTCCAAAATGGTAATAGATGAACTAAATGAAACCTCTATTTCCTACTGGTTTGTTCCCTTATGTTCTTTTTGTAAGACTGCAATAGAGCAGCTTTTCCAAATTTCATACTTAATTTAGATGGAACCAAAAAGGTGTTGGCATTGTTCTGCTTTCAGGCAGGCTTCTGTTTCTGTGGGGAAATTATTATCTAAAATTCAGTTTCAGGCACTGAATTTCTGCTAGTTCCAAGCTGGGACACCATGACATTTTAATTTTAGGCTTTGGTAACCAATATCTTACAGGTCTCAAGTCCATTGAACATTTCAATAAATTCAGGGTCTGGCCTAGCTTTGAGAAATTGTTTCCAATTGCAGTCTCACTACTACAAAACATGAAGACGAGAACTGTCAGGTTTGTCCATTTCTAAAGGTGTCTGACCATCTATTTTGCTTATTAGAACAGTCTTCTGTCCCTGAGGCGGAAGCCTTTTAATAGAGGTTGCAAGAATTTGCACACGTTCAGTACTCCCACTACAAGTGCTATTAAATTAAATAAACACTTTTTAATGAGAGCTAAAAGTGCAGCATGGAGAAATATGCCAAATTGCTCAGAGCCATATGAAAAGCTTAGTGCATCCCTCCAATATTCCAACATGGATGGAATGTGCTCTTCAGTTAAATCAATAGCCTGCAGTGTGTCTTTAGAAACTGGCAATCTCCATTTAATGGATCTAATTGTCTTTGCTTTATTTGTTGTGCAGAGTCAGTCACACTGTGCACAATTAAATTACTTCTTTAGAGTAATCGCTAACTTTCTCCCTTCCTTTTACCCGTCCTCTACCCTTTTCTTATTTTCCTGTAAATTTGAGGAAGGGCATCCTGCCTTCCTGCAGCCTGTGTCCAGTAGGAGCAATGAGGCGCCTAGTTCTACTTGGAAGGCACAACAGTGTGAAAAACAGAACTTGCACTTCTCCCATTGGTATTGTGTGAGCATTTCACCCTGAATCATAGTAAAAAAAACCCTGCTGACAGATAGACTGCATTCATTTGCACATATGACATATCTATAACAGCATTTTAAGTACAAGTTATATTCGAAGTGATGCTCACTCAGTTAATGGATCTCAAATTGCCAGTTTTACTGCAACATTCAGAATGTATTCATTAAAAAATGTAGTACCTTGATGATATAGGCTTAAGTGCATGAGTGATTTGAACATATGTATATGTTTGTCTCCTGAAAGGTAAATGTAAGGCAATCATAGGTGTTCGTAGTCACCTCTCCTGCTTTTTTTTTTTTTTTTTTTTTTTTTTTTTCTATATTGTTGAATCCATGGCTGCTGGTTTCAACAATCCAAGCACATCAGTATACCAGTGATTTTGAAACCTAGTTTAAGTCTGTGTAGTTCATGAAGATGAGCACTCTCTGAACTATTGTGCTGAATAAAAAGAGGGAGAGGAAGGGCTGCCATTTAACTTCATCTCTACTTTATACCAGCATGTACAACTGGCTGGTCTCAGTGCTATGATGGGTCTCTGGCAATGTACCTTTTTGTACAAGTTCAACATAAGTAAAACAAGTTCCTGTTCTAAACGAGTTTAGAGAAACTTAATTTATGTGACATGCAGGTTAAGAATGTTTGCATTCTTAACTGCCCCTTGTTTTCTGAACATGCCTTTGCATACCTCTGAAGTACATTCTAATCCTGTATTTACTTGTATGTTGGCTATAAATATATGTCCAATTTTTACAACATAAACAAAACAGAACCTGATTTCAGTTTTAGATACTAGGTTTAAATTATAGATTGAGTGGTTTCAAAAATACTAAGAAAAAAAAAAAGGTGAGGATATATTTCCTGAGCAGAGCCAGTTATTTCTCTAATATGAAACCCATCAGTAGCCAAGTAAACCACACTCCTACTGAGCAAATGCCTTGCAGTCCTGTGAAAATAAGAAGGCATCCTCATGCCTTATTTTAAATAAATGCTTTATTTAAAAATGCATGCAACTCCAAGAAGCAGGATGATCCACTGGGTACATGCTAACCAAGGATTTGGCATAATTGTCAGGTTTGCTCTGTTGCTTTTTTCCTGTATGATGTTTACCAGATTACTGTGGTCAAAATCAGCACCGATAGAGTTTGGGTACATATATTTATTGCTGTGTGTGTCTGAATTTCCTTTTGGAAATCATCTCATGTAACTGTATCTTGCCGATGGAGCTGGATTAGCCTGAATCTGATCAGCCTGATCAGCTTGAATCTGATCAGTTAATTATCATGTACCCCTTTGTAATGAGTGGTGTGAAGTTAGTACCTCCAGGTTTGATGCAGCCCAGTCTGAGGTAGGTGCATGAAGCACTGGGATGAGTGAGCCTTTGGACATGCCACTGCCTTGTCTTTGAGCATTGTTGGAGAGAAAGCTCCTAAAACTAGAAACTTTAAGATACTGAAGTGAAGGGAAATGGATCTCTAGTTTGTTTTGCTCTCCTCTATGGTCAGTACAATAGGTGGATATCATGAAGATAAAAATACTGGGAAGAGACTATAAAGTACTTGTATTAGTGACTGAATCTTACTAATGTTTTCTGCTCTGACATCATTGTAACGTCTTGGCATCTCTATGTCTTAGGTTTAGACATGCAGAAATACAGTGTAAAGAGGGTGGAGAAAAGATGATTTCTTGGGGGCTGGTTTAGCTTTAACCAAATACAGTGCATGTATTATTGTATGAATAATTTTCCAAAGCTTGATGCAACTAGAAAACCATTCTCATCAGCTTTGTGGTTTAGGTAATTCTAAGGAGGCTATCCTATAGAGAAGCACCAAATTAGTGCTTCAGGCTGCTTATCATTCTCAGAGACTTAGGAACATTTTAAGAGGCTGAATCACAGACAATATACTTTGCTTTTTTTTTTAAAAAAAAAAAAACAAAAACAAAGCATTTGTTTTTAAAAATGTAGTGTGATTAATTTCTTTGGCTCTGAGAAGAGTTTTGCAGCATATAAATGACTTATGAAAAATTTTCCTTAATGATTACCTGTCACTGTGTTATGACATATATTTATGTTAAGTTTCAGGAACTCTCAAGCTGTCTTCAGATTTTTGTGCTGCTATAGAGAATGGCAGAGTAAGTCATCTGTATAACAACAGTGATGTTTTAGTGCAAGTATTGCTTGATTTAAAAGGAAGATACTAATTCAGTCTCTTGGATGTACAAAAAAAAAATCCTGACAATTATATTACATCTAGATTGCAACACTTTCATTCACTCATCTTTAAGCCTTGTCTTTATTGTTATTATTACTTTTGTTTCTCTCTTCTTTGAGATAGCTGAATCCAGAAAAATGTTGCCACTCAAGCTAGCTGTGATTGTTGATGCTCAGGGTGTGACTGATGGTGCTTAGCACCAAGCAGAATTTGCTCCCCTTCATGTACTAAATCTCCTCACGTACTATTTAATCTGCAAACAGAGCTATAATCTTTTAGCAAGTGTTCTCTAGGTTCAATTTCTAAAAGCAACTGCAAGAACAGATAAGGAATGATACCAGAGAGAAATAAAAAATGGAAAAGGAATTAAATTAGAAAAAAAAAAAAAAAGGTGCATGCTATAAAAGAAATATATATTTGAAACAGAAGATTCTTAAAACGTGAAAATTGACATTCTTATTCTTCTAACTCTTAATCTCAGGAGACCTTATGTTTTTCTTTTAATTTATATGGATTAATATGTTTGAGGGATTCAAATGAGATAAGGATCTTGTTTCTTGTGACAATGTGGAAATGTGAGATGTAGCATTTACCCTGAAGAGCTAATCATAGAAGGTGGCAATTTCACAACTAGTTTTGTTTTGTTTTGTGTTGCTTTGTTCTGTATTGCTTTGTTTTATGCTATTTGAAAGTGGAATGACAATGTATGCTTCCAAGTGTTTTCTTAAACTGTCAGGAACAGTGGTGTTACAACATTTTCTCTTTATTTTTTCCAACTTGGAAATATGCATCAGAATCCAGACAGCCTGTAAAAAGGTGATCATGATCAGCACAGGCATTTGTGTACTTCTCCTGGTCAGTCTTGATCAAGGGTAGAGGACCTGCAGCCTTGGAGCTAAATGTAGTTCTGAGTCTGCAGATTGCCTGTGGCTTGATTTCACTGGTCTGTGGTACTAAGCTGTGACTTACTGTGAGGTTTATCAAATCTGTTTTGTTTTGTTTTGCTTAGCTTTGCTGCTTTTGTTGATGGTGGTTTTGTGATTGTTTATTTATCTATTTGTTTTACCTGTTTTAAACTTCAGAAAATTCTCCTCACCTGGGAAGGGTTCTCCATGTGAGGCTATTCAGCTGTTGAGATGGCTGTTTTTTAATGCTCTCCTGTTTTCCCACCTGAAGTTGGGATTCCTCCCTCAAAAGCCGTTGATTCAAGGATGAGGTTAATTGTTGCATGAAATTGTTGTGATGGCATGAAATTCAGTCATGATTATTCCCAAGCAATTTAATTTGAGGGAATGTAGAAGAAATATAGTTTAACTTGTCTTTGGTTTTGCTTCTTAATTTAAAGGAAAAATATCACTCCTATCTATACATTTTATATTCAGTCAGTATAAAAAATATTTTATTTTATTTTATTTTATTTTATTTTATTTTATTTTATTTTATTTTAATGAGGGAATGAAAATACTGCTTTAATTACATGTATTTAGAACAAATTTTTGGGTCATTTTAGCACTGTAAAGGTATCCAAGAGTTTTGTTATTAAATTCCATTGAAGAACAAATATGAAAGAACAAATTGTTAATAAATATTACTACTGGGAAATAACTATCTGGAGAAGTATTTTTGGACACTGAAATTACACTGTATTGATTCACTGAATATTTCACGAACATTCATTTAGCTCTGAACACTCTTTACTTCCAAGGCAAGATATGTGATTTAGAAAGTACTCTGCTATGCTTAATCCTCTGTAGGAAGGAAAAATATAGGTGCAGTTGTAAATAGATAAAATTCAAGCAAATAAAATTCAAGTGAATAATGGGAAAGTTTATGGCAACATATTAAAAAGCTATGAAGACAGCAAGGACAGTTGGCAAAATAGTCTAGGGAGAGAAGGCAAAACACAGGTTTGAGGAAATTAATGTAAGTACAATGTCTTCTTTTTCTGTACTCTGTTTATAGGGTATCTTATGGAATTGTTAGATTTACAGAGAAACTTCTGTTTTCCCTTCACAACATGCAATAAAATATGAAATTTCCAAAATTTTACCTGATTTGAAATATCTTTGCTTATGTGGAGCTCTTATGTTTTGGCTTTCCTGGAATGGTCGACTGTGAAACCTATCCACTGCTTTCCTTTTTACCATGATCAAGTTTCAGTTGGAAGACAAGTGTCTGGATAGCAGATCAGCAGCAAAGGAATTTGAGGTTTCTGGTTAACAGCAGCTCAGTGCAAGCCAACAGTGTGCCCTGGCACCTGAGAGGACAAACTGTATTTTAGGATGCATTAAACACAGCATAGCCAGCAGGTCAAAATAGGTGATTCTCCTCCTATATAGAGAGTTGGTGTGGCCTTACCTTGAATACTATGTGCAGTTCTGGTCTCCACAATATAAAAAGGATGTTAAAATGACTTGTATGCATCCAGAGGAGTGAAACAAAGCTGGTAAAAGGGCTGGAAGACATATCCTATAATGACATATGTGGTGACTCTTGGGTTGTCCAGTCTGAAAAAAAAGTCAGCCTCATTGCTCTCTGCAACTTCCTGAGGAGGGGAAGCTTAGAGGAAGGTGCTGGTCAGCGATGATAGGACTTGTGGGAACAGCACAAAGCTGCACCAGAAAGAGTTACAGTGGGTATGAGGAAGAAATTCTGTACCATGAGGGTGGTCAAACACTGGAACAGGCTTCCTAGAGATTCCCAGTGCCTGTCAATTTTCAGAAGGCGTTTAGATAATGCCTTCAATAACATGCTTTAACTTTTGGCTAGTCCTGAAGTGGTCAGGCAGTTGGACTTGAGGATCTTTGTAGGTCCCTTCCAACTGAACTGTTCTGTTCTGTTCAAATCCATCATATGTAGCCCCACTGAATCCAAAGTAGAGATTCATGCTAACTAGCTGGTCCTAAAGACTCTCCTAAAGATTCCAGTGAGAAAGGCAGGGGTATATGAAACCATTCTGATATAAAATAGCAATCTGTCTCAATGACAAAGCTCATGATGAGGATAAAGGTGAGTGTGACAGAGCAATGGGGTATTAAGGAGAAAGAATCTTATAGTGGGAAATGAAGTGCAAATTAAATTAGGAATTGCTTTTTTTTATTTTTGCAGCTCTATTAGAAACAGGGTCAATCTTCATCACTACAATATAACAAATATATGTTCACAATTTCCATAAACTTCACGAGGAGGTAGTCTTGGCATATAGATAATGTTTGTATAACATCTAGTGCTAGAGTCAATGGAATATCTAGTGATAGACACCATTGTTTGAATCTTAGTCATCTCCATGTCACTTCTGTTCACTATCATAAGATGGTTAAAAACACATTATCTTGCATGTAGATGCTTGTTAAAAGGGCTGTGAACTGATTTAAGCTGTCCAAATTGCTCAGTCTGATATGAAGCCTGTTGCAAAAGGGCCAATGCCAGAATTATAGAATTTAATAGTCTCCTCAGAACAACTTTCCTGACACTCTCCAATCTTAGTAAATATATAGATATATATTTCTTTTCATATTGCTAGCTTGGATGTCTGTGGTGTCCTCATTCTGTGGATACATCATATGAACATTGTCTACTTTCCTGATAAAATCTCCATGCTTCAGATTATGAAGTCTGAATAGAAGCTGTATGTTGTTATCAGAAAGAAAAAAATACTCATTTCTGATATATTCTCTTTCTTTTTATTCCTTTATTTTTAATAAATATGATTTGATATAATTTTTGGTTTCAGTGGAATATTGGAAAGCATGGTTGTCGAGTCTCCTTCTTTGGAGATACTCAAAACCTGCCTGGATGCGATCCTGTATAAGGTGCTCTAGGTGACCCTGTTTGAGCAGAGGAGTTGGACTAGATGATCTCTGGAGGTCCCTTCCAACCTCAACCATTCTGTTATTCTGTGATAGCTGTATTTTTAAGTCTTTTATTTAGTGTGTTTGTTGCTTGCAATATATTGCAGTCTGTTCTGGCACTTACTTTGCCTTGTAAATAAAAATGTATTCTTCATAAAACTGCAGCCTTGTTAAGTAGTTTGACAGATTATGCTTTGTGCTTTCTCAGAAGAGGATACGTGCCTGACCTGCTGGCCATTGTTCTTAACACATCACATCATCAACACAGAATCTCTCATGATGTGCATGTTCTGTTAAAAATCTGTACAAATGTTGCCTTCTGATTTAATAACAAAAGAATTTTGTTAATATGTACTCTGTTCCCTGAGGAAGTAAAGTATACAATGATTAATAATCTCAAACATCTATAATATTTCCTCCGAGTATTTTTCATTGTTTTGCACAGTCAATTCTGTAACATTTTTCTAACACACATTAAGTTAAATATCTTCTACTTAGATTTTAAATATAAAATCTTCCTGTGGTGTTTACATGTGGGTAAAATTAAATCACCTGATATTATGCATCACCTAACAACTATATTAGGCTGTGGATATTTTCACATAGAAGATGAAGATGACTACGCTGTGCATGGACATGCATGACTTTAATATAATCTATTTCCCATGCCAACAACAGTGCAAGTGCAACAAATATTTTCTGCTCCAAGCACACATAGGTCCCAAACACATCTCTGTACTTATTCTGTCTTTGGTACCAGGATGGCTGTCATGTTTCACAACTGTAGACAAAACTTTGTATGCTCAGAATTTATTTTCTGGGTAGACGTTTTACCCAGGTCTGCTCACATACACCTTTAACCCGTATTTAGGAAAAGTCAGATACTAATGTTTTTCTAGCTGTTTTAATTTTACTTATTTATGTATTCATTTGTTAGTTCATTCACTTACTTGTTTTTACAACCAAAATATAACTGTCCCACAGACATTTTTAGACACTAAATAGATTTTAATCTCTTAATGCAATTTATACATTGGTATGAAAGTATTCAAATCAATAACAGAAATACAATTTAAGGATAGACCTAGGAAAGCCTAGGAAAGAGATGATAACATAGAATCTTCAATGAAATACTTTAAAAGTGATATGTAAGTGTAAATGAAATGGGACCTTGTCCCGAAGCATCAAAATGGTGATTCTGGTTTTAAATTCAAGTTTAATAAAATTTGAACCTTAAAAATATGACTCTATTTATGATCTTCTTAATAAAGATTTTTTTTCCCTCTTTTTAAAATACTTTGATATATCTCAAAGTAATATTCCCCCAAACTGTTACCTAATAGTTTGAATTTGGAAAAAAAAATCAACTGAAAAACATAACAAGAAAACAAACAAAGAACAAAAGAAATAAACAAATAAAAAACACCTAAGCCTGGCAGGAAAGGAATGAGGGTGGTGCATGCATGTAAATATCTCTTTTGTATTATAATGAACTGTAACCATGCTGAGATGTATGTGGTAGACAATCCATTCAGATGTTAACCTCGGCAGTACTTGAAAGTATGTTTTAAACTGTATCGAATAACAGCTTAAAAAGTTTCTCTTGTCTTACACTATTTATTTATTGATTGATTATCAAGCACAGTGGTCTTATTGTTGCACCTGTATTTCAAACTGAAGAGTAGAGTGAGTGGCTACAAGACAGGGAAGTGGATACTCAGGGCTTTGATGCTTGGATCCTGTATGTGTCATGAAGATCAGACATTTAGATGTACATAGTACTGGGTCAGGGTGACTGCAAATAGTAACAGTAGTAACAGACCTGACAATATTCATAATCTTGAATGATCAGGCCTCATATTTAGTTACCCAACATGTTTGTTTGTTTGTTTTTTACTTTGATGCCCAGAAATCCACATTAATAAAGGTTTAGAAACTATTTCTATTTATTTTTATTATTTTAAAAGGAGTATTTTAATAAAATGCATGCTTGTATTTAGTTCTCTTACTGCTAGGGGAACACACAATTTCACTGTAAAGAAAATAGATAAAATGTAACATGATGACTTATCTGTCTTGCTGTTCATAAAAACAGCATGCAGTGGAGAGGTGCAAGGAGACATTATGAAGGTCTCAGAATTGTTGTCAAGGCTCTTTTTCTTTTTTTTTTCTTCCTGAAAGGAGAACAAATGTCACTTTGGTTATCTTTCTAGATCCTTTGCTCAGAGTCATAGTGAAGTCATAAACTGCAGAACTCCAGAGTAAGCAGGCTATCATGCCAGTCCTCTGGGTTTAGGGTGTTTGGTTCAGTATTGCGCTTACTGTAGATGCTAGCTAATGGCATTTCCAATTCCCATCACCAAGGCTGGTCTTAGATGTCTGCCTCTGAAATAGGATTAATTATTCTTGATAATTAGACCTGATTAGAAAACTTGAAAGAGGCATTGTTTTCCTCTGTGAAGATTTTTTTGTTGTTGTTACATTTTGCATGCCCTAGTATTTTCATGTTTGTAATTCCTTTTATAGATCTAATTCTCCGTCTGTTAATTGTTTTTTTGCAATTGTTTGTTTGTTTGTTGTTTGTTTGTTTTTAAGTTACATTTGGGACATTCTTATAACTTTCAACATTTCAAACATCCATGGATTTTTAAATTACTTTTTTTTTTTTTTTTTGAATCTATATTGCTTCTGTTGATGGAGGCTAGGTTTCTTGAAATAATCACTGTAAAATGCAAAATGTTTACTGTGTTTATTTGACCACAACTTAAGTTTGTCTCAGTGAGGTAGGTTCTGTCCTGAGCTAATGGGGAGAGAGAGTTTAGATACTTACATTAGGGTGGTATGTGTTACCAGCTAGTGGCAACCAGTCATGCCTTGGATTTGTTGAACAGAGCCTGCAATTTCCAGTTGTCTTTCTTAATGGAGGTGCTATCTTCAGTGCCTGAAACCACATCCAAACTTTTGCACATACCTAAACACTAATTGTTCACCTCCTATAATTTAGGTGAATTGTCAAAGGTGGTAGTTTTTGCTTTTGCAGTCCTTGCTTTGCAGCTTGCTATTTACTACCTCTAAAGAATAAATTGTTTAGAAAAATAATGGAAAAAAAAAAAAATAGGCACGACTCCATAATATCAGCAGAGAGGGCAGAGATGGCTTTAGATTTGTAAGGGGAAGAGGTTAAAGCTAAGGTAATCTTAGGGATCCTTGAGTCACTTTTTTCTTTTTTTTTTTGCCAGGGAAACAACTCCCCATTCCACTACATCAGTTCATCAGTTCCTGCCTGGAAGTGAAAGGGGAAACATTATTAATAAGTATTTATTTCTTTAAGACATCATAATAAGTATTGATTTCTTTAAGACATCAGGAGAGTAGGAAAGTAGGTAGGAGTTTCTAGCCATGAAGTTACCTTTGAGTTCTCTCAGGGAAGACAAGCAGTAGCCACCATATCCATGTCTACCAATTTCCATTTATGAAGTTACTTTTTGATTCTTCAATTCTCACATTTAAATTATTTCACAGTTGAAGCCACTATAACTGTAATCAATTTAGTGGTGTTCTGTTAATTCAAGTGTTATTTTTTATACACTGTTGCATGAACATTAGACAGACAAACCTTCTTGAAATGAAGTAGTGTATTTAAAATTGCCTGAGTAACTTTAGTAATTACTCTCAAGTGCAGTTGAATATCACATGTAGTGATATGCTTATGTTACCTTAGCGTTAAAAAGATTATGGTGTTTAAATGTCTCTGACTGAAGATCTTTCATAGCTGGACTTCACAGTGTTCTTGTAGGTACGTAAACTCAAGAGTGCTGCTGTAAAGAAACTTAAGTCATAAACTACTGTAATGAAGGGGAATTTGAACAGGAAAACCTTGGAAAACAGGTTTCTCATACTTTAAGAGTATTGGTCCAGGATTTCTACCCTTGTAAATATGTCCAATAATTATAAGACTTTGATGAATATGAGCTTCCCTTCTTTTCAGATAGGTACTGCTCTAATATTTTTAGTTTACTGACCACTTATACAATAGTAACCTTCAACTAACTGGTGAGATCATGTTGTATGTGAGCAACTAAACATTCCTCTGAGTTTATTAATATTTCTTATATATTATTATAATATATATTATATAATATTAAGATGTTAGACTATACATATGCATATCATTTAAAATATATATTTAGAATGTATAAGGAATAGAGGGAGTAAGGTATCTCTAGAAGCAACTTACTTGTTCTAATGCAGCTGGGATAAACTATGTGGACAGTTTCCTCAGTTTCCTCTACTGCACACAATGATTTTAGCAGAAGACTAGGTAACAGACTCATATGTAGAATTTTAACTCTGACATGTTTCAGGTCAGGTCAGATGACTCCTATCTATGCTGTAGTGAATCATTTACAAACTTTTTTTTTTTTTTTTCTTTTTTCTGTAAGACCTTTTGAAAACATTGGAGAATTGCTTTCTGATAAACATTGTTTTGGGGAACCATTAGTAAAGGAAATCAAAACTATAGTAAAGCTGTCTTCTAGCACACTAAGAACAATAAGTCTGCAAGAATGCCTATAGAACCAGTAGAATTGCAATACAAAAAGAGAAGATAAGACCATAAGAGCAAAGCTAAATGAAGTCTTTGTGTTGATGTTCACCATAACGAAAGAAACAGTAGAGATTTTCACAATGAAAATTTTGTGATAAGAGAAGAATGAAGAAATCTCATGTTTTTGTTTTTGGTTTTGGTTTTTTTTTGGGGGGAGAATGTGGTGGAGAATCAGATTAAAATAAAAAGACTTTAGAAAATGTTCTGAGTCAAAATAACAAAAAGTAGCAAATTCAAGGATGAGATAGTATTCAGCAAAAACTTCACTTGGAACTCATGGGTGAGTATAGGAAAACTACTTACCCTCTTGCGTTAGACTTTGAGGACTAGAGGGAAAAAAATGTGGAGCTGTTTTTTTGTAAAAGGCACATGGCCTTTTAATCTACAATGGCATGTAGATTAAATTCAGGGAAAGGGAAAAGGAAAGGGAAAGGGACTCTTATGGAGTTAAATAATAATAATAATAATAATAATAATAATAAAACTTCACAAGTAGAAAGATGGACCTTGGACCTTGAGCTACTGACCAACAATGCTGAAGAATGAGATCTGTGGGTCAGGATGGATATTTCCATGAACGCTTCAGATAGATGTATAGGAGTAGTCCAAAAACAAATAGAAATTTAAGGCTTACAAGGAAAGTAACAAAATACTAAACAGAGAGCAGCAGTGTGCAATTGTAAAATTACACAAGGCACTTCTACATCGAATACTCTGTGCCATGCTGGTCTCCTGTTCCCCCAGAAAAAATGTAGAGTACAATACGAAAAGGTTCAGAGAAAGCCATCAAGGATAAATCAAGGTTGTTATGTTCAAGGATAAATCAAGGTTGTTATGTTCATTGTTATATGTTCATTTTCTAGTGTTATCATAATGTCTACAACAGAATAATATATCAAAATGGACTACTGCAAAATCTCAAAATTATTTTGTAACTGGTGTTGTGATATATTAATTTTATGATAGGAATCCTTCTTCATGTTTTGCTTAGATAGAGCTGACAATAAATGACTTCCTGCAGTATCTTCTCAATTGAAATATTCTCTATTTCAGGTATTGTGCATCAATTTTGCTTTATCCTAAATACGTTATTACAGCACTCTCTTGTTCAAGTAGGATGTTTCTTCTCATCTTTTTCATAAAGAGGGATAAGTTCATGCGTTTTTTAATTTTATTTATGTGTGGAGGGTCTCTAAGAATCTTGCATGTTTCAGCCATAAAGCTTCATTTTATTAATTGTGCTTACTAAAGAGTGTCCTCTGAGATTGTGAGCTTTTAAATATCTGTGTTTGCATGACTCAGTTATAGAAAGAGAGATCTCAGGGGGAGGGGGAGGTTTTTAATAAGTCTGTTTTTCATTTTGGCAGTAAATTTGCTGTGAAAAGAACAAGCATCCAAACAGCACTTAGCAAACAGCACAGTCTATAGCAGCACATTGTTAGCAGAACACCTCAGGGGCAGGATAGATGTGATTTTCTACTTAATGGAAGCTCCAGCAGGCAGAATTCTCAATCTTTTGTTATTGTAGTTGTTGTTTGGTTGGTTTGTTTTTCTATAGTATTTTCATCAGGCATAAGAAATGTAATAAGCATTTACTAACAAACACTGCTCTAATTGTTTGTTTTAAAGCTCTGAAATAGAAGCAAAAGACATGCATTAAGGTTTTGCTTTCTTTGAATATTCTACAAGAGATCTACTAATTGTTTATTGTTGTTTTTTGTTTGTCTCTAATATTTTTTATCCCCAAGAAATACATTAAAAGTTAAAGAAATATGTATTCTCTAGATGAAGCATTGTATAACATAGGTTGAAAAGTTTGGGTTGAAAAGTTTGGGCCCCTCGCTACAAGAAGGACATCGCGGTGCTTGAGCGGGTGCAGAGAAGGGCGACGAAGCTGGTGAGGGGCCTGGAGAACAAGTCCTACGAGGAGCGGCTGAGGGAGCTGGGCTTGTTCAGCCTGGAGAAGAGGAGGCTCAGGGGTGACCTTATTGCTCTTTACAGATACCTTAAAGGAGGCTGTAGAGAGGTGGGGCTTGGTCTATTCTCCCACGTGCCTGGTGACAGGACGAGGGGGAATGGGCTTAAGTTGAGCCAGGGGAGTTTTAGGCTAGATGTTAGGAAGAACTTCTTTACAGAAAGGGTTGTGAGGCATTGGAACAGGCTGCCCAGGGAAGTGGTGGAGTCACCATCCCTGGAAGTCTTCAAAAGACGCTTAGATGTAGAGCTTAGGGATATGGTTTAGTGGAGGGCTGTTAGCGTTAGGTTGGAGGTTGGACTCGATGACCTTGAGGTCTCTTCCAACCTAGAAAATTCTGTGATTCTGTGATTCTGTGATTCTGTGATTCTGTGAAAAACGCTTATTTTAACTCTTGCTTACATTTGTATAATGAAACAAACAAACAAAAAAAAACAGATAAAATTATAATGAGTTTATATGTTCCTATGTATAAATACTTTCTGCACATTTGTTTTGCCTAGAGCCAATTCCCAGCACATAAATATATATATGCATATATATATATATATGTATATATATATATGTGTATATATTTGAGGCAAAAGCTTTTTAGAAAGGCAAATGAGTGAATCACTGGAAATCATTGGCCTGAAACTTAACTTTGCTGAAATACAAAATCAACTTCTGACACAAATACCCTAATCTGCACAGAAATGTTTTGTTGTTGTTGTTTTTTTTTTTTCAGTATATTTAGTGAGTTCTGCTCAGTTAGAAATTAGAATGGCCTGATAGTTGTTCTTATTTTTCATTTCTAGCCTAAATACAGTATGAGACAGAACACTGCTTACTTGTTATAATATTTTAAAGATATACTAACCAAAATCTACCTATTTGAATATTTTAAAAATATAGATAGTACTTGCTTTGCATTTAAAATTGCCTAATTTACTTAATAGTAGAAATTTTGGCAAATTTTATATTTTCATTATGTCTCTAGCAAATGTAAATGTTTAGGTTAAATATATGAGTATAATCCCACCTAGCATTAGTTGTTGAATTGTAAGCATAAATTTCACCTTCTGTCTCTAGTCAGTGGGAACAACAAATAGCCATTACAGATGGCAAATAATCTCATCATTAGAGAGAAGAATCATCTGATCTCCATTGACTACAAAAAGAGCCACAATAACTTGTTAGGACAGTGCTTAAATTTTAGAAGGTTGAAGTTAATGAGATTGCTCCCTGACTAAATTAGTTTATTTTTTTTCTAGTTTAAATTGAGATTCAATTTTCCTCCCATACACATTTCTAACTACTTAGAATTATTGTATTCACTATTTTCATAATTAATAAAATGTAACTATTAATAGTTTGACTAACGGTATAGTAAATAACACAATTATATTGGTCACTGCTTATGGATTTATTGTTTTTAATACTCTGTGGCTGCAAAGAAAGATGCAAAAATTAAATCAGCCAAAGAGGCTCAAATTTTCTTTTAGAAAAAAAGGTACATATGGAAAACAAAATTAAACTCAAAGATTTAAGTTAAGCTTTTCTGCTTGCTGATTTAACTTGTGATAAGATCTGGTGATTCCAATCATTTTGATTTAAATCTGCACACTCTAACATACAGTGAGTTGTTCCATTAACTTTAATGAGTCTATTTATTGTTTAGAAGCACCTGCACAAGTCTTTGCAGAAAGTAGTCCTTGAAGCATAGTGTTTCTCTTTTAATTGTTATCTAGTCTTGGTTTTAGTATTAATTTAAAGTTTCATATTTTCTTTAAAAGGTAATACATACATTAACCAATTCATCTACAAGTTATATGTCAGAAGTAAGATTGTCAAAGACTTTTCTGTAAGTGGCTGCAGTGAGTTGCATATTTTGCTCTGTCCCTTCCAATGTTGACTATGAACTATACAGAAAGCAAGGACAGATAAGAAAAAAGCAGAACATCTGTGCTTTTATAAACCTGCTTCTTCTTCTAAGCCTGTTAACAGGGATAAGCCTGAGGATCCTATTTAAAATCATGTTTACTTTTTAGCATAAAACCAGGTAAGAATTAGTAAAAAAGACTATAATCTCAAACTAGAATAAATTAAAAAATTACATAGGTATTTACCAGAATTTATAAAATTAGCTGTATGAGCCTTGTTCAGGACAGCACTTAATCAAATTAACACAATTTAACACAGTCTGTTAAATTGAAGACACTAAATGGTTTAAGTTAAGTAACACTAGAACTTAAGCACATACCTAAGTGGTCTTGGTAATAGATGTCATAAGCTAGTTCTTCAATTGTCCTCTAATCATTCATTCTAGGTTACTGTGCAGTTAAAATGTGATTTCAGTACCCGAAGTGAAAGTAACAAAAAGCCATAGAAATTCAAGTTCAAACTAGAACTGGAAGCCAAATTAATGGATGGGTTATTTGTATTGTTCTGATTCAAATAAACTCAGTAATGAAGTGCATTTTTCTAGTTTTCCCACAGGATTTCAAAGGTCAAAGGACAACATTGACAACAGATGACAGAATTCCATATTTTGTCAATATACTTGATAGTACTCCTTGCAAATCTATTCAACTTGTAATTCAAAATCAATCTTCTGAAAATGTCAGCTCTTTCAAGGAACATTCAACAAATATTTTCACATGAGGCCTTATCCTAAAATATTTAGAGGTAGGCTTTCCATTGTAGAGGTGAATAATCTACAATGCTAGCATATTATTGCTCTGAAATAAACGCATACGCAAGAGTAGGAATGAACAGATCACTTTAGCAGAAGTCCAGAAATCCAACAGACAAATGTGTCATAGTATTCGTAAACCCTCGTGTTTAAAAGTAGGTCAGGCAAAGACAAGTAGGAAAAAACATCATTAGTTAAGAGTACATGTAAAAAGTAGATGAAAAGCATTAGGTAATATTCATATAGACAAGATACCATTATTAGACTGAGAAAGACTGCAGTATGTGTATGCACTTTATCAGTATGACTTTATCAGTAAAAATAAAAAGTACCTTTAGCTCTTAAAATGCTGTAAAAGGAATGTTTTCATTATAGACAAACAGAAATTTACAAGCTTTCTGTTATGTTATTGTGGCATCTAGCATTTTGTTCTAAAGATTACAAAAACAAGCTTGAGCTCTAAGGAATTGCAAGCAGTTTTTTGTTTGTTTTTTAATTAAAAAAAAAAAAAAAAAAAGAGAGGGTTTTATTCATTTATTTATTTTTTGTGTTTATGACATGCCGTGTTAACCTTCTGAAAGCAGCACTAACAGAAATTGATCGTGTTTCATTCTCAGTCCACCCATGTGAATGAATGGTCCTCTCTCAGCTCTTGGTTCAAAAAAGTCGCAGCAGCTGATATGAGGAACTATATTTTTGGCACTCAAGTCCAAAGTTCTGTGTGCCACAGGAGACAGTTATTCCTCTGCCTATCTGTCCCTCAGTGAGTTCATGCAGCAGTGCACTGCCCTGTTTATTTTTACTTAGTGACATAATTTGAAGCATTGGAAAGAGAGGGAGGGAAACATTCCTCTTATTTATTTTCTTATAACTCCCCCAAATGCTCATAAAGATAGTGTGATGTTTAGACATTGTGTGCTGTTGAAGTGTGGGAATATATTTTGTCACCAATGATGTGGATGAAGTGCAGAACTTCCTTCTGCAGCACTTCTGCATGAGAGGAGCAGTGGTACCATCCTTACCTGCTTACCTACCCTGATGATGAGATATTATTGTTCACGCTCATGCCTACTTCACAACCTCTTAATTGTTAGCAAACATAACAATATCCTGCTAGTTAATCTCCAGCAGTTATAATCTGAATATGTGTATCCATTTGTGTGTGTGCTTGAAATGCAAATTTATTCTTTTTTTTTTTTTTTTTTTTTTAAGAATCCTGAGGTTATTTTATGTGACCAACATCTAATCACTATCATACTTGAGTCTCACTAAAGCTGACAGTTTGTAGGTGTTATTTTATGTGACCTACACTTAATCACAGATGATCCATGAATCTTGTTAAACACGGTAGCATTACAGAGATCCAACTTTCATATTCTCTAATGTAGTAGACAAAAAGTCTTTGTGCCAGTGGGAGGTATACCAATGTTATCTGATTTCCTACTTCTAGCTAATAAATTTATTATTGAAATTTCAAGGAAAGGATACTTCCATTCCCTGTCCAAACTCCTCTTATTTCAAAAAACAGAATGAATACATTTGACTTTTGGAGCTAATCTAGATGCATATGTTCTCTTTTCTCCCTTTCCCCCTCTATATTGCTGAAATCTGGAAAATTTTGATATGGAAAATATTTTGAATATCTGACATCTCAAATATTTGTGAAACACTTTTTTTTTTACTATTATTATTATTTGAACACCAGAAAATACAAAAGTACTATTTACTTTACTTATTATACTTGTTGATTATTTTATAAATATAAATATTAATTTTAATAAGGTATTTGCTTTAATTCATGATGGCAGAAACAACCAAAACAACAACAACAAAAAACAGCCTTTCCCTTGCAAAAAGCCTTGTTACATGTCTCTACTTACATGACCCGCAGGTTGCAGTAAGAATGTTATATTTATATGATACTATGAATTTACTGTAGTGCTGAAGCTGTGGTTGACAGTAAGATTTGCTGTTTTGCTTTAGTTGTAGTTTTTGTTTTGTTTTAATGATTCCCTTCTCAAGTCAGGATTAATATTACATCTATAATTATGCTCCAAAGGTTTGCACACCCAAGGTTACATATACTCCATGAACAAAGTCATTTAACAAGTTCAGCAAATTCTATTGCCACATTTATGCCTACAAAAAGCCTGAATTCTTGGAGACAGATGCCATTAAGATGTACAGAGTAGGACCTGTCACAGTGGCATCCTTAGAAGCTTATTTAGCAGTTGTGAGTAGCTGTCAGCAACAAATGTTGAAAAGTTAGTTTCCTCTTCTCAGTTCAAAAAAGTTTGCTGACTTGTTGCTTACTCCTCTAGGCAAAGAGATTGCTTCAACATATTGACTAAATATATATATATTTTTTTTTGGTAAGAATTGCTATGTGATGTGGATCAACAATACCTATTACAAAATCAAAATATGTTACATATATCTGATCAGAGTTTTTACATCACATTTAATCTGATCTATGCCATTTTTATGTTCCTTGTAAAATGAGATTGGGACACTTAATATTTCTGTTCTAAGTATGCACTGTATAAGTATTTTATGAACCATATATTGCAAAGCCTTTTACTTCACTTCTCTGCATTTTTCAGCACCATGAAAAGATGCTTTTTTTTTTTTTTTTTTTTTGAGAATATTCCACATTCATGTACTACCACATATTTTTAAGTCTTGTCAGAATTAAACAAGAGTTGTTTTTAAGGGCATAGTGGTGAGAACAGGTTTAATCTTTGGTCATAGAATGGCCTTTGAAAGTAAGTAAAGGTTTCATGTTTTTTGTTTATCTGTTAGTTAGTTCGTTGTTGTTTTCCACATTTCTTTCACTGTTGGAGAAGGAAGAAAAGCCAAGGTGTGTTTCCAAAAACTGCTGCATTAATTAGGCTTTATTTTTCTAAATATTCTTTATTTGACTTTACATAGTTTAGAGCAGATAAAAACTTGTTAAATGGTGTTTGACAAACTAATGTAAAGTTTCATAGGAAATATGCAGAGTACTTCATCCTTTCTCAGGTACAGAGAAAGTGTTATTGAGAGTGGGAGTATTCAACACCTCCCCAGTCTGACGTACTCCTCAGTGTATGTGTGCACCTGCACGTTTGCACTACATATGTAAATCTGAGAAATAAGGGTCATAATGACCCTTTCTAAATTGAGAACAAGTGTTTGAAATTATGATAGATCTCTTCTCCTAAAGTAGTCTTTAAATAAATTGTTGGTTCTTTTTTGTTCAGGTATAAACTATGTCAGAGTCTGGAGATGAGAAAGGGGAATTTAAAATTCCTTAGCCTGGTGCTGTGTTTTTCAGCAAATAACAGCATTAACAAACCCATTGCCTTATTTTGTCTTAGTTGCCTCAATAATTGTCACTATTTACACTTACATTGTCCTTCGCTTTTTTACTGTATTAAAAACTCCACCTGGATATGAAAAGAGCTATTTTTTGTTTGTTTGTTTGTTTTTGGTGGAGTTGGTGTGTTTTCATTTTGCTTTGTTTTATTTTTGTGAAGTGGAAAAAAAAAAAAAAAAAAAAAAAAAAGCTGGACTAGACACCAGTTCCTAATTTTTTTTTTTGGGATCATTTTTACACCAGGAACATAAAGTTCCAAGTTCAAAAAAATTTCTAGTGTGGCTTGTTGAAGTCACTGGAAGGCCCCTGGCCCTCATGCCAAGAAGCATTTTTGTTCCCTAGTGAAGAAAATGAATCCAGTGAGGAAAAAAGCTAGGGGGAAAAAAATATTAAAAAAAAAAAAATAGTGAGAGGAAAATAGGTGAGAAGGGAGGGAAGAGAAAGAAGAGAAACAAATAATGGGCTGGGAAACAAGAAGGAAGATGGGATGAAAAGGAAACATGGCAGGCATGCTATATAAAGAAGGCAGGGACAGTCATCTGTAAATCCACCGCAGCCAGAGGCTTCACTGGAGAATGAAACAAGCCAGGCTGTTCACATGTGAAGACTGCTGAATTCAAATCACAGCTACATTGAATCCTCTGAAAGAAGAAAGGGGATGCTTTTAAGCATATTAATATTTCCATGAAATAATCATGTGTACTGCGTCTACATTTTAATTTTATCAACAAAGAATAATAATATTTTTTTTAAATTAAAATTATTTCAATTTACTATACGTAAATAAAGACATATTCAGAAATCAGTTAGTATGTACGTATAGTATGTAGCAAGTATGCATATACTTATATGCATATAGTATGCAGCAGTATGTAGCAAGTCAGCATAGATTCATGGACTAACTTTCAGTGAATGAAGTGACAGAACAGAGAGATCAACCCTGCCAAGAACTATGTGTTTCTAGCCTCATTTTGTATCAAAACTGGGAACTCTACTTCAGACATATTCTTCTGTTCTTACATTTGATGTGCTGTCATCTTTCCTGGCTGTACTCTCAGAACTTGTAGGATACAGTATTCACCTTTGCGTTAAGCAATGTGTATTGAATAAAAACAGTTTTTTGCTGCTGTTGCTGTATCTTTGCTATTTAGTATTACTTTACCCACTTGATATTACTCAGTGCAATCAGCTGGAGTTACCAACAAAGCTCTTAGGAAGAAAACAGGACAGAGAACAGTTTCAAAGACAGGATGTCACCAAGAAGCCCCATGAGAGCAGCGGGAGTGTAGTAACAGGGAAATGTCAACCTCAATCAAGATGGTCTGGTAAGATCATAAGGCAAAGGTTTAAACAAGAGAGAAAGCTTGAAAGTGTCTCCTAACCCAGGAGAAAAGAGAGACGGCCAAAATTTCTGAAAATGTTTCTTTGACAAATCACTGAAAAATGGTTGCAGTGGGGTTGTGATTCTTTGCTCCCAGGACCAGGGAGGCCTTTGCTGACTGTCTTGGCTACTCTTGCAATGAAAGGACAATCTTTAAGTAAGAGCTTATAGCTTAAATCTTTAAATGTTTTCCTTAGTTCAGTGGCAATTATATCAAATCTCAAAGTAGCTTAATATCAAATCTTCTAAATATTTCTAAGGTTCTTGACCAAGCTGCCTAGGCCACTTACTGATTTAATTTTCACTGAGCAAATAATTAATTTATTGTTCTGGTGAAACACTTACAGTATATTTAAAGTTCTTTGGGTTCCAGGGAGATTTTTTTTCCAAGTATCTATGGAGCCTGTCTTATTTTCAATGTACAGAACATTTTCCTGGGCCAGGCCAAGAAGAATTAGATCATAAGAGACCTCACCTAGGAATGAGGTGAGAGAGTCCAGGCCTGTTACATGAGATATGTGACTAGGAGGGAGAGAAAAGATCTAAAGAAGTCATGACAGTGAACAAATTATGATGTGACTTACATTTAGATAAACTGTAGATGTACCATGCTGATCATCTCTAGAAATAGCTAGACAGTATCACTCTGGATTGTGTCTTGAGAGGATCCGGAAAAAACAAGCAGTTTTGTACTAGAAGAACACATCACTAGTGCTCTCTTGATTTCAGTTGTTCAACATGTATGTGTTTAACCAGCCTATTCATAAATATTAAAAATTTCCTTTGTCCCAAGTGGTTTTTAGCTTAGTTTAATAGCTTAAGCACAGCGTTCAGGAATCATCAAAGAATAAGATCACTGCACTTTTTCTGGGAAATTTTAGATAAGAAAAACCTGTCAGTATTGCTAGTTTCCTATAGCAACCCTCCTAAAGTAATAGTGCTTTTGAAACTGAAAGCACAATTTGTGTTTTCACTGCTTTGGATTAGTGCCAACCATCCAGGGTATGTAATGCTTTGCTCTTTTAAATGTATTAAACTATTATTGTAGAAGGAATTACATTGATATTTTGCTTTCTTGGAGAAGGAGACAGGAAACAAACAAACAAACAAACAAAAAGTGGTGTGCTTTGTTTTGTTTTGTTTTTCTCAGATAGATTTCTGACATCCAGAAAAACAGAATTTGTCCAACATGAGGGCTTCTCACCACCGACTGCTCCTAACAATTACTGTTTTTTCTTTTTTGTTAAAGCTTTTTGCACTTTGTTCATTTTCATGGCCATTTTGAAGGCAGTGTTATAAATAAATAAATAAATAAATGGTAAAGACATCTAAATCACATTATATTCTCATAAACTGATCTTTGGGATTTGTGTGAAGGAGAAAAAAAGCTGTTAATATATGTATAATTAATTCCCATGAATTATTCAACATGTAGGAAAATAGTGTATAATTTCTGAATAATCCTTCCACTTTAAAGCCATCAGTTCTTTTGGGACTGAACAATGCTCATGGATAGTATGGAGGACTATAATACATTCTGATGTATCCTGTCTCATTCTAGTACAGGTAAATTAAAAGCAAATCTGTTTCTAATTAGCCAGATGGATTACTCAAAGGACTAGGCATTCCAGGAGCGTTCAAGTTTTAGCTTCTTGTGATCTGAAGTTGATTATCTGAATATTTGAAAATTTAAGAAAATCTAGAGCAAATGTTTAAGGAAGTTTGGTAGGCGTTATGAGACAGATATTCACCATGGGGTGTTTTGGCACTTAAACAAAGTTGCTGTTTTTCCCCATCCATTCTGAGAAGAATAAATGCCAGATTATCAGAGTTTGCACAACCTGAGATATAAATTCCTTGGAATATCTCTTTCGTGTTTACGTGACAACCCCCCCCCCCCAAAAAAAAAAAAAAAAAAAAAAATATGGCAATGACTCACTGGTATCAAAAGGCAGGTTTGGTTTGTGAGTAAACTAGGCCCTTAAGAGGAGAAATCCAGTGCAGTATGATAGATTTCCACTTCTGTTAATCTGCCAAGGTGCTTGAAGGAAAATTTTGAAGGGTCACAAAAATAAACACGCTGCAATGGTGGTGTGGTCATAAAGTGCAATATTTGAGGCAGTTCTGGTAAATAGGAACTAATTACATTGTGCAGAGAACTGGTAAGATTTTTTTTTTCTGTAGTGTTGCACAGAGTTTAGGTCTTCTGTCTTCTGGAGGTATTAACTAAAACTGGAATAGGCACTGAAGGAAAGGCAAAAAGAAATGGAGAGCTGTCAAGAGTGAGAAAACTGAAAGGACTTGTCTTATTTAGCATTCTTAAATGAAGGTTGAGCTGGTTGATGTTCATGCATGATTAGCAGGGTAAATAACAGAGGCAAAGACCTATTTAAGATGAATAGTACTGGCACAAGAACAAGTAAATATATACTAGTCCTGGATACATTTAGGCCTGAGTTTAGAAATTTTTGTGAGGCTTTTGGATAGCTTTCCACTAGGTTAGTAAGACCAAGATATCTACCTATTTTCAAGATGATCAGGCCTCAGAATCAAGGATGTGAGAGATATTCTGATAGTGAACAAGATAAAGAAAAAGAATTGCACCTTTGGGACACCTTTATTTTTATTATGCATTCAACTATTAGGATATATTAGGCTTGAGATGTGTTACATAAGAGTTTGCTGTTTTATTAAAATTACCATAGGTTTACTTTTCTTCAGTTATAAAGTCTATTTTATTCATGCTGTGAGTCTACCATACACGTTAAACTCACTCTTCTGCTCTTATTACATGCCTCTTAGGAGTGGCACTCTTGCCTGAGTGCCTTTCAGACACATGTTAACTAATATGATTACAATGTGTCACATGGATAGTTCTTTCTCTCTTTCATTCTCTTAGTCTTCAGGAGAAAGAACAGTTGCATGTGTGCGCACACACACACAAAAGCAGGCTGAAAAAAAAAAAAAAAGGACCTTCTCAAATGGACCTTTTCACAGTATGTTGCAGGGAGTGCTGAGATTATGCAGACTTTCATCCCATATTCCTCTCCTGAAGTCTGTGTTCTGGCCATGTGCTGAAAGAGAGGGCTACAGCAGTCTGACTGCGTTCCTCAAACTGAAGCCCGAAAGGTTTGAGATACTCCAGCAATCATTCAATCATTAAGGGTCATGTTTTCAAAGGCAGAAGTGTCAGAGGATGCAAGCAAGCATACTGTTGTTTTTTGTTTGTTTGTTTGTTTGTTTTTGTTTGTTTGTTTGTTTCAGAAGTATTTTGTTAAGCAAATTTATCTTTGAGACCCTTGAAGACAAATGGTAAAATCAATCTGTCATGGTATTTTGTGAGGAATGAGCATCATGAACGGAGCAATGCTTGAAAACTTCAGAATTATTATTTTTTAAAAATATATGTTCTTATATATCTTAGTTTGATATTGCCTGTTGGCTTAACTGTAGTCTAAAGGTGTTTAGAGTAACCCATGTTGTGAAGAAAAGGCAATGCTTATGTTCATACCACTTGTAATCTCTCATGAGTTTCATGTCTTTTGGGTCACTGTGCTGTGTAAAGCAGAAAATAACAAATGTATGCATTGCTAAGTCCACAATATCAATGTCTTAACAATGTCAAGATGGGGAACACTGTCGTAGGCAGAGATAATGCTAACATGTATGGCATCCAGAAGGCAGTGCAGAAAAGTGCTACGCATTAAGAGTTAATAAGATTAAATTCCACACTGACTTAACCAGATCTTTAAAGAATAGTGATAATACCTAAATGCATGTCAGAAGACCAAACTGATTGTGAGCACACTGTTTCAGACTATCAGAAATGAAACTGTCATTCCTATTTTCTGTACATTTTGGACATATAATCCACAGTCATCTGTAGCTTAGAATAGCTGTTTTAGAACTAATTTTCCAAAAAATGGTTTAAAACAAACTGATAGACTTGTAGGAAAAATCCTGGTGCTAGTCAACTGCAATAACTGCCACTATGATAAAGATTTTTGCTATGTACATGGTTTAATGGATGATGCTAGTTCCCATGTAATGTTCAAAATTAAGTAGCACATCTGGCAGCAGCTTCATCTGAAGCTTTTCTCAAAGACATCAGCATGTCTAACTGCAATGGCATCTGCATACCTTCTGGGAGTATGTAGGGTTAGACTTAGAGAGACAGTAAGTGCTAGTACTTAAAACGGTAATTTGGATTGCACTAGGGATACTTAATACTTATCGAATAAAATTAACTGAGGGACAAAGCGAAAAAAAAAGTTAACTCACTTCCTGAAATATGAATCATTCTGTCTAAATCTGACCAGTGGCAGCATAAACTGAAGTGGTATTGTGTTTCATTAATTGTCCATTAATTGCTTTTATATTCATTGTATGGTGGACATAATTGCTATTGTTTCCATTGTGCTTGGCAAAACTCACATTATAACTGGTATTAATTGTCACCCTTTTTTTAGGACACTCTATTAAGTTACCAAAAATTAAATGGATTTAAATTGAATTTCTTCTACTTCCATCTCAGGTCTTGAAGTCATGTTATTTTGGCAGGTAAATATAAAGGAACTTTGCTGCTGCTCTGCTCCTCCCTTAAATAAAGGGTACTGTCATTTCTAATGCTGTCAAACTAGGAATGTCCCCTCTACTGTAATTGGGAGAAAACCTTTCAAAGAGGTTGAAAATGTCAAAAGAATCAAAAGGCAAAAATCTCTAGATGTGAGGGGAATTTCACAGAATCACAGAATGGCTGAGATTGGAAGGGACCTCTGGAGGCCACATGGTCCAACCCCCCTGCTCTATCAGGGATAGATTGGAACACCTAGAGAAGGTTGCCCAGGACCATGTCCAGGTGGCTTTTACAGATGTCCAAGGAGTGAGACTCTACAAACTCTCTGTGTCAGTGGTCCATCACCTGCACAGTAAAGAAGTGCTTCCTGGTGTTTAGATGGGACCTCAGCCTCTTTTCCAGGGACTGGACACCACTGAAAATAGCTAGGCTCCATCTTCTTTACACACTGCCTATACACATTGATAAGATCCCCCCTGAGCCTTCCTTTTTCCAACTGAGCAGTCCCAACTCTCTCAGCATCTCCTTGTAGGAAAGGTGTTCTTATTTCTTGATCATCTTGGTAGCCCTCTATTGCACTCTTTCCAGTATGTCCACATCTCTGTTGTACTGGGGGGCCCACAACTGGCTACAGTACTACAGGTGCAGTCGCACTAATGCTAAGTACAAAGTAAGGATTCCCTCTCTTGACCTGCTGATGATATTTTGTTAATACGTTGCCTAATGTGGCCAAGAATACCATTAGCCTTCGTAGTGGTAAAGGTGCATTGCTGACTCATGTTCAACTTGGTGAACTTTGCAGCTTCTTTGCAGCTGGATTGCCCCCAGCATGTACTGGTTGAGGAACCTAGTTGTTCCTCCCCAGGTGCAGGACATGACACTTCTTGTTGAACTTCATGAGATTCCTGGCAGCCCAAACAAGGTTGGCAGGAATTTTCTTGTTCTGCAGTTTCTGGTTCACCTTTTTTTTAAAAAAAAAGTGGAATAAAAAGAAAAGACAGATTTTCTCATTTCCTTTAATGTTAAATTTTGTGCATATGCTGGATAAAGTGGTGCTTGGGCAAAGCTAACAAGTTGTGTGCAAATGTCAATGAGCCCAGAAGAAAAAAAAAAAAAAAAGAGTGATAATTGAAACCTTGGTCAATTTGCAGAGTGCATTTAAGCAGCATAATAAACCTGAGTTAAAACATATACTAAATGAAAGTACTGTTTTTGCTTTTGAACCAAAAAGAGAGAGTGTGAAAAAGAGAGCATTATCTTTCCTTCAGCTGAGTAGAATGCCTTTGACACAAGAAAAATTATACTGTTTTCCCAAACTGGTATAAAACAAAAATTGGTCCCCATGTGTTTGTCCATCCTCATCTTTCCAAATGTGTTTAGTAGGTGATATCTTGGGACAGTCAGGTAGTTAATATATTCACTTCATTAGCCTGGAACAGCACATGGAAGACAAATTCAGGTCTTACTAAATTAATTGAAAACCATCATTAACTTCAATGAAACCAGTGCTTGGCACCTCAGAGTAAATTGTAAATAGAGCAGCAGCTGCAAATCCAAATTTGTGTCTTCAGATTGCACACAGATTTGAGTCTATTTTGTAATTTAAAGAAGCCCTGTAAAATCCAAGGGGATAGGTATATCTACTATATAGATGTATCACTCCAACATTGGCGCTGGGTGGCCCTCTATTCTAGTCAGGTAATGTTCTGGTTAGTTGAAGAAACAGCAGAGCCCCTCACACTCTGATCTTGAAGAGTCATATTGTGTAGCTGAAATATTTCACACTAAACTAAATCCTCTGTGTATGTCATTGTTCTGTGTTACCTTACTCTGTGCTTATTATACTCCAGTTAATCACCTCAAGAAAACACCCTACCAATACAATAAAGGCCTCTTCAAACAATTATCTTTCATCCACCACAGTCAGCAGTTATTTGGAAACTTGAAGTAGCTTTTGTCCTCACTTGTATGTCTGCTAATAACAATAACAAAATAACTGCTGACTTCACATAAAGTAAAATAAAGTATTTAAGACTTCCCAAATGCTGGATTCCTGTTGTAGATGTTAAAGATGTTGTTTTACCTCTGTTCTATTATGTTCTATAATCGACAACAGATAAGCATTAAGGCAGATGTCACTACTTGGTGCAGTTAGTTACGCATGTGTTTCCTAGTTCTTTGCCTTCACATGCAATGTAGTATGCAGTCTTGGGAAGTGCATGCAGCAGTGTGTTTGCTTTCTGTTTCATTAAACTTGGCAGTCATGCTGGCACTTAGAGAGCAAACTATATGATCAGTACTAGAGCCCACTTTTAGCGCTGTTCTTGCAGAAGAGCCTGCTTTAGAAGCAGAATTGCTCCTGGAGAATGGTCTACTGATATTGAGATGAATGAAGAAATTGTACTGCCCACCTTTTGTTTCAGTCAGGTACACACAGAATATATTTATGGAGTAGAAGCTGTTCACAGCAGAGTTAATCTGGCAAATTAGTGCCTGCGTTATACTGTCTAGGTATGAAATTCCTGTATAAAAAGCTTTATTAGAGTTGTCATGTTCAAACAGGCATTGCATTCTCTCCTGTGAAATAGTGAGGCATAAAGGGGAATATATCCCATGGTTCTCAGTGCTGCATTCAGCTGCATGACTTCAATTTAATTATTTCTTATTATATAGCGGAAGAGCTATTCTACTCTTCCACACCCTAGCAGATGTGATTTTAGCTCATCAGCGCAGTCAAGCCATTTCCTTCCAATCTGTAAAGCTCTGGATTTCTGTCTGCAGCCTGTCTTCCCACCAGTAAAGTGAATGTCAGTGTTAAACACTATTTTGGTGAACACTGCCTATACTGCTTCACACTGATCATACATGTACAGGTTACTGTATGGTGTCAGAAGCATAAACTTTGAGTCTAGAAGCAAAAAAAGCCTTTTAAACACTAGCAATTATGCTGCCATTTCTGGGGCTGTTGCAAGCTCTGATGATAAAGGGCAAACAAAGGACTATGAAACACTTAAATAACAAGAAAGTGCCCCTTTGGTTACCAGGGCATGACCCAGAAGGTTTGAAAGTGGGTTATATGCCTCTATCTTTGATATGAATATATACTGAGAAAATCACCATGACATGGAGTACAGCTCTGGTGTATTACAGGAGTTTGCATTTGAGACTCAGTTTTATATATTCTAATTTTCAAGTTTTATTAAGCCCTTGGGTTTGAAATAGCTATTTTCTTTATTCTCTCTCAAACACATCTCCTCTGAGGGACTGAACAGGAAAAAACTTTATTAAAAGTCAAAATGACAGACAAATCACAGAAGGTAAAGCCTTCAGTGCAGTGCACATGTACATGATCCTGCATTGACATTGTAGCTGTGGATGGACAAAAGCAGAACAGGGTTTGAGGGGTTGTCCTGCTTCTCCCTGAACCACAATTGTCCCAGGGCTGCGAGGATTGCTAGCAGCAAGGGAAGCCAGCCTAGCAGGCTGGGTCCTGAGCAGGGCAAGCATCTGCAGTGCTGTGTCCCACTGCCTCCTGGCTGCTGTGTTCAAGCAGCTGTCCTTAAACTGCAGTGTCAATGGCAGTCCTGCTTCGTTATCACCCATTCTAGCTCACAGTAGTTTGTTATTATTATCCTGCCTGTGTTAAGCATGGTTTTTGTTGCAGCCTCTGGTGCCTTTTACTTGCAAAGTCCTTCAGTTCTTCTCAGACTTTCTTTATTTTTATGCTTTTGAAGAGACACTCGTATCCTGCAAATACAACATTTCCTGTATAAGAAATGACACAAAAGAGAAATGTCTTTTCTTTGACTTGCTCAAAAAGAAACAGATTTACCCTCATAATGACTTCCATAACTTTCTCTATTTCTCCTTCTCTTTCTTCTGAACTTTTAGTTAGTAAGATTGTACTGTGACTGATATAAAAGCCAACATAATACAATAAAAAAGGGATATTAGGTACCTTGATATATAGCCTGAAGAAGTCAAGGTCCTCCTTTAAGGCTGTGGTGGCAATAGAAAACAGGAACTTGCTGGGAGACCCTTGAGCAAAAACTGCAGTAAAAGGTCATCTGTCTATGCCATCATGTTCTTCATCTTGTGGTGTGTTTTTACCAGGTAAAAACAGAAGGGGCTATTAAGCTGCAAGGAGAAAATGGAAAACCTGCTCTGCTCAGAGTTCCTGCTTTATCAGATGATCTCTTGCATCATTACCCAACCAAAATTAAGTCCAGGATAAACAGGATGTCAAAATAAAATGCTGCAGCATGCAAGCATTACAGATGTCTGTGCAATCCATGGCATTCTTCCAGGAGCAGGACATGGACCTAAGAATATTATGGTTTTAAGAACACCTCAGTGGTCCTTGTGCCTAAAATCACTATCACTCCAGGGCTGATACTGGGGCAGAATTATCAGTAAATTTCTCCTCCATTGGTTCCTAGTTTCTTCTTTGATATTCTTTCTTGAAACAGCAATTAGTGCTGGCAGTATTAGTGGAGAACTTCCCTTGTTCATAACATGTCCTTTGGGCACAAAGATAAGAGGCAGCAATCTCACTTGCAAGGTTGCATTCTTGTTTTGAGAGGAAAGCATGGATTAGCGGGTTTGGTTTTTGGTTGGTTGGTTGGTTGGTTTTGTTTGTTTGGGTTTGTTTGCCTATTTGTTTGTTTTTAGAGTGAGAAATTTACGTAATTTTCTCTTGTAGAGATATTTTGAAGAGATACCTGTAACATGTAGCCTCACATCTGAGTCATATAAGGGATTTACTTGACTCTCATAATCCAGTTCATAAAGATACCCTTATTTCAGCAATCAAAGTAAGTAAAATGCTTTAGAAAATACTGGTGCTATGAAACCATCATGGGCAACTAGTTTATTACCAACAGTTCAATGTATTTAATCTCGTAATGTGTATTTAATCTCGTAATATATATTTAATCTTCAGTCATCTGCATTTAGAAATTAAGATTTACAGAATTTGGCAGAAAATTCTATATAGATGTTGACAGCACTATGCTGACAGAGTCCTGCCAGCTTACCTGCAGGACTGAGCTTCACAGTCTGAGTTGGCTTGATATCATCTCCAGATAAAATTGGGAATAAAAATGCAGAATTGATATATAGGGAAAAAATAATCTGGATGATAAAACCTGGAAAATACTTTGTATCATCTCTGGATTTTTTTGGTGTTTGTTTGGTTTTAGCTCTATAGTTTCTATAAACATTTTATTGGAAAGGAAGAGATTATCTGCTTATTCCCCGGAGTGCTAAGGAAGTTGCCAAATATTCATTAGAACTTTGTCTTCAGGTTGTCTTTCCTTTTGATGAAGTATGTTTTTTGTTTTTTGTTTTTTGTTTTGCTTGTTTGTTTGTTTGTCTGTTTGTTTTCCTCTCTCTCTCTCTCTCTCTCTCTTTTTTTTTTTTTTTTTTTTAATTTTAGATCTATCCAACCAACTGATATTCTACTCTTGGTCAAGTTTGGCTCTGTCTTTTATACTATTTGCATTGTTGTTGTAGCTGTGTATACAGCACACATGAGTGAATATTGAGCTGATAAATATCCAGAGATTTGCCATGTGTTTTTATTATTCAGGCTTGTGGATGCATCATGGGAGAGTGAAGGTTATGTACTTCATGCTTTGACTATCTGCATTTTCAAATGCTGAAGTACAAGCCTAATTTGAAAACTAGACAGGATGACAGGATGTAGATAAAATGTTTCCCTTATATTATCCAAAATCAGTTTGTTCTTTTCCTTTCTTTCCCTCCCCCCCCCCCACTAATGTAAGAATAAAATAATGACTGATGCCATTAGTCTCAATGCATGTCCAAGAATCCTCACATTTTTTACAGTACATGTGTTACTGTTGGTACAAATTCATGCTAAGTATAAGAAAATCTTGTATTCTGATACTCTCAGTATCCTTCATTCTTATTTTCCAAGGCATAAAATGCCTCCTAACAGCTTCACCCTTCCACCAGCCAAGAGGCACTAATCCATATCAGTCAACTGTTTTCCACCCCAATATTGCATAAGGAAAAAACATAGCAATTTGCCTGTGTCCACCAAGCAAATGATTGACAACAGGTAGAAAATGGGTTTAGAGTTACTTCAGGATTATATACAACTGTCTATTAGAACAACAATTTCCTTGCAAAATTGGAAATGATAACAAAGTGCTTGGTAGAGTTTATGGAATTTTGACTCTTTGCTTTTAAGGTAACAAAATCCCTATATTAATTTGTCAGTCTTTTTGGTGTATTACTCCTAATGGCCTAACTGCATTTTAAATACATTTGAGCTATAAGTCTGCAATGGTAGTTGTTGTGGTAAAACTCCTCTTATACTTCTGGAATACTAGTGAGTAAATCTCATGCTGATACTCTGCATGTACCAAATTTTCCCTCTGCTGTGCCATATCTTCTTTTTTTTTTTTTTTTCTACTTCTGCATTTTACAACACTGGAGGAGTTAATTTATAAATGTAATTATATTTTTTGACACTTGTAGAATTCACAGAATCACTGAAGTCACACTGAAGATTAATAACATAATTACTGGTAAAGCTTGCTTAGCTTGCTGAAGAGGTTTTGCATCCTGGAGAATACTGTTTGAAACATTTTCTAAAACACAGCTGAGCAACTAATTTTTAACCTGAAATATTTTCCCATACACTTTTGAGCTAATTTAACAGCCAGTCAATTTACACTAATCTAGATTAATTGCTTTTACCAAAGGAGGTAGAAAATATTTTAAAATAGGGAAAATATTACTTGATAAAATTCAGCTAACAGACATTAGGCCCTGTTTTCTCAGTATATAAAAATAATTATATAACAAATAAAGACAGCCAAACCTCTACCTTTCATGAGGAAGAAAATATGCATAAAAGTGGATACAAATAATGAAAAGGAGATTTACTAAAAGTTATTTTTTCTTGTCCTACTACATAACTTAAATATGTTTATAATTTCCTTATATCAAACCAAAACCTAAAACACTTATTTTTTTTGTTTGTTTGTTTGTTGGTTGCTTTTTATTGTGCCTGTTTGCATCCTTTCCATTTTGCAAAGGAAATGGTATGTACATGACTATCCTTATACTCAGGTCTCCTTTCAAGAAGCTGAAATTAGCTGCTTGGTTTTGTGTATTGTTTTCAGTGATTTATTCATATAAATCTAAAATTTAAAGGAATATTAACAAGTTATTACACTGTAAAATGTTTGCAATGGGTAGTTTATATATGAAAGGAATTAGCCCTGCAGTTCTGTTTGAACCTTTGCTTTTTTTGAAGCAGAGCGCAAAGCTGTTCTATGAAAGCCTTCTATGAGAGTCATTGGTCTTGTCCTGCAGGCCTCTGTGGTGCAGATAGCATAAATCTCACTCTGATTTATGGAAATACAACTGAAATTACTGACTATATTAGTCATTAACTCTTCTATATTAGAATATACAGTACTGTTTTCAAGGTGATTACTTTTCTGTTCTTCATTCTGGTAGAGTTTTTCAAAGTTCAGTTAAACAATTTATGTTTTTAAACTGTGTGTCTATCTCTGTCTAGCTGTGTTTTAAATCTTTTTTTTTTTTTTTTTCCATTTCACAATACTTGGCAAATGAAAATAAGGAAGTCATCCATATGTTTGTTATAGCCTTTTTCATTAGTTGTGTTTTTTAACTCAGAGCTGCAATGTGTAGGTGCAAATATGTTTAAGTTCTAATTTGAACTAAATACATATAGATATGACATCCACATTAATAGCATGGCTTTCTGAATTCTGAGAAAGTTTCCAAACAGTAGACAAAGACGGGAGCAGTAGGTAAATCCACATTAAGGAGCTAGAATACATCAAGAGTAAGTCTCTGGAGAAAGTCATCAATATGAATCTCCGCAAGAAGTTTTGGATGAAGTTTGCAGCCTTCATCCTGGGATCTGGCATTACCTGAGCAACTATATAAATTTGATGGCTCAGTCCCACTCCTGAATTTTATAACCTTGACCCAAATTTATCTCTATCAATATTTGTATTCATATTTCTTACTTCAGGGACTGAGAAAGGACCCCCCAATTTGTCAGAAACTCATGTGTACCTTTAGAGACTACAGAAGCTTAACAAGGAAATTGTTTTCATCCAAGCAGAAGAGCATGATGTTAATCTACAAACAAATAAATAAATAGGCAGAAATCACACTTCAAAGAAGAAAAGATTACGTTAAGTACAATTCTAGATGGTACTTTATTTGCAAGTTCTTCCTTAGTTGCTCCAAAGTTTTGCTTGGCTAACAGAGACCCCTAAACCAGTTTCTTTCACCCTAGACTGGTATGTGCAAAACTGTAGGTCAAGAGAAGGTTTTAAACACTTTGGAACAGATTATGATTCTTTGCTGGATTGTAAGTGGACTGCTTTTTTTGCTTGTTTCTGCTGCAATAGCTTTACTGCTTGGTGTGAAAGCCATAAGACAAAAGAGAGATTTCTGCAGAATTGTAGATCTGTCTTGTTCTAAAATAAATAAATAAATAAATAATCTTTGTAAAAAAAATAAAAAAAAATAAAGTAGGAGGGGAGAAACAAAACTCTAAATATGCTAGGAAAAATCTCTGTGTGTATCTGCATTTTCATTGTGATTTTCAAACAGCAGATAATGCTTTTGCTTTAACATGTTAAGTAATATGTCAAATAAAAACAAAACAGCTGACATTTAGATTATTATAAAATGTCTGTTTGGATGCAGTTATTATACTTGTCTGGTGAGAAAACAACTCTCACATCTGAATGCTTATATATACTTTCACAGTTCTGAAGGTTTCTGTGGGCACAGGTGCAGGCAGTGTCCCTGTGCCACCTGGTCCATGTCTTCTCCATGCTTGCTGAGGTGACCTGCTGGGTGCAGTCTTGCAGGTCAGGCTTCCTGTAATGTGAAAAGCAAAACTCTGTGGTTTCCCCCTGAAAGGGTGGGAGCACAGGGAAAACTTTCACAGGGATCCAGATAGGAGGTCTTGAAAGGCCTCCTGGAAGGCCTCATTTACCTTATTAAGAGTTGACCCAGAGCCTGCCAAAATCCAGAGTTTGAGTCTGTTTTTAAATCTGTGTGAGTGTCTTCTTGATTGAAAGTGTAACTGGTATAGTATCAATGCACTTTGTTAAGCTAAATAACAGAAACAAAAGTAAATGCAACAATTTCTTTTTCTGGAAGTTTTTGTTTTGTTTTGTTTTGTTTTGTTTTGTTTGTTTCTAGTTTCTAATTAAAATGTTTAGTTTTCAGAAACTTCCTTATTTGTGTTCTGCAGTTATACTGCTGAGTAAGAAACAGGGGGTCTTTGACAAGAACTGAGTACATTAGTTTTAGCTAACTGAATCTGAAAAGCAGAGCACGTGGTCTTTTGGCCTTGTTCTGAGAGCAACTCAGCCAGCATTTTGGACAGAAAGCTCTCTGAATATCAGGCCCAGGAAAAAAATGTCACAGATTATTAGAAATGGGATAGATGGGAGCAGGCTTTACTGGAAACATTGGCTAAGCTTACGTCGTAATTGCTATGCTGAAGCAGTAAACAGCTGCTGATCCTGTGATCTTTCTGGTGAAAAACAAGCATTTGTTGTAGTTATTTTTCAGATCTATGTTGTTGTTTGCATGGCATTTCAAGTGTCCTGCTTGGTATTTATATTATTAGCTCAGTGTTCTACATTACAATAAATGTGTTTACTTATTACAGAAGTACTGACCCTTAAAACATCTGCTTCTCAGCTGAACATCCACGGCTCAGTGGGTGTGGGTAGCTTCTGTTAGCCACTCTTTCATAATATTTTGCAGTCTTTGGCAAGCACTTTGAGTCAGATTCTGACCTCAGATGCACTCCTGTACAATGGGAATAGCTGCACTTGAGTCAACAGCATTCTTCTAGTTTTATGTCAGTGCTAACTGAGGTCAGAGGATGTCGCAGTGAGTGGGCCACAATCTAATTTTTGCCCAGTGGAGTTCTTTACTCAAAAGACATAAACCGGTGGCTTCAGACTGATGTCAAAGTAGCTCATACTTTTCTAGAGACTGATAGCAAACAATATGGCAGAAGGTAAATCAAGTTATCTTGAGGAAAAAATGGTTCTGTGTCTATCAACATCAGCATGAGAGACTCAAACACAGCCTCAAGGTTTTGGAAGAGTGATGGCTGGCTGAGCCTGCCTTTCAGTCCTGTGCTATCTCTGGCCTCTACCAAATCCCAATAAATAGCTCAGAATTCCTCCACCTTAAGGAGAGGAGGAAAGGTCTTCAATTGTTTCATAACCTGCGGGATAGACTGGGGACACCTCTTATCATAATTTCATACACTGGGGAGAAGACTATATCGAAATCTCTGTGGTTGTTCTAAGAAATAGGGAAACGATTATTTAAGTGCTTTGGCATCTTAGTGAAAAGTTACAATTTTCTTCCTTCCTCTTATTTCCAACCTTTTCTTAGGTGAGTATTTTTCAGCCTGGTATCCCTTTTCCCATCCCAAGCAATTTGTCCATGGTTTCTGATCCATGGCTTCTCTGCCCTTCATGCCTGCAGTCCTTCTCTTCCATCACCATCCACCTGTTCCAAGGCCAGGGAAAGAGCAGCCCCACCTAAAGCCTGCCCCTCTCCTGGTTTGCTGCTGCCTCCTCTGCCACTAGGCCATGTGAGAGGGGGAAGATGTTCAGAATTCAGAAAACACAACATTAGCAGGAAAAATGTCATCAGTATTCTACTGGTTGTGATTAGATGTGATTAAAATATTGTGAGGAATCACTCATCCTCTGCAGCTTATTTCAGAGCACAGCCTTTAGCACATCCTTAACTCTTTATTAAGTAAGAGGAAGGATGGGATGGATGGTCTTTTTCTTCCATGCTTGCAGGGCATCTACCACCCTGGGCCTTGTCAACAGCAAAGGAACTTAGCCATTACGATCCTACAAGCAAGTAAATAATAACACCAAGCAACCCTAGTCCATGCAGGTTGATATCAGCTGGAATTCTATAGTGGAAAGGGTCCAAAAGTGAAGATGTGGTATGAACTTAATATACACAGCATCCCCTAAAGGTTTGTACTGCAGCTTACAGACAGGTTAATTGAACAGGCCTTTTCCATAATTGTCCGCCTTTACGGATACCATCTAGTAATCACTATCATAACAATACAAGCTGGAATTCACTTGTAAGATGAGTCATGGCTTAAACAATATTGGTGATATATTTTGGAAAATAAGTCTTACTCTAAAATAGGGAAATATATTGCAAAACTGTTTAGCAGCATATCCTTTGTAGATTGCTGGGAAAATTAAGCAATTCTGCATTTCAATTCATTGCTTTATCACTACCAAAATCTGTTTATTTCCCAACTGTGTTTTATTACCCCTTTTAAATGGATTATACTATTACATTTTTCTAGTACATAGATTAGATTTTGACAACACTGTTTACATTAACAGAATGGGCTCTCCTGGAGAACTTCAGGTTGTACAAAGTGTTTAAGCTAGATAACGACTTTCCAAATCTAAATGCAGTGAAAGTTGGCCTGTGCAATATATGGAAACCTCTTGATATGGTTAATTTGATGTAAAAGTAAACCATATCCACACCTTGAATGAAACCACTTGCTAATGAAAAGTAATCAATGTTTCATCTGCAGCTTCTTTTTGATGTGGATGATAGTTTTGATATTTCCAGGCTGTAGTGTTTAGTATGCTTCCTTGCATAAAGGAGGAAAACTCTTGATAAAGCTATTCTGATGTTGATGTCCTGTTGAGACTGGTGATAGAGCATGGAGAATGCAGCAACAGATGGCATAGCCCCACACGAGGTCACTAAGCTGTGGAAATACAAAACTGCCAATCTTGAAATTGAAAACAGGTGGCAAAAATTTCACTTGGAGACTTGGCATCTGTAAGTAATCAGTTACTGTAAGAGCCTTGGTCAGGCACAAATTAACTTCATTGCTGATTGCATTTTCTATAAGTAAAGGAGAAAGCAGCTGTATTTATTTAGAATCACAATACAGGGTAGAACTACACATAAAGTATTTGGAACCATTTCAGTTGAGAGGGTAGGGGGACATTAGCTTTTTTTCTGTTTCTTTTTCTTTTTTTTTTTTCCCCTAGTATTTTGGTAGAGAAAACATGTTTTACAACAGCTACTGGGACCAAGGATTCTTCTTAGTGTTTTCAGTCTGTTTCTCACAATTTCTATATTGCTTCCCACTTCTAAAATTTATAAATAAGTAAAAAAACACAGGACATCTGCATTTGATTTGGGGAGATTTAATTTCCAATAAGGAACTACAAAAGTCTTTTTGACTACAACTGAACTATAGTAACGGGGCATGTTGTGTTATTGAACTTTGTTGTTTCAGGCAAACCCTCCTCCTTCCCACAAATAGTAGCTGCTGAACTGAAAATGAAGGTACCTTACTGTGACCCCACTGATGACTTTCCTACCAATTATGGGGACTTTCACAGCAGGCAGTGTGTCAGTGGGAGCTGTTCTGAGTAAATAAAGATTAACTGGGTTACTTGTATGTCAAATAGAAGTTTTGAACAGTTTCAAAACACGTGGACAGAATTTGTTAATAAGTTGGCATTGTAACAGAAATTATTGTATTGGCAGTCAGCCTACCCAAAATGTACATGTATACATAATGCACAAAGGGAGAAATAATATTTTGTTGTTGATCACGTAGAATATTCCAAGTTTAAAGGATTTCAAGTTTGTCAGGGGAAGAAAAATGGTTTTGTCCAAGGTGTAAATTAATCCAGTAATGTTAGAGCCAGAGTAACCTTCAGAACTACAGTATTCAAGAGAATTTAAAAATAGGTGAGGTGATCTCCTCAACCTGATGTGTATGAGGTATATACATTTGTGAGAAGGTAGCAGTACCTGTTTCCAGTAATGTGAGAGTCAATTACAGCTGAGTTCAACTCTGTTTTCCAAGGCTGGATGTCTCAGAGAGGCTTCTGTCTCCAGTTAGCCACCATGCCATACAGGACATGGTTTGACATCAAAAGGACACTGAACATCAATAAGTCCACTGAAATCATTAGATCATCAGGAAGTTACACACTCATATTTTCCTATTCCAGAGGGTATGATTATAATTCTATGTTTTAAAGTGTGTATGGATAATTCTATAACATCAGGAAGAAACTAGCTTACTTAATGAGAAGAAACGGAAGATGAAGAGTTAGTGGATGTCTGTGGGGACATACTTCTGGATGAAATGATGCTCAGAAAGTGCTAGTAGGTCACCCCACAAAAATTATGCCTCTTTATGAACCTTAGGTTAGGTACCTATAATATGTGAAAGTCTCATTCACAGTGTGGCCAAAGTGTCTGGTAATATAAAACATTCACAAATTCATGTTTCAACATGAGATGTTGCCTCATGGGCCTAATTGACAGCCCATTTGTCGTTACATAGATCATTACTGTTTTTCTGCCAACAGAATACTATTCCTGTGACAATTGCATCAATCCCTTACATGGAACAATAAATATCATATATATTCTTAATGTGAGTTTAACTTTTTAAATATGGTTTAATAGCTGAATACAGAGTAAGCAGCATCCTAGGACTAACTAGCTCTCCTCAGACCACCAGCAAGTATTCTGTTAATCACTGCAGTGTACAATATATGTCTTCCAGATCATTTTGTGATATTTGAAAATATCCATTTCTTAAATACATGGTGCATCTTGCAGTAGAAGAATGCTAGAAATCTATGAGTTTTCTAAAGCCTAAGTTCTCTAAGGCAATGCAAGCTCTCTCCATGACTACAAGATTTATGGTATTGCTGCTACATGTTAGATATCATCAATAAATCACTACCTTCTTTTTCATGGAATCCAGTCATCCCACTGGACTCAACATGTACAGGTATTTCATTCTAGTCCTTAATTGCATGCAAACCACTTTGCTGTTTTGCCACTGCCTTGACTCATTCTTGTATTTTTTCTTAGTGATTTATGTCACAATTATTCATAGAACAGTAAGTAACAAATTATAATACACCTGTGGATTGTTGTGTAGGTTAAAACATCTAAGTTCATTGTCAGTAGATTTGAAGACTGCCCAAGAAGCTCGATGATGTTTCTAAGCACTGCTAATGTAACATGTTTCTGATGTTAAGATCCTAATTTAAAAAAAAAAAATGATGAAAGGTCCTAATTTAAAAATTTTAAAAACAGAAATAAGATGCCTTTTCTGATACTGAGAAAATAAATGATAGCCAAATAGAGTTCAAGCTTGTTGGGTTGCTTATTGGAGCAGTGACATCCTGAGTCTGTGCAGAGCTCCATGCAGTCTTACTCTCCCCTATGCTGTTTCATCTTCCTCTGAGAGGTCACTGAAGAGTATAACATCTAATTTCAGGCAATAAGGTTAAGAAGAGGCAGCAGGCAAGAAGGGCCAAAACCTGTGGCTGAGATTAGAACACAATCTGCACATGCAGCAATGTCTCTTCTCTGTTTTGCTCCTCCTCTTCCTTAATTGCAACCAGGCTGAACAGAAAGGATTCAATGTGGGTGACCAGGTTGATCTGGACAGGCCAGGTAGCTGTACTAAAGGTAGGGGATGATCTGGGTAGGTCTGAATGGATAATCTGACGGCAGGAGAAAACCTGAAGAACCACCTACAAAGTTCCCTGTTTAGGTCTGTAGCTGGTGTGATGGAGTTGTGAGGGCTCTGAATGGTGGAGCCTCTACTTAAGTCAATGTTCACAATACAGGAAGGATAACTTAGGTTGGATGGGGAGAGACATGTTTTGTAGTACAAGGACATTGGAAAAAATAGTCAGTTTGGGTTGTTACACCCAGGGCAGTGGGTAACATGGGAACATACACATGAAAGAGAGTAACAAAAGAAAAGGAGAAGGGAGATTCAATTTACAAACATTTGAGTAACAACGTATTACAGATATGCATGAGATTGTTTGAACTGGTGTTTGTGAAATGACTGGTATTTAAAACTTAAGCTGAGAAAAAATTTATTGAGAAGGCCACATAACCTTTGGAGAAGCCGTATTAATGACACTGAAAATGTTCTCCTCCAAAAGAAAAACCTCTCTGTCATTTTAGGCAGCTTTCAGTCTCCTTACGTCAGCAAAACTGATGGGGATAATAAAGTAATTGTTGATTTTCCCTTCTTACTGTATTTACAGTAGAGGAAGAGGATGAATGGTCTGTCTTTTATTACTTCCCCCCCCCCCCCCCGTAGGAATTAATAAGTGATATATGCTTTCATCCTTTTATTTTTATTTTATTTTTATTTTTATAAACAGATGACAGATGCTTAGAGATTGCTTCGCTAAATCATGTAAAGGCAAGCATACACTATGTGGAAAATCTGCAGTTCTTGGCATAATCAGGCAGAACTGGAGATTAATTTGGAGCAGAAGAATTTGTGAGTTTGTGGTTTGCCATTAATGGAAAAGAGAGAAAATGGCCACTAGAGTCATGAAATTGTGTTTAGCTAAGGAGTTGGACTCGAAAATCCTTGTGTGTGCTTTCCAACTCAGGTTATTCTACGATTCTAAATAACGGTCATTTGAAAGGTCGTGGTTCATGGCAGTGTCAGTGGTTTTAGTGGCTCATTCAGAGCCAAGCAATGTGCCCAAAGGCACCAAACTATGAAAAACTTCTACATGACTTGACATAAAACTAGAAAACTTAGCAGTGATATGTATGCTACATAAGCAGATTAGTCTTTGAAGCAAGAGGGTATTTGTTGTCAACATGGATTAGTTTTTAATAAACTCTTCTTCCCAAATTTGCTTAAGGTTACAGATGTGATAAAGAACTTGAGCACCAGCAAACTATGCTGTCGTGACAAATTTGTAGGTTTCTAATTCCTAGGTGGAATTAAATCCTTGTTTTACTTTGTTACCATTAATACTTAAACCCCAGACACCCATTTGTGGGTGTGGGAATTACCTGAAAATGAGAAACAAAAAGAAGCAATGCCCATGGAGTTCTGAAATCCTGCTTCCTGCTGAGATTGTGATAAATAAATAAATAAATAGATAGATAAATAAATAAATAAATAAATAAAACTCTGTTTGCCTTCTAAGATGGCAAGATGTGTCTTGCATTCACATAGTATCCTAGTGGTTAAGGCATTCCTGGGAAGTGGAACAGAGAGTTCAAGGATCCCTTTACCCTAGAGGAGGTCTTCCATCTCCTAGTAAGGTGTTCTGCTTTAGAAGTTGTTTCAAAAAGTATTAAAATCTAATTGGAACAACAAAGGGGGCAGGAAGGACAGTTTATATAATCTGCAGGGACTAGTATTAGCCCTGTTTTAAGAAGAAAATAATTTATTCAGCATTTTGAGAGACATTGAAGTGAGCATGTACTTTCTAAACGCAGAAAGAAGGAGCAAGTGAGGTGCTCACTCAAGCAGAGAACAAAGGTGGCCAAGTCAGCTCTTGGTTAGGTGGGAGTGGCAGATTCCTTTACTGACTGAGCCTGCCTGGATCCTTTACTGTTAGATAGCTCTGTCCTTACTTTTTATCTGAAGAGAAAATACCATAGACCAGGCTTGATGACTGTAGTGGGTTTGGAAGTGATAGGTCTGTGGGACATACAGCTCACAGAAAGCCAGCCTGTACAAGCAGTCACTTATCCAGGACACCTAGACATCCAGAAAATGGTAGCTGATTCCTCCCTTTATAACTGATATGAAATTACATACTGTAGTGACCAGGCTGTTTCTCTGCATGAGTAAATAAGGTGTGCATGTTAAGGAAAGCAGTGAGCATTCAGCAAGAAAACAGATTAATTTAACATGAACTATTTAATGGAGTGGAACTGACAGCCCTGTGGAAGATGAGCAGTCCTAGGGATTGTTTACGTCCCATTTAAATTCATCAGTTTGACAATTGCTTGAGATGTAAGTGGTTTGACAGTGTGAATACAGGTGGTACTAAAGCAGTGCTTGTGCCCTGCTTCTACTCCGCATTGAGCTAATTATGAACAAAACTAAAATAATTATGAATATTTTCATCAGCAATTTAAATATGATTGCTACTGTCATATTCTGTCCAGGAATTAGATAAACCTTTGGATCGTACTCTTGCACTGAATGAAGTCTAGCAGTTTTTGAATCATTTTTCCATTGCAATATGTAAAGGGTTGTTTCCAAACCTTACTGTGGCTTCTGTGGCTCTGGATGGGCAGTCAGCCAGTCTGTGGGCTAAAACCTCGGCAAAAAGCTGCATTAATGTAGAAATATAAGATTGCTGTAAAAGATGCCTTTTCATGCAACTGGCTGGTGCTTTACTGTCATTGAGTCTCAAGGACAGGGCATGGGGAACCAAAGCTGACTGTTGGCACTGTGCTTGATTTGGAAAGAGAAAAATAACAGCATATTGAGGCAGCATTTCATATGTGCTTGTGAGGAATAAAATCTGCAGTGGGAAGAATGAGAAGAAAAAAGAGGGTGAATTTTCAAAAATATTTTATGGATATATTATCAGTCACTGTCTAACAAAATTGGCCACATCTCATTTGACTTCTTTTCCCAAATTGCTCCGTACATGGAGTTGTTCTGCCTTTGATTAATGAGCCAGGAGGTGGTAAACATTCAAGTACCATCGTGCCCAATAACTTTTAAAACCCACAATATTCACTCTTATTTCCAGACATTGTTCCCTTTTTCTTCTTTGAATTTGCCTTCCAACCAGTGATAATAAATAACCAGAGCAAGTGCTGAGTAGAAGTGTTAATGCTATGTGCCATGGTGATTACCCAAGAAGAAAACAAGCCTTCCTTTCAAGAGGGTCTCTTCACACAGAGCCAGCCCTTCAGTTCTCTCAATGCATTGGGCAGTGTTTGAATACATCTAAGTTACTGAGTCTACTGAGTCTGAGCCCCTCTAAGCTCAGCTCTATTTGCAAAATAAGGCCTTCCAAAACATTTAAACATACCTACATTTTTTAAGAAATGTACTGGCCTTTCTTGTATATGTTGCTTCTATAGATTCTTACTGAAAGTAAGGTACTCCTGAAAAGTAAAACATGCTCTTTGGGTGATGATCATAAAACATCAATCTTCACACATTACATAGTCCTATCTTCCACTTAGAAAGTGCAGGCACAGCAGAGAGAGTTGTAAATCTGTATTTTCTTAAGTGAAGCATGTCATTTGAACTGTTTCATCCCTGTGTAGCTTCTAAAACACCATGTGCTTTGCAGCACGGGAGTATCAATCTCTGCCTCCTGGTTAAGAAAATGAACAGATGAAACACATGTACATGGCATGTTAGCAAACCACCCCTGTGGGAGCACTGCAAAGCTGTTAATGTTTTTTCTTGGGAATGTTGTGGTAGAATTGGAAAGTATGCAATAAAGAAAAAAAACTCACTTTCATTCAGTCTTTTTCCACAACATGGCTATCCAAATAACTTATCTCCATGTAAATTATTTGTGTTAACAGAAGATGCCAGCAATAGAATTTGTTCATTTTATCAAAGCATGACGGAAGTGCATGTGAGCAGTGCCATTTGTAAAATATGTTAACAATTATACTTGTTTATTTGTAAATTCTAAAAACCATTTAGAAGAATCAAGTCCTTTCAGTCCTGTTAGTTGATTAAAACTGCAACGTTGTGTGCAGTGATGGAAAACACATTCTTCCTGCACTTTACCCAAAGTATCCAATTCACTGTATTAGTCTTTCAGTATTCTGGGAAAAGAGATAGGAAATACTCCATATATTGGGCAGTTCAATTAAACATTTGCTAGATAATTTAATTGCTTTGACAAGTTTGAAGATTGATGCAATATTTTATCTTCTGTTTCTCCAGTACTTCTGCCAGTTTTCAAATGAATTGTTTCTCTTCTGCCAAATGTCTTTCTATCATTCTTACTGACTTAATTCTTATCTTAATTCCTAATGTCTCTGCTTCTTCATAGGTTTGATACAGCTGTTCTTTCACTGTAAACATATATCTACAACAATTTCTCCTTCATGTATGATTTATTTATTTATTTTGTTCCCACACCAAGTCTAGCAATGCAGATTTTTACAGCCAGAGCTTAAGAACATTCTCAGATCTAATTTCTAGCATTAGTATACTAGAAACATGAGGTTTTTCCCCAGTAGATCACCTCATGAAGCCAAAATAATTTTTTTTTCCTGAAAAGGAACTGAAAATATTTAGATCCGTTTTAATTTCAGTGACAAAATAAATCTTTGTTTGATAAGACCGTAAATAGTTTACCTGTGCACAGTAACAGAGAGTTTGGAAGAAATAAACAACGGTATTTAGTAATAAAATAATACATAGCTCTTACCTAACACTTGTCACCAGTAATACTGAATATGTTTTACAGAGAAAGCCAGTATCATTATCTGAATCTTACAGATAGCAAAATCGAAGCATCCACTGACCTATTATGCAACAATACTATACAAATTAAGTAATCCAGGACTCCACAGTATATTTTGTTTCCTTTTGTAGTCTCAGTGTCTATTTATATTTAATAGATTTACTCAGATTTCTCTTGTTCATCCTGAAAAGTTGAAAGGTGGAAAGTCTTACACAGAGCCATGTTTTTGAAACTGAGCTACTGAACCAGGCCAGATTTCCACTCTTGAGTTTTTACTGTTTAAAATCACTATTTAAGGAGTCCAGAAAAATACATACTTAATACATATGGATGAAAGTATAAGGCAAGAGATTTTCTTTCTTTAAAGTTTTGAACTAATCTTTAGGGATAAATGATACAGAAATTAGGGAACTGTATAAACGTATAGATAAATTTATGTTGAGCAGTAGTTGTGGGTTGAGGATGAAGAGGCAGTGAAACAAGTCTTAAGCTATTCTTCTAAAAAAATATCATTGTAATTTCTTAGCCATGCTATCTCTACAGAACTGGCCTCAAGAACAAAACTCTATAAGGATAATTCAGTGTATCTGTAAAGCCAAGAAAATTTGGTCAGAAATGTCTTGATAATTTTAAAGTACTAACATTTAATGTATTTCTCAATCACTGCTGACCTAAGCATGTAACTCCACCACATAAGCCCAGTGAGACTCTTATTTTTCCCGATCTTTAGAACAATTCTGTTTTTGAAAACACCTTCTTACTACTTCTACTTTTTGCAGGACATTATATGAAAACTTTGTCTTGACAAAGTGTAGTCAGTGCTGACATTAAGCCTTCACTTTTTGTTAAATGAATTCATTAATTCCTCAAATGATCAATCTATTTACCTGGTTCTGGCATGATCTCTGTAAATCCTGAATCACTGTTTGTCCAGGAAAACTTCATGTGCAGAAAATGAAAGAAGATATAAAATTTCTTTATTTAATCCATAGTGGAAATGAAGAGGGTTAAATTTTAAATTCTATCTGAAATCAGTTTCTGAGTTTTAGTACTGAGCTGGAGTAAAGCACAAGCTATATCTCCACAAGCAGTTGTAAATTTTTACTTTTCCATCTTCGAAAACTGTCCCTTACCACCAGAGTGGAAGAAAAGTCATACAACATATTCCTTTGGCTTTTCTAATGTCAGATACTATAGCATTCCTTACTACACATTTCTGGGTAATCACAATTGCTTGTTCATTTTCCAGATTTCCAAATCCCGAGCTCTGTGAAACGACCAATACCACAAACCGCTTCCTTTCTACCAATGTAAGGGAGGCTAAGGGAACTGAGGACACAGCAGGAGAAATGTTTCATGTTCCAGTTGCTCTGGGGCTGTGTTGCATGTTCTGCCTCATTTTGAAGTGTTTGGGTTTATTCATATTCTGAGCAGCAGCAGTATTTGTGCAGACTGTATTTTGGCCAGTGGCCACAGGTTCACTAAGAAGGGAATTAGGAGCAAGTAAGGAGTTTAAGAGTTTGTCTCTATTTGCAGAAAATAAATAAATAAATAAATAGTTAACAAGGTGATTACAGTTGTTTGGGCTCTCCTGATTTGGAAGGAGAGGAAAACCTCGGCTTGCATGTCCATCAGTATTTGTTGTACCAGATAAACTGTTATTCCACCTTTCTTTGATTTCTACTGTGCCAGGTTGCTGAGATTTTAATCTCTGTCTGCATAATCATGTTGTGCACACATATTTGTTCAGGTAGCTCTGTCATGGTGATATTTGAGCCTTGTTTTTCTGGTGGTGCCAGGTTTGCTTGTGCCACCAAACCCAATGGAGTTGACTTTGGTGTGAGTGCTAATACTGATCCCTGTGCCTGCCTCCAAGTCAGCCTGACAGGGTTGCCCATGATGCCAGCAATCCCCCACTGCTTCTGCAGTACCAGTGTATGACAGGCCAGTTGAGGGCTCACTGATGTCTTGGTCAGAGCAGTTCCTGGGATTGCTACTCTTTGCCTCTACACACAGCAAAAAGCCAATCAGTCTGTGCTAATCCATTTTTCAAGCAATGGGGTTGCAACTCTCAGCCTCTGGCTTTCCCTCAGGCTAAAACTGAAGATAACCCTATACCAAAATTGCACTTGCCTTACCTGCTGAGATGAGCATAAATTAGTAAAACTAAGTGGTTTGGCACATCCAAGGTATTTGCTCTCTTCTCCCTGGAAAGCTCATGTAAAAGGTCTTACAGACATACGCTGCAGTTCAAATTATAAATGACCGTCATTTTTGTATGCTTTTCTCCACTGTCTAGAGACAGAAATTAGTCCTAATGATGGGACTACAAAACCTTCAGTCTAATATTTTTCACTTCATTTTTATCAGCTACATGCATGTGCACATCGGTGCACATCTGCTAGCAAAATCGACTACTTTAACCTGGTTAAGCCTGAATCTAGGTATGAAGCTGACCCACCAGGGAGCTGGTATCTTCGGGCTATTTGAAAGATGCCTCTTTCAAAAGAAAAGATGCCTCCAAACTGGAACTGTCAGATAGATGTATTGGAGACAGCTCTAAATGCTCATGTTTGATGTTGGCAATTATACTGTAATCCAGTTATTGACTAGAGAAATAAGCCTTTATAAAACTTGTAACTGATATTTTTAAATAAGGTAAAGTTGGTATTAGTATTCTCTAGAAAACCTTTGAACCTAGGTTTGGAAAGGAAGAATTTGCATATAAGTAGAATACTGTAGAGAAAAGTCCATTTCTTTTAACAGGACAATATTTTTCTTGAATTTTTTGCTGCTTTCTACACAAATAATTTTATGGTTTAGTGAGGGTTTGTGATATAGTGATTATAGTGTTGTTGTGATTAGTGAGGTTTGGGCAGAAGATGCATAGTTTATACATTAATTAATATTTGACTTAATTTCTGAGATGTTTATAATAAGAAAATCTCAGATGATTTAAAGCATGCTAACTCTGTTTTTCTATGCTGGAGTTCGATATTCCACAAGAAAATACAAATTCAAGTAGGAAAGTAAGAAAACAGATATGTTTCCTTTTACTCTATGTGCAAACCTAATATGTGAGAAATATCCATGTAGGCACACTTGTGTGTTTACATTACTAATAATTATTGGAAGTGCTAATGGGAATGTAGACATGAGACCTTCTTGAATGGTGTGCAAACATCTAGCAATGTTAGTCATACTGAATGTAAAGTAGAAATGCGAGAATGAAGAATCCCAGCACTGTTCAATGCACTCAGAGGGATGAATTTTCTTCTATTTAGGTGAGATTAGGAGGGTTCCTTCTGTAATGCAAAATTGCATGCTGGAAAGGAGGAGAGGAAAATGAGAACTGGGAAGTGTTCCTGTGACTAAATTTAAATCCAAAACTGTACTAGGACATTTTTAGGGATCTCTAGCTGATAAAAAGATTGAAGGCCAGTGTTAAAAACGTTGTATGTATAGTAAAGACCAAACCTACAGGAAATGAAGCTATATTGAAGTCACTGCAGCACTGAGAAAAGTAAGACTTAAGACACTCTTTACTTAAGCTAAGAGAAAACTCTCTACTTTTCCAATTCCTAATTGAAGAAGCTACTTATGTTATGCATTGTACACTGAGGTTAGATTTCCTGACCCTTTTCCAGTAAAAGTAACTGATAGGCACTAATAGCATGCTTTTGAATTTTTTTGTGCATTCCATTTAGTCCAGCTCTCTGACCTGACCCACCTGAAAGCTCTAGAAGATATTGCATTAGTAACGGTAAAACAGTACAGCTGTGGAGTTTTAAATCACATGAGAGCTACAAAAGTATGGCTTCTCTAAGCCTACTAGAGTTTTGTTTGTTTGTTTGTTTGTTTGTTTGTTTGGAAAAGCTAAACCAGAATCATAGAATGGTTTGGATTGGAAGAGACCTTAAAAAAACTTCCAGTTCCAACCCTCTGCCATGGGCAGGGACACCTGAAGTCCTCAAAGTTGCTTAAAGCCCCATCCAACTTGGCCTTGAATGCTTCTAGGGATGGGGCATCCACTGCTTCTCCTAGCAGCCTGTTCCAGTGCCTTACCACCCCATGAGTAAAGAATTTCTTCCCAATGTCTAATCTAAGTCTATATTCTTTTAGTTTAAAAATATTAGTCTTTGTAATCACTACACTCCCTGATGAAGAGTCTGTCCCTGGCTTTCCTGTAGGTCCCCTTTAGATACTGGAAGGTCTTTTGAAGATCTCCTCAGATGAGCTTTCTCTTCTTCAGCCTTTACATCCCCAGCTCTCTCAGCCTGTCTTCATAGGAGAGGTACTCCAGCTCTCTAATCATTTCATGGTCCTCCTCTTGACTCATTTAATACGTGCATGTCCTTCTTGTGCTGGAGGCCCCAGGGCTGAATGCAGTAGTGCAGGTGTGGTCTCACAAGATCAGAGCAGAGGGGGAGGATCACTTCCCTTAATTTATCGGTCACACTTCTTTGGATTGCAAACCAAGATACAGTTGGCTTTCTGGGCTGCAAGTGCACATTGCTGGCTCATGTTCAGTTTTTCATCCACTAACACCTCCAAGTCCTTCTCTGCAGGGTTTCAGAGGCAGTCAAGTCCATCTTCATTTTCTGTGGTTTCTTTTCAAAGTGATTTTGTCTCCTTATCTCAGAAAGCAATAAGTTTCAATAAAGGATTATACACCACGTTAGCATGAATGTAATTACCTTTTACTGTTCCAAAGTAATATAAAGTGTCTGCTCCTGCAGGATGCAGATGTGCATGAGACATGTAGGAGCTGTTAACCATTATACATTTTCCATTCTGGTTACCATCGTTATTCTCTAGACTCATGTGTCACTGTTTAAACCTAGTTATGAAAACAATTTAAAATCTGCCTAGAATGTGTTCAGTATAGAAGGAAAAAAATGCACACATCAAATGATAGTATCTTTTTTTCTTTAAAATCTTCTTCCTGTAATGGCTTCAAAATCTTGATACTGGTTAGGTTTCCCATGATGACTGATGACCTTTTGCTAGCCAAAATTCTCTCTCCCTTATCTCATTACCCAGCATCTCAAATTTGGACTATAAACCTTCTCTCAGACACTTGTTATCTTTTCTCTTGTTCTGTTTATCAGTTATCAATAAATTTATGTCCTTGTTATGAGTGGAACTGACATGACAAGTGGCAAAACAAATCCATATAATACATTGTTAATCTATAACCTGATGGTTTATAAATTTGATCTGCATCTTAAGTTGTTTTGCTAATGTAGCTGGAGAATACGAATGAAGCTGAAATTAGACAAGATTTCCTCTATGTTTATATATATTAATCAGAGTTACAGTACTGTTACCAGTGGACTCAGACCCCTGACTTTAACAATATCATTTTAATTACCAGTATGAATATGTTAATAATTGAAAAATGAAAGTAAATCAGACAAGGAAAATAAAACAAAACAACACAAAGAAACAACAAAAACAACAAACAACAACAACAAAACAAAACTGAAGCAGTTATACTTGTGATGAACATAAAGTTCTAGATGTGTTGTTATGTGCTCTTTGAGACCATTACAGTGATGAAAAATAATTATTGAATAAAACGAGTTTGAAGAGGGAAAAGTCTAAATTCAGATAATTGATAAAATACTTGTGTAAGGAAACTATCGGTATGTTATTTCCCTGCTATAGTACCTGTTATTATTGATACTAATGCTGTATTCAACATGGGTTTTAGTTGCTATTTGTTGTAAGAGTTCAAGAGATATTATTTTAGGTGTTATTTGCTGTTTGGAGCACACAATACAACAGCAGTCATTTCAGCACTGTGATCCATGTCTGCCATTCACTACTCTATTACTATTAATCCCTGACTTCTTTTCTCACCCCTGCTTGGTGAAAGTAGAATCACCCTCGGTGTCATTCTTGCACATAACTTTAAAATTCTCATAACAGTCTCAGCCAACTTTTAAAAATAAAATGCCATAATGTGGCTTTCATTTCTCTTCTAAATTAAAGTCAGAAAGATGGAATCAGTACTATGAATCCGGTGCTGCAGAAAAATGTCTCTATACTATACAGCTGTTCATAGGCAGAGGCAGTTTAAACTGGGAATTCTTACAAGAAGTGTGATTGATTTTACTGTGATTCTGTGCATTCATTATATGAAGACTCTACTTGGAGTATGCTTTAGAGGAATGTTCATGTGTTGAGGAGTCTGCAACTTCATGCCTCCAGTTTTCATAACTTACAGAAAAATTTGTTGGTTTCTTATCTGTACTAATAAAATGGTTGCAGAAGAAATAGATTAATGAGACAGGCTATAGAAAGTTACTTAACTTAAAGAAGTATGATGGCATTTTTATTCCTTGATGAATAAATCTGTGTACTTGATATTTGATTTTGCTGGCATTTGGGCTGTGGCAGATTTAGAAAAATGATACTTATCTTGCAAGCAATCTGTTGAATAGAGGTTTCAATATGTATTTCTGGGCTCTTCAAAAGAAAAATCTTGTTGATTATGGTGCATTTATGAAATTAGTCAAATTGCAGAGTTGGTCTAAATACATGCAATCATGAAATGTAATTAACACATGTTTTCCAGGAATGCAATTCTGAAATTCTGATGTGCTGAAACATCCCACAAACCTTTGTTTGACCTCATGGAAGAGGGGGGGGGGGGGGGGGGGAAGTGTCAGATTATTTACCTACTTGCCTTTTTTTTTTTTTTTTTTTTTTTGAAATAGGGTTTCTTTTCTTTCCCTTTTATTGACATTGCTGTCCATAAAATTTTGAATGCTTCTTTTTCTTGTAGAGTGAGATCTGGATCTTCATTCTAAATAAAGCCTTATACAGACAAGACTTCGTACTAAATCAAAGCTGTCTCACTTGTCAAGTTCTGCTATTTCATTTTGGTTTTATTTACTTACAATTTCTCCCTTTTTGTGTAAAGGCATGGCAAAGCAAAGACCCTCTGACCCCACCACAGTTTGGTGGCCTCTTCTTTTTCAGAATGTCTTCCATGTAAATCCCAATCCATCCTTCTGATCCATAAGAACTTCTTGCAAAATTCACAATATTGATATAGACAAACTTCTCTGCTACTCAGTTGTTAACTTTCAGCATTGATTTATGTTAATTATATAACTATTAAGCAGTTCACAGTATTTTTCTAGTAAAGGACACTTATCTTCCCACCAAAAACAAACAAAAAAACAAACAAATAAACTTGGGGTAGCAGAGCTGCCGCAAAAGTCAGATCCTGATATACAAGAACATACTGGTTTCATAGTCATGTCCCCTCTCGTGTTAGATTGTTAAATTAACATGCAAGCTAAGGTAGACAAATCAAATATGCTAGGTACATGGTGGTTTAGGCAATAATTATAAAAATCTTTAAAATGTCTTTTTTCCTGTGAGTCTGTAAACATGTTCAGAGCAAAATTTGAAACCTTTGTCTTAGTTGTAAGCAGAAGTAGATCTGTCTGTAATTTTGCCCACAGTCCCCTTCCTAAGTTTTCTTTCTAAATATTCTGCTTAGGTCCTTCCAGAACTAACCCTAATGTAACCCAAGGGAAATGGAGCTGCAGACATAATGATTTTCACTGCTAATTTCACAAAAACTTCAGGGAAAAGAGCTGAATTAAAAATCAAAACAGCAGTTTAATTACATACTCATTATGAAGTTTATTTTCACTGCTTCCAAATTCAATGATACAGTATCATCTCTACAGACCATGGTACCAAGATATTTGTACAGAACTAAATATAACTAGCACTCCTGTTATTGACACATAACCATATCAGGCCATGTTGAAAACTGTGCTTCCAATTTTAACAGATTTGAAGGCTTATTACAGTTATGAGTTTATGCTCATAAAGACTGAACAACTTCCTATTCATCCATGTTTGCCAATATTATAATTTTATTATTAATCAGATACTACAGCCTTTGGCTGCTTTCCAATTGATTTGAATGACATGTTCTCCTGTGTTAATTAGGTGCAAGCTCTGAGATCTCAGAAATAAGAGATACTTTGAGAAAAGAAAGAGAAAAATAAGAGATACTTTGGTACATTTCCTCTAAAATAGCTTTTATGCGATTTATTAGCTACATAGAGATTTCAAACAGAAACAGAAACATGAAATAGTTCTAACAATTGTAAAGGATTATAATTTTAGTTGTGGTGTTTTGTTTTTTTTGTTTGTTTTGTTTTGTTTTTATCATGAGCTGCCTGCACTTAGAATTTGATCTATCAATTATCTGAGAATGTGTATGCGTTATTTATTTCAATTAAATTTACTTAAAAGTAACAGAAAACACCATGTTGTACTCACTTAAAAAAAAAAAAAAGTCACATTTTCGGCATAAGAGGTGTGTAAAGATAAACTGAGGTAACGTGCTGGATCAGAACTGGTCTGGCCAGGCCTCCTTTCATCCTAGAAGCTTGAGGAAAGAAAATTTAGAGAGGAGGAGGCATCCTGCAGTAAGTTTCTCCCTTCACAGCCTGAAAACACATCCATATAGTTGCAGCTTCAGTAATCCCTCTCTCAGACCGGGATAATTAACTGTCTAATGGTAACACTGGTAGAATCTTTCACAGATAATGATGAAAAAAAAATTGTTTTTAAACTCAAGATGTTATCAGTGTGTGCTTTTAATACTTTCCACTAGTAAATTTAGAAGGATATAATGTATTCTGGACACAGATGAACATAGAACTTCCTTATGTTGGTATAGTTTGTGCCTGTAAAATATTTATTTTAGTTAATATTTATTTTATATTTATTACAATAAATTTATCAGTGTAATAGTGTGGCAACAATATGATTTAGAACATTTTCTATATTTCAAGAGAAAAATCACATATTTAAAACAATTGAAGTAAGATAAAATCTATGCACAGATGTGATCAAAAAATTTCTCTAATGAGGAATGACCGATGCCAAATTTTGAGGATGCCTTGATGCAATTATATTATATAAAAAAATTATGGACTGACATGAGATAAATGTGTAGAATTTCCAAGCCCCTGTAAATACCCCAATGTACTTATTTCATGCTTCTCTCCAGCGCTATATTGTTAATATTTTAGAAAGCAGTTTATGTTACTACAACTTAAAGCTTAGAAGTCACATTCAATTTTATTCAGGATGTGGGAGAACAAAGTATAATTCCATCCTTTATGGATGAGACTCATGCGGAGGTGAATAGGCTCTCCCCTAACTTTATCATTTCCTGTCCTCTAATTTAGATAATTCTCTCAATATGTTGGTTGTTGACCATAAAAAGAGTAGTCTGCAGTGGGAATGCAAAACGAGGGTTAATATACTGTTTGCCCCTCTCTGAATTGTGGGTTAAGAGCCATCAGGGTTGGTCAGAAAAGGTGCTTCAGAAGGGAACACAGTTCTGCAGACATATAGATGCACTGTAGCCCAAGATACCTTTGTAGGTATCTAATGCACACTGGTCATTGCAGCACATGATGAGATTTTGTAGTATGGCAGGAGGGAAAAATGTGCTATAAAATACTTAGTACAGCTGGAAGAAAGACAGTGTCATGCCAGCCTTCAAGAAGGGCAAGAAGGCAACTGCAGGCCAGTCAGCCTCACCTCCATCCCTGGAAAGGTGATGGAACAGCTCATCCTGGAGGTCATCTCCAAGCATGTGGAGGGTAAGAAGGTGATCAGGAGTAGTCAGCATGGATTCATCAAGGGGAAATCATGCTTAACCAATCTGATAGCCTTCTATGATGTGATGACTAGCTGGGTAGATGAGGGGAGAGCAGTGGATGTGATCTACCTTGGCTTCAGCAAGGCTTTTGACACTGTCTCTCCCATAAAATCCTCATCCATAACATCCAAGTCTTTGGACACTGTCTCCCATAACATCTTCATAGGAAAACTCAGGAAGTGTGGCCTAGATGAGGGGACAATGAGGTGGATTGATAATTGGCCGGATGGCAGAGATCCCAGTGTTGAGCTTAGTGGTGCAGTGTAGTTAGTTGGAGGCTGCTAGCAAGTGGTGTCCCCCAGGGGTCAGCACTGGGTGCAGTGCTGTTCATTAGAAACCTGGATTATGGAACGGAGTGCACCCTCAGCCAATTTGTTGATCACACAAAGCTCAGATGCGTGGCTGATACCCCAGAGAGCTGTGCTGCCATTCAGAGGGACCTCAGCAGGCTGGAGGGTTGAGCTGAGAGGAACCTCATGAAGCTCAGCAAGGGCAAGTGCAGGGTCCTGCACCTAAGGAGGAATAACCCCAAGCACCACTACAGGGTGGGGGCTGATCTGCTGGAGAGCAGCTCTGCAGAGAAAGACCTGGGTGTCCTGGCAGCAGGCTGACCATCAATCAGCAATGTGCCCTTGTGGCCAAGAAGGCCAATATAACATGGGGTGCTTTTGGAAGAGTGTTGCCAGCAGGTCAAGGGAGGTGTTTCTCCCCCTCTATGCAGCCCTGGCAAGGCCACACCTGGAGTTTTATGTCCAGTTCTGGGCTCCACAGTACAAGAGGGACTTGGAGCGACTGGGGCAAGTCCAGAGGAGGGCTGTGAAGATGATTAGAGGACTGGAGCACCTGTCTTACGAGGACAGGCTGAGAGAGCTGGGCCTGTTTAGTCTAGAAAAGAGAAAACTGAAGGGAGACCTTATTAATGTGTATAAATACCTGAGGGAAGGGTGTCGAGAGCATGGAGCCAATCTCTTTTCAATTGTGACCAGCAACAGGATGAAAGGCAATGGGCACAAACTGAAGCACAGGAGGTTCTGGCTGAATATGAGAGAGCTCTTCTTTACTGTGAGGGTGACAGAGCACTGGAATAGGCTGCCCAGAGAGGTTGTGGAATTTCCTATTCCAGAGATATCCAAAGTCCACCTGGATGCCATCCTGCACCAGGTGCTCTAGGTGATCCTGCTTCACAGGTTGGACTAGATGATCTTTAGAGTTTCTTTCCACCCTCAGCCATTCTGTGAGGGGAAATGTTGCTTCCATGGAGTAAGCCTTGGGTGTTCTGCATCAGAAATAGAAAGCATGTACCTACAATCCTATCTGTAAAATTTCCAAGTTTGTCAGCTTTTGGACATCCTTGCCCCCATAACACCATGGCAAGTCCCTCCAGATTGAAGCAGGGAGGGCAGCTTTGAATAGATGTTGATAAGGACCACAGGGGAATGATTCAGTTCATCTGCTGAGCTGTCCCTCTGCATCTCGCAGCTGATTACATGATGATACAGGCATCAGGGTGGCAATTTGTTGAAAAGAAATCTTCTAAGCCTTTTAAGAAATGTGAAGAAACATGTTTAAAAAAGCCATCGATTAAAAGAAAAGAAGTCCGAATACTTGGGGTCTAAGGGAAAGTTACGGCTTGAGATTGCTTTTTTTGCATCTTTGTTAAATTCTGGTTTCATTAAGGCACAAAGTGCCTTAGCACTGTATGGCTGAGGATAGTCAAATAGCTTGGAAAATAAGTTTAGCAGATTTCTTAACAAACTAATAGAAAAAAAAAAAAAAAAAAAAAAGAATCATACAGAGCCTAAATTCTAATAGAGATTGCCTCTATACTGTAACTCTTTCTTCTCTGTGAAGAACAACATCTAGCAGATTCACCTGTATTGATGACCCCTATACCAGCTATGATGCGGGAAAATCTTACTTCTTATTTGAAGCTTTGGTAGGTAATTTTCTATTTTTCCATCTCTTCTGCAGTTACACAGCGTAATTGATGCTTAGTAAAGACCTTGGAAGTAGTGCCTTTTGTTTATAAGATTCTGTCAAACAGAAGCAATGGAGTATTTTTACAAATAAATTATTTTCCATTCTATCTTTTCACTTTTTTTATTTTATTTTATTCTTTTGATTTGCCACTTCTCTTGACAATTCATTTGGAACCTCACCATTCTTCTCTTTGAATAATTTTCCATTCCTCCTGCAATATGCAAAGCAGAGAGCATCCCTCTTCTCCTTTTTGGCTCAAAGCATACAACACCGTATGAAAAGTACAACTGATTTTTAATGAAAAATATGCAAGATTACTTGAGCCTTACTGTACTCTGTGTTGATCAAGGTAATTGAAATACATTAAAAAATATATTAACAAAAATCTATCATAGAATCATAGACTCATAGAATGGTTTGGGTTGGAAGGGACCTTAAAAATCACCCAGTTCCAACCCCCCTGCCATGGGCAGGGATACTTTTCACTAGATCAGGCTGCTCAAAGCTCCATCCGACCTGGCCTTGAATACCTCCAGGGATGGGGCATCCACAGCTTCTCAAGGCAGCCTGTTGCAGTGCCTCACCACCTTAGTAAAGAATTTCTTCCTGAAACCTAAACTAAATCTACCCTCTTTTAGTTTAAAGACATTACTCCTTGTCTTATCACTAAAATCTCTGACAATGAGTCCTTCCTTATCTTTCCTGTAGGCCCCCTTTAGGTACTAGAAGGCTGCTATAAGGTCTCCCTGGAGCCTTCTCTTCTCCAGGCTGATCAACCCCAACTACCTCATCTTGTCTTCATAGAAGAGGTGCTCCAGCCCTCTGATCGGGTGATCATGGCCCTCCTATTCAATCATTTAATACATTCATGTCCTTCTTGTGCTGGGGTTCACAAAGTTGAATGCAGGACTCTAGGTGTGGTCTCACAACAGCAGAGTAGAGGGGGAGAATCCCCTCACCGTGCTGGCCATTCTGTTTTTGATGCAACCCAGGATCCAGCTGGCTTTCTGGGCTGAAAGCACACGTTGACGGCTCATGATGAACTTCTCATCTACCAGGTCCTTCTCCTCAGGGCTGCTTTCAAGAATACTTTGATTGGCGTTTAGTTTTGGTAAACTGGAAACTGCTTAAGAATTTAGGATTTTGTCTTGGTCATAGTTATATTAAAATGAAAAAATTGTGAATGAGTGTGAATAAAATGCAAAAGTAATACATAAAACACATCACTCAGGTCTGCTCACACTGCAGCAAGCATAGTAGGTGTCTGCAGACTTCATACATCGTTCACATTTATCAATATCACGTAACGGGACAGCTTTATTTTTAACCTGGAACAGTTGTTTCTGGGAATTTCAGGCCTCTCAGAGTGTTTATTTGGCTGCCTATCACCATGGCTTCAAAGCTATTTCCACATAAAATCAGTAGCAGAAGCTAAGTATGTATCTCTACTTTGGGCATCAGTTTTTGTTAGATGATTAATTCTTTTATTCTTTGATTTGTTTTATTAAGAAAAGTGATATGTATAGGTAGACAAGTGTTGACGTTTCAAATGTATTATGAAAAATGTTTCCCAGGCATAAAATAAGTGGGAAAATAAAACATTTGGGATGTTTAGAGGACTCTACAAAACTTAGTCCAAATAATTGCGTTTTGTTGAAGTATAACTTGTTATCTATTTTTTAAAAACTTTTTTGTTGTTTTGTTTTGTTTTTATCATAGCTATAACTGCCTATTCTATAGAGTAGTTCAAAACATCTATAAAAAGATTGCTATTATTAGGCTTTAGATTATGGTCAGTAAAGCACAGTTCAAGCTGATTTGTAATCCTGGTTTTCTGTTTATTGTTTTGTTTTGTTTTTCAAATAGGTGTGTTTTATGAAGTTCAGAGCTTCCCTCGAGTGGAGGAAAATGTGCAAGTAAGCAGCCACAGGTGGAGAAGGCACTCTGAATCTCTCAAATCAGTCGACACTAACAGAGCCAGCATGGGGCAGGATTCCTCTGAGCCAGCGGGTTTCACAGATCTACTTCTTGATGAGGGACATGACAACACCACCCAGATTGAGGTAGATTTTTGTTCCATCTACTTTTCATTCAATTTTTTATTGAATGGGGGAATAAGTCAAAAAAGAAGATGGGCACTTCGGTGTACTCAAACATTGCCAGGAGAAAAGAGTCTCGTGGTTGTATTTGTGACCCTGTTAGCATGTGGAAACCAGCTCTTTCTCCTGCCCTAAGGTTGGAATATGTCTGACTTTTGAAGAGTTTCTTGAGGAAGTCTCTCTCTGAAAAACAGTCTTGGGAAGTCTTGTTGGTTCTTGCTGGTTAACTGGAAAAAAAAAAAAAAAAAAAAAAAAAAAAGTAGTATTAAAAAAAAATGTTGAAAATTTCTTAAAAATTTGGGTAAACACCTCCATCTGTGAGATTTTGTATTGTCTTTATGCAGGCTGATAACAGAAATGGAGGGGGAAAGAACTGGAAAGATTCTGTGTTGGATATTGAAAGTGTTTTCCTATATAGTTAGTTTATCTTCCAGAAAATAATAACATGGATGAAATTAATCTGCTTTAGGATTTCATTTAACCTATGATTGCTTGTTTAAAAACTTTAACTTCCAGATTATCCTTGTTCCATATACTATGTAAATCCAAATAAAATCCAGCTGTTTATTTAAAGCTGCTCTCAGTAGTGTAGAGACAGCAGAAGTTGCCCATGAGTAACTTCAGACCCTACACTAGAACTGACTGGTGCAAAATATCTCTATCTACAAAGATTTGTGGGAATACTGCTCTTTTTTTTTTTAATATTTGTTTCGGTACACACGCAGACCGACTACCCGTTAAAAAATGCCGCAGTTCAGGTCACCGGATGCAAGGAGTGTCTGAGCCTGTTGCTGCCATCGGCGGGAGGCAGAGAAACTGCGTGCGTGAGGTGCGAGCAGGTGGATGACCTGGTCCGCATGGTGGCGGAGCTCAAGGAGGAGGTGGAGAGGTTGAGGGCCATCAGGGAGTGTGAGCGGGAGATAGACTTCTGGAGTAACTCCCTGCAGGGCCTCAAGGGGAGGTGCCGAGGTGAGACTCCCCAAATGGGGGCGGACCCCCTGCCCTGTCCCCGTCGGGCAGAGGGAGGGGATCTGGGAGCTGAGGAGGAATGGAAACAGGTCCCTGCTCGACATCGCAGGCGATGCTCTCCCCTTCCGGCCCCACCTTCCCAGGTGCCCTTACACAACAGGTTTGAGGCCCTAGAGATTGAGAGGCCGGTGTGTGAGGAAGAGGTAGCAAATGTTCCCAGGAGGATGCCTGGAGCGAGGAGGTCGACTCCGCGCCTCAGGACTGCCTCCACCAAAAAAGACAGGAGGGTTATTGTTGTTGGTGACTCGATTCTTAGGGGAACAGAGGGCCCTATTTGTCGGCCGGACCCTACCCGTAGGGAAGTCTGCTGTCTCCCTGGGGCCAGGGTCAGGGACGTTGCCAGGAAGCTTCCTAACCTGGTACGCCCCTCTGACTATTACCCCCTTTTGATAGTCCAGGTGGGCAGTGATATCATCGAAGAGAGAAGCCTCAAGGCTATCAAAAGGGACTTTAGGGGGCTGGGTCGGTTAGTGGATGGAGCGGGAGTGCAGGTGGTGTTTTCGTCCATCCCTATGGTGGCAGGGAGGAGTTCAGAGAGGACACGGAAAGCCCACCTGTTAAACACGTGGCTCCGGGGCTGGTGCCAACGCAGAAATCTTGGGTTTTTTGATCATGGGGCACTTTACTCAGCACCTGGCCTGATGGCCGCAGACGGGTCCCTATCTTTTAGGTGAAAAAGGATCCTGGGCCAGGAACTGGCAGGGCTCATTGAGAGGGCTTTAAACTAGGTAGGAAGGGGGATGGGGCTGAGGCTAGGATTGTTGGGGCTGTGCCAGGGGGAACAATGGCAAGGCCGGAGGATAAGGCAATGGCCCAGCTGAAGTGCATCTACACCAATGCACGCAGCATGGGTAACAAACAGGAGGAGCTGGAAGCCATCGTGCGGCAGGCAGGCTACGACTTGGTTGCCATCACGGAGACGTGGTGGGACCAGTCTCATGACTGGAGTGCTGCAATGCCTGGCTATAAGCTCTATAGAAGGGACAGGCAGCATAGAAGGGGTGGTGGTGTGGCTCTCTATATTAGAGAGTCTTCCGAGGCTGTAGAACTCGAGGCTGGGAATGACAAGGTCGAGTCCCTTTGGGTTAGGATCGGCAGGGACAACAAGGCTAGTGTCCTGGTCGGGGTCTGCTATAGACCGCCGAACCAGGATGATGAGACGGATGAGGAATTCTACAGGCAGCTGACAGAGGTTGCAAAATCATCAGCTCTTGTACTCGTGGGGGACTTCAACTTCCCTGACATATCCTGGAAGCACAACACAGCCCTGAGAAAGCAGTCTAGGAGGTTTCTGGAGAGCGTGGAAGATAGCTTCCTGACGCAGCTGGTTAGTGAGCCTACCAGGGGAGGTGCCCGGCTAGACCTTCTCTTCACAAACAGAGAAGGACTGGTGGAGCACGTGATCGTCGGGAGCTGTCTAGGGCAGAGTGACCACGCAATGGTGGAGTTCACTATTCTTGGCGAGGCCAGGAAGGGGACCAGTAAAACCGCTGTATTGGACTTTCGGAGGGCTGACTTTGAGCTGCTCAGGACATTGGTTGGTGGAGTCCCTTGGGAGGCAGTTCTGAAGGGCAGAGGGGTCCAGGAAGGCTGGGCGCTCTTCAAGAGGGAAGTCTTAATGGCGCAGGAACGGTCTGTTCCCACGTGCCCAAAGACGAGCTGGCGGGGAAGAAGACCGGCCTGGCTCAACAGAGAATTGTGGCTTGATCTTAGGAGGAAAAAGAGGGTTTATAAGCTTTGGAAAAGTGGGCAGGCCACTAAGGAGGACTTTAAAGAAGTAGCGAGGCTGTGCAGGGACAAAATTAGGAAGGCCAAAGCTCATCTGGAGCTCAATCTGGCTACTGCCGTTAAAGATAACAAAAAACGTTTCTATAAATACATCAACACAAAAAGGAGGACTAAGGAGAATCTCCATCCTTTACTGGATGCGGGGGGAAACTTAGTTACAAGAGATGAGGAAAAGGCGGAGGTGCTCAATGCCTTCTTTGCCTCAGTCTTTAGCGGCAATACCGGATGTTCTCTGGATACCCAGTACCCTGAGCTGGTGGAAGGGGATGGGGAGCAGGATGTGGCCCTCATTATCCATGAAGAACTGGTTGGTGACCTACTACGGCACTTAGATGTGCACAAGTCGATGGGGCCAGATGGGATCCACCCAAGGGTACTGAGGGAACTGGCAGAGGAGCTGGCCAAGCCGCTGTCCATCATTTATCAACAGTCCTGGCTATCGGGGGAGGTCCCAATCGACTGGCGGCTAGCAAACGTGACGCCCATCTACAAGAAGGGCCGGAGGGCAGACCCAGGAAACTACAGGCCTGTCAGTTTGACCTCAGTGCCAGGAAAGCTCATGGAGCAGATCCTCCTGAGAGTCATCATGCAGCACTTGAAGGGGAAGCAGGCGATCAGGCCCAGTCAGCATGGCTTTATGAAAGGCAGGTCATGCCTGACGAACCTGATCTCCTTCTATGACAGAGTGACGCGCTGGGTGGATGAGGGAAAGGCTGTGGATGTGGTCTACCTTGACTTCAGCAAGGCTTTTGACACCGTCTCCCACAGCATTCTCCTCAAGAAACTGGCTGCTCTTGGCTTGGACTGGCGCACGCTTCGTTGGGTTAGAAACTGGCTGGATAGCCGGGCCCAAAGAGTCGTGGTGAATGGAGCCAAGTCCAGTTGGAGGCCGGTCACTAGTGGCGTCCCCCAGGGCTCGGTGCTGGGGCCGGTCCTCTTTAATATCTTCATCGATGATCTGGACGAGGGCATCGAGTGCACCCTCAGTAAGTTCGCAGATGACACCAAGTTAGGTGCGTGTGTCGATCTGCTTGAGGGTAGGAAAGCTCTGCAGGAGGATCTGGATAGGCTGGACCGATGGGCTGAGGTCAACTGCATGAAGTTTAACAAGGCCAAGTGCCGGGTCCTGCACCTGGGGCGCAATAACCCCAAGCAGAGCTACAGGCTGGGAGAGGAATGGTTGGAAAGCTGCCAGGCAGAGAAGGACCTGGGAGTGATGGTGGACAGTCGGCTGAATATGAGCCAGCAGTGTGCTCAGGTGGCCAAGAAGGCCAACGGCATCCTGGCTTGTATTAGGAACAGCATGACCAGCAGGGCTAGGGAGGTGATCGTCCCCCTGTACTCAGCTCTGGTGAGGCCGCACCTCGAGTACTGTGTTCAGTTTTGGGCCCCTCGCTACAAGAAGGACATCGAGGTGCTTGAGCGGGTGCAGAGAAGGGCGACGAAGCTGGTGAGGGGCCTGGAGAACAAGTCCTACGAGGAGCGGCTGAGGGAGCTGGGCTTGTTCAGCCTGGAGAAGAGGAGGCTCAGGGGTGACCTTATTGCTCTTTACAGATACCTTAAAGGAGGCTGTAGAGAGGTGGGGGTTGGCCTGTTCTCCCACGTGCCTGGTGACAGGACGAGGGGGAATGGGCTTAAGTTGAGCCAGGGGAGTTTTAGGTTAGATGTTAGGAAGAACTTCTTTACTGAAAGGGTTGTGAGGCATTGGAACAGGCTGCCCAGGGAAGTGGTGGAGTCACCATCCCTGGAAGTCTTCAAAAGACGCTTAGATGTAGAGCTTAGGGATATGGTTTAGTGGAGGGCTGTTAGCGTTAGGTTGGAGGTTGGACTCGATGACCTTGAGGTCTCTTCCAACCTAGAAAATTCTGTGATTCTGTGATTTTATAAAAATGCAGTGGCTGAATTGATTTTGTCTTTATATAAAAATAGTAAGTGCTAATGTATATAATTATTAAATTATTGCTGATTTTAAAAAAGTGTTAGATTTGGAGGTTACTTATTAGTAAAAATCTACATCACGTTTTTCAACAAAATACACTTGTTAAATATACTTAATATTTCAGTCTTTATATTTTTTTCTTGCAAAACATCAGTGTGATTTATTTTTTCATTTCTGAGGAGTTCATTCTCAGACAAACAGAATAGCTTTTAGTTCTGTTATTATCTTACTCAATAACAGATGCAAAGCAATAAAAACACTGTCCATAGAGACAATAGAGACATTAACGAGTCAAAAATAACAATGCCTTTCAGAAAACTGTGAAGGTGTGTTTTGTGGTGTGTTGTTTGTTTGTTTGTTTGTTTTTGTGTATGTGTGTTTTGCTTTTTTTTTTTAAGATTCTCAGTTTACACAGTACTATTTTTCTTTCCCTTGCATAAACATGGAAGTCACTAGTTGGTATAAGACATTTATGAATTGCATGTAGGTTTTATGATTTTCTTTTTGCCCACTGCAATCCTCATCTGGCCATACTTGTAGCAACTCATTCTGGCACAACCCAGTTCAATCCTGTTTTCAATTATTTTAGCAGGTAAAGTGGAAGATGTCTCAGGTACAAGAAAGTTTTTGTAGCTGATCTTTTCATGGCTCGTATGTAGATCCTTATGTAGATCCTTATCACTTGCTTTTCTGGTCTGTTGAGTTCCAAAGCTCATACAAAATTAAATGGGTCAGAGCTCCCCCACTAGTACTCGTATTTGGCAACATTCAGGAGAAGAATGGACATGCATTAAATGGTATTTTTTCTAGAGCTGTCTTTCCTGACAGATTAATAACACTACAGTGTCTTAACCTCAAAAGTACATCACCCCTACTGAGTTTATTAAATTCAGGTTCTATGCTCTCTCACACCCTTTTCTTCTTCTAGTCTTCCCAGCATGATAAAATAACTGAATTGTGTTTTCACACATTATCAGATTCTGCTTTAAATCCCTTCTACAATACACAGGCACTTTACAAATAAATAAATAAAATAAAATAAATGGGCTTAATAGAGGAAGTACAGTGTACAACAGAAATTCAAAGTGGAAGAATCCGTATGTTGCAGTCTTCTGCAGCTTAGGAGCTTATCGGTAGTGCTGGAGAGCATATTGATTTTTGTAACATTTCTTCTTTATGTGTTTCAGTTCTTGTTGAAGTAAATCCAGAGAATGAGTAATTCCTGCCACTCATATTTAATGACACTACAGTATTACAGCATTCCTTCATCACAGATACTGTTTCTCTGAATTATTCTGTATATTTACCATGAATGTGTGGAAGACTTCTTTTGCTGAAAGCCTAATGTTGATGAACATATCTATCATTTTCATTTGATATTGTTATATTCTTCCTTATACTGATGATTTTACTTTATATCCACATGAAATAATAATAATAATAATAATAATAATAATAATAATAATAATAATAATGGCAAATAATTTCTGCTTTCTATCTAAAAATAACTCAAAATATTTTCTGTGTGATTGAATCTATAGTTATAATGTGGAAAATGATAAAATCTGTGTGTGTGGCGGACAGATCATTTCCATTGGCTTTTCTTTATGTTTTAAGGCAGTGAGGTTTTTTTATGTTTTTTCCTTGGAAAAATTAGGATTTTTTTTTCTATAACTTCACAGTAGTACAGTAGTACTATTCCACGTTTCCCATCAGCTGTAATCCGTGGAGTATTTTAAGATCAACTTCATTGGAACATGAAGTTCTTCAAAAGCAGCCTCAAGAAAGCCTTCAAAAGCAGCCTCAAGAAAGTGCATTGTAAATCACATCTTTGCAGTATCCAGGTTGATCAGCCCATGTGTGCAAGGATGATAAATGGGTAAATTCTCTTCAGAGATTATATATGTTTGGTCCAATGGCTAGAGACCTGGAGATATTCACTCTCTTCACAGCTCTGTTTTGCCTAATCCATTTGTTTGATACTGTGATTCAAGAAGGATATTGTACAAAATGATGCATATATTTAGCTTTCTTGAATAAATATGTTCTCTAGAACCAGATTCTCTGAAAGTTGAACTATACTGAACATACTATCAAAGTCAGTGGCTATAGCTGTTTGATGTGCAGGAGTTTTGGAAATGGGCAAGGCCTTGGGAAGGAGGTGGTGAGACCTTCCCCAGGATCTGTTGTATTGCTGAAGAATAGGAATTGTGTGGGCCACAGATGAAGCATGGTGGCAGCACAAACCTCCAAAACTGGCAATGACAAGAGAAAGGCAAAGGGCAGCAAGAACAAGTTTCTACTGCACAGTAGATTTTCTATGTACATGTATAGCATGCATGGTCTTTCACTAACAGCAAGCTGGTGTTTATAGAGTAGTATTAATGTAGAATAAATGCATATCATAAACACATTATAGAAGAGTATGACGATATGAAAGTGTTATTTTTTCCTCTAAGTTTAGTAGGGCTGTTATGATGTGCCAGTTAGGGACTTTTAGATATAATAGTTCACAAGAATAGAGGTTGGTCCTATTTGCTTTCTTTGCAATTTGCACTTTAGATCCTAAGGAGAATGTGTAAGTCTTTGTTTCCAAAGTCAGTAGATGTTTTACTAAGATTATATCTCTTTTACCTAATATAGCTAGAATGAATGAATTAATAAATGAATGAATTATATTAATAGATGTGAAAAGGGTGAGATTCCATCTCGTACAGATGGGCACAAATGTTACAGCCCTAGAGAAATCCCCAAAGTAAGTGGGTGGAAATTACGTGTCAGCAGTCTAAATCTACTGCAGAGGTCATCTCTGAAAAGACAGAATTTTGCAAACTGTCTTCTTGGTCCTGTGGCTAATGAAAGAAAGCCTCATTCTTTGAAAATAGGAGCATCTATCGTTAAGGCATATCTAAGAGAAATATGAAGTGACAACTGAAACAAAAAAAGAAAAGTGATTAGTATAATTTAACTTTTCACATTCTTTTCAGGTTTTTCTCTGTAGACTGTCTTCCCATTTTGTAATTAAGGATTTAACCTTTTGTTTTCCTAGGGAGACTTTTCTGTTGTAAATGATGTTTATAAAAAGTTAGTTCATAGTGGAAAATTCAAAAGAATTTGATAAAATGGAAGTTTTCCTCCCAAAGATCCAAAAACCAAACTACAGATCTTCTATTTGAAATAACTTGGAGACTTTCAGAAGCTTACCAACTAAGGCAAGGAGTTTTTTTGAGATTGGAAGCACCACACAGAAGATAGATGTATCTTCTAACTGACCAGTGATCAGGACTGGGCAGCTCAGAAGTCCTGCAGGTACCAGACTGAGAGCAGAAATGTGCACAGCACAATAGTTATGGAGACATTAAAGACAGGGATTATTGTGAGGCAAATTTGAGTTATCAAGTGGGACATTCAGAAATTATGTCATTTATATCAACAATTCTTTCAAAAGAGATTATTTCTTAAATTTCTGGGATTCCATAACCTTATGTACAAGTCTAGCTTCACAGCACATTTGCCACTCGTAACTTACTACTTTCTCTCTCTCCTCCAGTCTTTTTTGGGAATTCTTCTTTCTGGTCTTGGGAGTGTGGGTTTGTTTTGTTGTTTTTGTTTAGTTTGTGTTTAAAAAAAAATCACAATTTATTTTGGTGTTTTGTTAAGTAAACTACCTCTTTTGTTTATTGTTCTCAGGAAAATCAGAAGTGCCTTTTTATTTACCTTAAATAGAGCCTGGGAAATGTAATGCATAGAGTAAAATTTGTTACTGTAATCACTGTATGTCCTTGAAAAATTAATGAGCATGAAAATAGATCTCAATGACTATGTCTAGTTTGACATCTTACAAACAAGGAGATAACTAGGATAAATATACTTCTTCACATATTCTAATAAAAGAAAAATATACTTTGTAATAACTCTGATATTAAGCAATTGACTCTACACGTATTAACATTGTGAAAATAAACTTAGATTAATGGTCATGTTTTGATGTTTGTGTTGACCCCCAAAGCACTCTAGCCATAAAGGTAATGAAGGCAGGTAGCAGAGTTCTTGCTGCCTGTTGCTCTTTCGCATTTACTGGAAAAGGATCTGATCTCTGAAGTGCATCTAGGATGGATGTCAGGTTCCCAGTACCAAGGTGTCTGCAAATGCTTTATTGTTTTGCCATATTGCTTGCTAATGTAGGCATGGTCAAAGGGCACTGGAAAATAAGCCTTTTTTTAAAGGCTTAATAATACATTAATATATAATTGTGCATCACACATGTAGCGTATTTTTTTTCAAAGTTTAAAATGTGTGTCTTTTTCTAAGCGATGTCCTGTAATTATGGCAATGTAGAGCTCTGTACAGAGGTTATTCTCCTCCTGTTTTTCTATTTGTCTCTTTATTCCAGATCATCCACAAAGCAGCTCTGGCTGCAGGCTTTATAAAAAAAAAAAAAATTCTAAGCAACTTGCTTCACTGTTCCATTTCCCTGATCCTTGTGATGGCTTAACCCCCAGTGAATTGTACAACACTGAGAAGTAAAATACAGAGAATTTGAAATGGAACCAACTGTAAGCTTGCATTGGTGTTAGCAGAAAATGACAAACTTTGCAAATTAAGTATGGGACATGACTTACTTTATAACTTGTTGCCATTATATGGAGATATAACATCAGAACAAAACTCTTTCACAAACTTTAAATACCATAAAAAGAAACCCTGAAATAAAATAATAGATTAAAGCAAATTCAGGGTTGAGTATAGCTACACTTACAGTAAGGTTTTATTGCTTTGCAGCATGAAAATTTTGAGGAAAAACATAATTTTTTATGTAAAGTTTTATAATAGAATGAATCTGTAAGCATCTGTAAGACAGAAAAAGATTCATTTCCAAGCAAGAAACAACACATTGGTCATAGTAAGTAAAATGAAGCTCAGCTGTGTCTCACTTTCCCCATGCCCACCCCATCCCTTAGCATGGTACTAGTGATCATAGGAAATCTATTTCAGTGCAAAAATTATTGTATTTTTTGGTACTGAAGTTACTTATTTATTCCTGTGCCTGTTGTTGATATCTCCTGCTCCAGGAATTTATTTTAACTAAAATAGAGTTGTTGCTAGCTGGAGACACTCTTCTTTTTCTCTCCTTTCTTTAGTTTTGCTGGATATTTTTTGAAATGTAAATTTTTAGCAATCCTGGTAGTATAGACCTGGAAAGCATCTTCCCCCTGTCAGATCAGCACTGGTGGATTTCCTACTGGTAGCAGTCTTCTACTGAATTTTGCATTTTCTCCCAGAGTTTCTGTCCAAAAAGAGTCTTCTCCCTTATCAGTCTTAGTCACTCATGGCAGCAAAGTTGTCTGATTCTGAATGGCAAAACAAACAGAAGGGATTGAATTTAACAACCCTTTGGATTTGAGAGCAATTGCTCTCAGCTACTGAAAGTCAGTGTCAGCATGCCCACTGCTCTGTTCTTACTGTAAGTCTGAGCAAGGGAAAAAAATGGTTAAGATTAAATTCCACTCAGCTGGACGAATGATAAGGCATTCCTGGAATTACTGATCTATACTTAAAGTAGAAAAACTTGTCCATGCATAACTGTGTGAAGCCTCGAAATTAAACAATATCAGTCACATAGTGAGTTGTTAGTTTGTTTAAATCTGCCTCAGTTTCATTCTTTTTATGCATATTTTTCCATCATCATCATGGTTTAATGCCAGTTATCTCTGAAGGATTTAGAAATAAAGACCAGTGTGGCTAGATCTACAAAAATGCTGTCCCTCCAATATACTGTGAAGATTGTATTGGAGTTAAGAAAAAGTCCTTGTAATCATGTAAGTTTAATGAGATTTCATGTTCTCTTTCTTCATCGCAATCTACAGGAGATACTTAAGTCTGGGGAGCCTGGTCCAGTGCACAACAACCCTCTCAGTTAAGAACCTCCTTCCGATATCTGGCCTGAACCTCCCCACTTCCAGCTTGACACCATTCCCATGGGTCCTATCACTGGTGACTAAAGAGAATAGATCGGCACCTGCCCCTTCACTCCCACTCGTGAGGAATCTGTAGATTGAGGTCTCCCTTCAGCCTCCTCTTTTCCAGTCTGAACAGGCCAAATAACCTCAGCCGCTCCTCATACATCTTCCCTTCAAGGGCCTTCACCATCTTTGTAGCCCTACTCTGGACACTGTCCAATAGGTTCACATCCTTTTTGTACTGTGGTGTCCAGAACTGCACACAGTACTCTGGGTGACACCTTGAATACTGTGGTGTGTAATGGTTATTATATAACCTTATATCAGGTTCTACAGCATTTGAGATGTATCTCGCACCTTTTTCCACTTCCACTTGTTCAGCTGAGTTTTCCACCAGTGATATCATACTTTCTAGCTAGCCAGCAGACCAATATGTCACCGTCTTGTTTACTTTCAGCTGCAAAAGGCTAAACTAACAAAAATGTCTTTATTATTATTATTATTATTATTATTATTATTATTATTATTATTATTATTTAATGGAATTTATTAATTACTTGCTTACATCAAGGCAGTCTTGGCACTTACACATACTGGATCTTGCTACAGTCTTGCTAGACTGAATTCATTACCAACCCTGAAAGAAGTGTTGATGAAATGAGTTTATCAACATTTTCATTATTCTCAATCTTAACTCAAGAGGTAATGATTCTACTACTAATTCAGATATAGCTGAAAAATAAAAAGATTAAGACTGGAGAGAAGATTAATTCTCTATTTGTTTTAAACTTCCAAGGAGGGAAAAAAAAAGGAGAGAAATTGAAAGAAGTTTCCCCACTCCCAAGTAAGAGAATTCACAGTTCTGCATGGTAATCCTGGGTTCATTTCCATATGCTTAGCTATATTGGCACATGAGGTATTTAGTTTAGCATGCTGATGATAATGAATTTTTACACTAAGAAAGGAGATGGGATTTGAAATGTAATGGGATCTGCCTTTGAACTTTCTTGATGATAATATTTTACATTTCCACATCTTTCTTAATCTCCAAGTTCCTAAACCACATTACAATGACTCTAGAATCACTGAGCTCATGACTGAAAAGAGTTTATAGAGGTGTGAACAGAACCTTTTTTTTTTTTTTTTTCCTGGGTTTATTATTTCAGACATACACCTCAGACCTTGCTTACAGAAGGTGGGTGAAAACATGTGCAGCTAGTGGAAGCTGAGTATTAGTGTAGCTGTGAACACTATGACTCCCCAGTCACTTCCTTTCTGACTATCTTCATCTTGGAGTGCCTTCATGAAGGAGGTGACAAATATAAAAATAAATAAAAAATTGGTGTCAGAGAGGGAGGGGTTGTGTAGGGGTTGGGGGGTTGGAGAGGGGTTGTATCAATCCAGTCATGCAAAAAACAAAAAGTAGAGGGCAATGTTCATTTCAACCTCTACAAAACAAACAGCCCTGATGTGTATATACAACATGTAGCAAATATAGCTACCTATATATATGTATATATATTTCTCTGTACCTAGTCTGGAGCAGGTCATGAGGGCAAATACATTACTGAGTTGTTAGTGTAGGGGAATTTGTGTAGGTAAGTAAAAAGTTGTTACAGTAAGCCATGCAATTCCAGTTTGGATAACAGCAGTCCTTAGGGATAGATTTTCAAAGCTTTAGGAATCCTGCTGACATTGATGGATTACTCTGTACTGCTCTGAAAGTCTTTCATGTTTTTGTTATATGAGAGAGTCAATTATCTGTTATCCCAAAACAGTAACCACTTGGCATGTAAGCGGAATGGTACATCATTTCAAATTTGGTCAGACACTTCCCCTGACTGTGTGTAAATTACAGTAATTGTAACGAGAGCTTTCAGCATATATCAGGAAGGCAATGGCCTCCCTTCATTTTGTATGAATGAGTTAGATGGATTCCTTCTTAAAAATAAATAAATAAATAAATAAATAAACCAAAGCAAAGCTCAAAATTCATATCAAGCGGAGGATTGGTGGTAAGAAAGTTATGTTTATAAACTGTGCATTTGTCCTTCAAAAAGATGTGTCAGGGTTACCGGAGTTTTGTTTCATCCATTTGTATCAAGCTGCATGATTTTTTAAAAGTTCCTATGAAAATTTTTTCAATAATTGAAAACGTTGCTCTTACAGTAACATTTGATAATGCAAGTAGGAAGGGGGAAAACTTGCAGAAGGAAATCCTATCTGTCTGATTTCATAAAAACAGAGCTGTAAAATGCCATGAGAGATAAAATGCTGTGATCTCACATAGGTATTCCCTTTTTACTTCAGTACAGACAGCAAAGCAAGTTGCTTTCTTGCATTCTTCTTACCTCAGGTGTGTGGTGCATCTTACTTGGTGTGTGAGAGGAAAAGTGAATTCCAGTGCCAGAACAGGCAGAATCTGTCCCCCAGGTGCTGCCACTAAGTTTAGCTGTTTGCAGGAGCAGGCTATCAATGCCACTTCCACACATCAGCAGTCTGGCTGGTGCTTACTGCAGAGTATAACTGAATGTTTTTTAACGAGTTTGGTAAGGATGTTTGAAACATCTTCCCTTCATAGTTATAAGCAAGTGCCTCAAAGTTCCTTACTTGTTTAGAAAATGAAAACCCAGTTCTTAGGTATACAATTGATGACTATGCAGATGAATAGCATCTTAGCTTGTGAATTCTCACTCTATTGAAAATTTAATTCCTGTGCTATACATCTGGACTACAGTTATACTAATATAGTGATAAGACGTGACAAAAGGGTTTATTTGTTTTTCAGTGGAAGCAGAAAGTTTGAGCTTATCATTTAGTCTTATCACAGACCGTGGGAATTTAAGGTGAAATTCAGCTGCCTAGCTGTAAGTGTCTGGTAATACTTTTGGCAGTGTGGTTATGCTGGTTGGTCTCTTGCTTCTCATATAGGATACAGTTATCCTAATATGTGTTGGACTGTATCTGCAAGACTCGAATGGTCCCGAGTTTCTTCTATGCTCAGGCAACTTCATCTCAGCCCTGGTCAGTACATGCAGGTGTTTCTTGAGCTTGCTCTAAAGTAGACCTGAAAGTATGGTGAGCTGAGCAGACAAACCTGCACTGACAACTTTTAATAGGTCTGCAGTGCTAAAAGCAAGAGCTTACAAACCTATCTTTTATGGGCACACCTGTAGTGAAATATTTAGCCTCTCAGCTGAACACCACCCTGCTCAGCTACCCATTTATTTATTGAAATCTGAAGTGAGATTATTTTGATAAAATATTTTGTTTGCTTGTTTGCTTGTTTTTTACAGATCTATCAACAACAAATTATATCAAGCAAATTAAATATCACACATTTCTGGTCAAATGTTAAGACTCCTCCCACCACCACCTCCTCCCCCCCCCCCCAAAAAAAAAAAAAAAAAAAAAAAAAAGAAAAGAAAAAGAAAAATCTTGTGATTTAAGGGGGGGGAGGGAAGTTGAATCAGTTTACTCTTAAAGAGCAAAATAGAGTTGGAAATGACACCCACACGAGAAAAAAAAAAAAATCTATTGAAAGAAAATCCTGTGTTAATAACATTTTGAAATATTTATTAATATTGGAACAGCTGGACAGTGAGTAAATATGAAGGCGGTATATATTTTCAGAGACAGAAGAGGAAAGATATTTAGCATCTTGATCTTGCCTGGGTAGTTGCAAAGTTCTCAGAGCATCCCCCCCCCCCCCGAAAATAACAATAGCCCAGGTCCTGCAGAAAGCTTCCTTGTATCTTGATGTTTTGCAAAGGGAGTGATTTGGAATTACCTGTCTATCAAGCATCTTGATTTAAATATGCTTTCTTACTGTTGGGGCATTTATATTAGAGAGCTCCCAAGAGAGAGTTTTGTTTTGTTGTGTTTTGACCATCACTGCACAATCAGATAAAGCATCATTTCTGTGACTGAGTTTTGAAGAATTGTGGCTGGTGAGAACAGCTGTTAGAACCATATATTTGAATTCTTTCTACGTTGCTATATGGAATATCCTGTATATATAGAAAAAGGCATGTGAATAAAGCAACAGGCATATACTTTCCAAAGCAAATTGCAAGAGCAGTAGAAACTGGGGCAACAGCTTAAACATTTTAATACCACTATTTTGCTCTCTAAAACATGAATGGTAATTTTGAAATTTTGTGTATTTTTGTGGATTTCACCTAGCCCTATGTTTTAGTAACTAAAGATTCAATTGTGTTGTATGTGAGAGCTAACCTAGAAAGTAACTTAAATTGACTTCCAGTCTTGTTTTCAATCTGTTGAAACTCGGTGTGCTTGAGAGAAACTGTGGTGATACAGTTTGTCCTTTAACTCCCAGTCTCTGTGATGAGCATACTGCTGTCTGGCTGTATGCTGAACAGCACACAGCTGAGCTGAACAGCATGGCTTCCACAAAGGTTGGTGCTGAATGAAATGAATGTAAGAAACCCTTAAAAGCTTCAAATTAGGCTTTCTCCCTACCTTATCTTTTTTTTTTTTTTTAATTATTATTCTTTTTTTCACTTTTACGGGAAAAAAATAAATATTGTTTTAATAAGTGCACGTTCCTGCCTGTATCGACTTAATATCAGTCATACATGTTCTTACTACTTACTGCTTTATGATTTCAGCTGTGAGCCTTGACAGATCCCTAAGACATGTTATTAGCTGTTCAGGAATTACAGCATACATGAGTGAGTGTGGAGGCAGCTTGCTTTGTTGCCCTACATAAAGTTCTGATCAACTAGAATCTACATCCAGTACTATTAACTTAATTGTCCAGAACCGTAACACTGTTCATCTTGATTTAGGTCCTACCTCCTCCTGTGACGTTTCAGGGCTACTGGGTCTTGGCAGTTCTATTTTCTTGTCATCTCTTGCAGTTGAGAAGGAACAAGGGATGGGAGACAAGGGTGAGATCTTACTTCTGAACATGCACCAGAGGAAGAAATAGGCTAGGGAGAGTTTAAAGTTGCTGTAATGTCTGGATCTACATAAAATAAAAAGATATGTAAGAGTATATGCATTTAAAAATATGTTGTTGGTTAATATTACACACACACACACACAAAAAGAGAGAACCTTTAAAAGACTAAAATACTATATCTTTAAAAACTTACTTGAAAAAAAAAATATTATAGCACTATCTGGAGTCATGAGCAGAGGCTCATCGAATGGGGTTGGTGACAGGCATGGGACTGTAACCACTGAAGTGCTGTAGTCTAGGCCTGGCACTGAGTGTTTTTTTTAAATATTTATGATCATTTTTAGAATGTTAACATTTATGATCACTTTTATAATTCTAGTTTTATGAACACATTAGTTGTTTATGTATATCTAAAAATGAGAAAATAAACTATATCATGTTTCATAATTACCAAAACCAAATTGTTGGTAGGTGTTTTTACACTCATTTTATTAAAATGGTTTCTATTATTTTCTTTTCAGTGGAGGGGATGGTACATAGCAGTTACTAAAGTTTTATTTTGAGAATTTCTCAATGATCTGCTACAGCAAATTGGAAACAAAACTGCTCAATAAGCATTTGCCTACTGTAATTGGTTTTTTTGCATTACTTTTTATTTTTTTATTTTTTATTTTTCATCTCTTAAGTAAGGTGTTGTAGAGACTTTTGCTCTTTTGAAGCTTGTCTCTTATGACAAGCCTGTCCAAGGGGCTTTATAAGACTGTTGTAATGACCCCTAAATAGGCTGACAGTTTTATAGCTGTCCCCAAGAGGGAAGCTTCCTTTCAAAAGCAGCTGAATATCAAGAAAAAAAGCAACAGCTCCAAGCTGACTTTTCACAAAGCTGGAAAGACTAAACGGCTTTTTGGATTAATAACAGGTTTATGGCATCCTTCTTTGCCAGTCTGTCTGTCTGTCAGTGTATGACTTTCCGTTAGAGGTGCTGTCAGGCACTCAGACAGAAAAGCTTAGTTTAAAAATCTTGGAGCTTAAACTCCAAGTTGATGTGGAGACATATAAAGCCCTCTGTATATACATGGGCAAGAGCCTTGAGCTCAGTGCTTGTGTTTGAGCCCACCTGATGACACTGAGGGTTTAAAAATAACAGCCTCTGTGAGGTTCTAGGGAAAGTGGTCTCCACACTGGCCCTCAATCTCCTGTGAAAAACAGGAGACTTAAGATTCCAGCACACACATGGACAGGCTTTCATCAGTCTGCACAGCACTCATTGGTCTATTCTCAGAGAGGACAGTGTGAGATGAAGTTCTTAATGCCAGTGCATGCAGACAAAGGATTTTCCCCTTTGTTTGATTGGGCTCCCCTCATTCATTAGACATGATATTAGCTGTTCTAAATAGATTTTGCTAAGGCTTGTGTAATCAACAGCAAAGTTTGCAGGCTGTCTTCATGTTCCCAGTGGCCGTGTATGTGGAAGACATATGTTATGCCCATATGTATTTCCTAAGTACTTCCCACATCAGATGTTGTCGTGTGTTTTTGTTTTTGTTTTGTTTTGTTTCTGTTTGTTTGTTTTAAGAAAAAAAAAAAAAAAGATTGTAGCTTTGTCATTGTGAAAGCAGTGAAGCAGTTTGTAAATTTTACATTTCCTCAGTAGAGATTCATACAGAACAAATGCTTTTGTTAAGGAACTCAACAGCACAGCTTATCCTTGATACGAAGCACTTATGAAATGAAATCGGTACTTCTGAGCTTCAGAGAACCACTCATAACAATCAAGCTTTACAAGTAGCAGCCACTATATATATCCTCTGCAAGACTTTCATGCAGTAGCTTTCGTGGTGCCTATCTACTGAAATTAGAGCTTTTGCTTTTTGAGAGGCCATTTCAAATTAATCATTCCTCTGGGGTTTTCAGGTATCTGATCCTATAAACTGGTAAAATTTCACCACTGCTATGCTATGATTATAATTACAGTGCTTTGTGTTAAAATGCAGTTAGATGGAAGCAGCACGTTAAGTGTCTCTTTTCCCCATTTTCTCTCATCTTAATCTTTCCATTAGGACCCCATTTCAGCATCGATGGTCTTTTCTCAAACTGCCTCATCTCCATGGGGCCACATTCTTGATATTCTGCTTGTACCCTTGCCATCCCATTCAGTGCCTGCCTAAAGAAAAGGTGAAGAAATTAGACAATTCAATTGCAACACCATACACATATGCTTCCACTACCACAGTAACACAAAGCATGACCATGGATCTCTTTTCATGCTTCCAGAGTCAGACATCAGTTGTCACTTCTGTGCTCCCCTTTTGTACTGTTTTTAGGTGGTGGCTACTAATAATGTCCAGAATTGTAATATCAATTTTCTAACAAAAATCCAAAACTATTCAGAAGTTAATTATATGAATGGGTAGGCTGTTATACAGGGAGAGAATAACAAGCATTAAATGCGGTTGGATACAAGTTGTTTTGAGGAAGCTGTTTTTGTTGTCTGCATGCTAGACTGTCTCGTTGCTGGTTTGTTTTAATAGAAACGGTGTTCCTTTTTTCTTCTGTGAAATGAATTGCAGAACTGCTTTTCTTCATTAGGGAAATACTTTTAATTGCTAGCTCATTTCCTTCCTCTAAATTCCCCAAGCCATATTTTATTATCTTTGTTCTCTCCCTGAAAAATAGTCTATTTTTAATATGTAATAGCCTCTTTTCTCTTTCCCAGGTTTCCATTTTACTCTACAAATGCAGCTTTCAGAAAACATAATCATTTGATTAATTTCATAAGCTATTTATCTATAAATGCTATATTATATATGCTATATAAATATATATAAATATATATTATATTCAGAGTTAAAGATGACTTTCTGAACATAGTATTTGGTGATTAATTTCCTCAGCACTAATTTTTGGAACAAATACCAGAAACACTTGTATTTCGTTAAAAATTATGCCTAGTCTGTGATTTTTAGCAATATTTAGGTAATAATGAATCTTGTTAAAAATTAAACACCAGTTCTTTGTTTTACAGTGATAAAATTAAGAGTCTATAAATATAACCCCATATCCTTGATGGCTTCAGAATTTCTTCATTGTGTGTTGACTGAATGGAAATTTAACAATACAATTTCAATAAACTCGACAAATACTGAACATCAAGAATTTAAAGAAAGCTTGATCTTCAGTTGCACTGAGCTTTCATGAATAGTGTATGCATGCAGCATGCATGAGAAAAATCAGCAGTAGTGGGGAAAATATGGAAATATACTCAAGGTGTCGTCAGACAACATCTCTTTAGAAAACTGTAAGAAATTAATTTTCTTTACAGTAAGATAGCCTCAAATAAAAATAAATAAATATATAAATAGCTTTCCCTAAAGGGAAGAGTTTTGAAAAAGCTTCTAATAAATATTCGCTTTAAACTCTTAAAGGCTGACAACAATAATCCCCACAGCTGGTACAAAGTCTTTGGAAAAATCCATTGTTTTAAAAGCTGTATTTGTCAATAGAATACAGGTGATTCTTATTTTTATATATATGCAGTACTTGGGCTGGACTGTGCTTCTAGAGAAGCAATGCAAAATAATTCTCATTTCCCAAAAATACCGAGAAAACAACAACAAAAAGGAAAAATGAAAAAAATGTTCAACAGTCAGCTCCTTAGAAGTTTTTTTCTGCTGCTTCTTAAAGTCATTATGAGCATGTTCTCTGCTTTCTCTGCCTTTTCTTTCCTTTGGTAACATGCTTCTACTTCATTACAAGATGATGTTATTTTGTTTCTTAAAATTTAAATTTTAATTCTGTTCTATATAATTCTACCTATCTGTAGAACTCTCCATCTGTGTGTCATATAGCCATAAAAATATTTTCTTAATAATTTACTCCTTTACATGCAAATCCAGCATGATTTCTAAAGCATTTTTCTTTCTTATGCATATAATATCTGCAGTTGATGAAATATATTATGAAGCAGGTACAATCAAGCAAACCCCTTAAACAAGTCTGATGGAATGAAAACTCAAAGGTGTCTATTAATAAAGCATTACTCTATAACAGGGAAACTTATGGAAGAATCCAATTATTTCATTTCTATAGTAATGCATGTTCAAAACTATGAAGGCAATGACTTGGAATACAGTCATGGTTCCTCACTGTATTAAGACCTCCTGAGCTGCTCAGGCCAATGTTATTATTTAGATGCATGTTCCTTTTCCTAGTTATGTAGTAAATTTGCAGATAGTAGGAAAAATAGGATGCAATACAGATGTATTTAATGTTTCATTCATAAAATACATCTGCATGAAGGTATGAATTTTTTCCAAAGAGCAAGAAAAAATGTTTTCTTTTTATCATCCAAGTAGAAGTGAATTTGCTTCTTTCCAGAATTATTCAAGGTTATTTTACTTGAATTAAAACAGTAAATTAAACATTTTCTTTAATACCAAATTTAATAGCTATTGCTATACGAGTAATTCCTCATACACAGAGAAAGATGATTGAGCTGAAGGCTATAATTTAAGTATTTAACTTGCAAGATGAAGAGTCTGCTTTAAGCATGGATCAAGATACCATTTAAAGCAGTCTTACAGAGCAATCAGGGTTAGATCTATCTGGTTGTGGAGGGAGTGGCTTAGCACTAGTAATTAACTGGAGTAACTTGCTTTTATTAGTTATGAAAAAATGGAGATTAAAAAAATAAAATATAAATCTGTTCACAGTTTAAACATTGCATGTTTACCTGAAACAAGCTGTTTGGGTAATTATTTCTTTGTCTCTTGGGACTCTTTCCTTGAGACTTTGAAATGCTTCAAATGTAACTTTTAATTTCTATGGAAACACTGTCAGAATGATAAGTTAGACTGGGAAAATATGTTGTCAAACACTTTTTATTTACTGTACCTCCTTTGTATACATGACAGTAGTAACGGCTTCTGTTGACCATTAAAGAAGAAAATAATTTGGTAAGGTGGCTGGCTTTTCTGTCATCTTCCTGACAGTATAGCTTTAATTATTTTTATTTGTATGACTAACCTAGAGCTGCTGAGGTTGTTAGAAGCTGCTTCAAAAGTATCACTGAGATTTACTGGGTGAGTACATCTTGGCATATAAATTACAACAAAAGAAAACCTCAAGCAGAAAACAACCTGACCCTTTCTGTGGCAGTTTAAGTAAAATGCATCAGTAATGTTGTTAATGTAGAATGATTTCCAGGTGAAATGGGATTTATGGTCAATATGTTTAACCTAGAATATGACCCAGTTCATGTGAAACATACGGAATTGCCAAATATGTCTTCAACTCAGGACCATGACAGTAGGAATGGGTTGTGTATGTCCTTGGGCACACCTTGGGCATGGTTGTGGTGAGGGGGTGTCAGGTCTGCATAGCAGCATAGCCTAGTGTGAAGGGAGTCCTATGCTACTTGCTGGGTATAGGAGGTATATCAGAGGGATTTTTCCATCATGGGGAGAATTCTAAATTCTATGTCTACCTCTTCCATTTTCCATGCCACTGTTTATTTTCTAATTTTATTATAATTCTAAAATATTTTCATTGAGATTTCTGCTATTTTGCTTTTTTTTTTACCAGCGTGTAATTCTCAGTATGGTATTTCTTGTAGCTATTTAGCAGAAAGCTGGCAGTGTTCTTGATTTAAATATGTCACAGTTCAAAACTTTGGGCAAGTAAAGGAAGACTTTAAAGATGAAACCTGAGGTTTCATCTCTAACCTCAGGAATAAAGTGCCTTTATTTCCTTTCACAGTCTTAGATACTATCTGGAAAGGTAAATTCCCAGCTACTGGGAATCAGTATGGTCTATATGATTCTCTCTACCTTTCTATTGATTCCTAAGATATTGGAAATCAATAGATCAGAAAATACATGGATTTTTCTTCCTAACCTATAATATTTATTTTTCTTCGGTAGTAATAGTTGGCAATAAACAATGTTGAAATAATTTTCTGCATTCATATTAATCATGGAAGGAGAATTATTGTCCTGTATGTCTGTTCAAGTACAAAAAATAGATCTCAGGAAAATCTCATTCTACTTTGGCCACTATTATTATTTCTTTCCATGCTGGTAAACCAACTTTTTCCCTGTCTGGGAAGCTTCTTTTTTGTTTGTTTGTTTGTTTGTTTTTAATAAAAGAGACTTTTACATTGGCTTTCATTGCAAACTACTTTTCTCCACAGAAGTGTACCCTATAAGGATAAAGAAAAACTGCTATTCCTACATCCATTCTCATATAGCTTTCTTCACCTTGTCATTAGTGGTATTTTTTAAAAATTAGAAGTTTAGCCTTTCATATAGAGAGTATTTCTTAAGTAGTTTGCCCAATCTCAGCACAAACAAATTCTGACATTGATAGAAATTTTTGGAAACTCCTATACCTGAAGTTGTAAACATGCAATCAGTTTTGAATAATCAGATTTCAAAAATTAATTTCTTTATGTGCTAAATAGTGGCTAGTGATTTATATGATTTTGAGTGTAAACAGATTGCAGTGGAATATCAGAGTATTTTGAGTGTTGGTATCTCAGCTTTGTCATCCAAAATAAACAGACATTACCAAGACTCTCACTGTTATCTGAACCATGAACACAATTACCGAACTAGATATCTACAAGCTGAATAATTTAATGGACCGCTAGCACAGTCTCACACAACACATGTAGGATTCATGTATTTTCACCTCTGAATTTGCTGTGATGTGGGCATGTAAAGAATGCAAGAACTAGGAAGATTTTTTTCCATGAATATGTGTGTCCTGATCTCTTTCTGAATATCAAATGTACCATAAAATGGTGTTTCGGAGATTTAAAATAAAGTACACTTGTAAGACTATATCTATTGGGAATCTTATGGATGTTTTCTTATAGGATATTCTAATAAATTATGTTTGGAAATGTTAAAAAATACAATTATTTTTAAAGTCTTGGCTCTGAGTACTGCTCCTCACTTTGCTATGGCATGGTAGTTGTTACATGAACTTACTGTTCATCTTGCCTTGAAAGCCATCACACATTTTGCCATAGATTTCACTGATGTGGTTAGAGGCACTGTATGGTTAGGATTTGAGGATAGAGAAAAATTATGATTATAATATAAGATGATTCGCCTTGCTGAATGCTTGTAGTTGGATGCAGAGCTGTCTTCTGCAACACATTTGCAATTTGTATTTTTGTTGACTGTTGACTTGCAACTTTGCCTTTTCTGCTGCTCCCAGGAGCAACAGAACTCAGTATGTCACAGTACTTCACTCAGTGTGAGTTTTATATAAAACTAAGATTCACTTGCCATTCTAATCTGTATTTTGCTATGTTTTTCCCCCCATGTTAGGAGGATACAGATCATAATTATTATACTTCAAGGACATATGGCCCATATGATTCTACTAGCCGGGATTTGTGGGTCAATATAGACCAAATGGAGAAAGACAAAGTAAAGATTCATGGGATCCTCTCCAATACCCATCGGCAAGCAGCAGTAAGTTGTTAAGCTTTTTCTTCTCTGACTGACATGGATTTCTTTCTTTTTTTTTTCTTTCTTTTTTTTTTTTTTTTTTTTTTTTTAGTTAGGTACTGTTGGTTCAACAGTACTTACTAAATATTTTGACTACTGTTCACAGAGCTGCATCTTTGAGTTTTAGTTAAGCTATGAAATTCAAATGATTCCACATTGCCTTTTTTGTACCAGAAATAACAGTCCTTCAGAGATGTCTTTACAGATATATTTAAAGTATATTTCTGTTTTTAATGTTAGATCTCAAACTGTCAAACAGTAAACTACTTGCATTGTTGAAATGAGAAGAAATTTTGCCAATGACATCCATAACATTTGAATGGGATTGAGAATTAAGCTGCTGAAGTTTTAAGCCTTCCATGAAGTGTATCTGTGTTTCCACTTATGTATGATGTGTCATAGTAACTTTTTCTTTTGGGAGAATGATAAAAATCATTATTATATCATATAGCAACAGAAGTGATAGATGTGATTGCAGTTTCAGGCTAACAACAAATAAGTATTATTAAGAGTGTAAATAACCGTCTTGTTTAACTTATTGTTGCCTGGTAAAACTGGTATGAAAATATGCTTTAAAGCTGAGAGAAAATCTATGTTAAATTGTTAAATTCCTCTTTTCTCTCAGTTTATCTGTTACTTCCCTGGCACCAGCCATGTGACTGGCTCAGAGGAATATCAGTGGCAGCAAGAAGAGATACCCCAGTATTTAGCTCAAAATACATAAAACAAAGTGGGGTAATAAATCTGCTATATTTGACTAACAGAGAGTCCAAACCATAAAATACCTTCCTTATAGCCAAAAAGACTGTAAGGAGCCAATGCAAATACAGATGGCTCAGGCAGTTGTGTATCTTTTCGGTAGATTTGATAAAGCAAAGTATTGGCTATTTTCTTAACACAGTTTGTTTCTAATGAGAAAAAATTCCAAGAGTACCTAAAAGTAAGAATTTATAATGTCTGCCTTGCCTTCTTCACCTGGGATTCTGGTGCTCTTTGTTGTGAGAGAGAATGGAAACATGCAAAAACTAATAGAGCAGTTAATGGAACAATTAAAAAGTATAGATCTATAGGATTTATATCAGTAATAGTGTTTTGTTGTTGTTGTTTGTTTGTTTGTTTGTTTTTCAGAACATTACTACTGTCCTCTTAACTCTGTAGTAAAATTTCAGGTGTGACTTGGATGCTCAGTTTAGATGAGACATATGTTTGATTATTTGAACACTGACTGAGGTACAGGAGTAACTCATGCTTGTCATGCTCACTTCTCTTTCCTGTCAGTCCATTCTGTAATTTATACATGGAAAAAAATATTTTTCCATAAGTAGGTCAAAAATTCCAAGATTATTTCTGAAAAACAAGACATGCTTTATGCAAAATTAAAAAGACATTTATTTCTTGTGGTTATTAAAAAAAAATAGAAATCCTTAAATCCTGTTGGTTCTTTATTACTGCATTAAGCTATATAATTGTCAGTATTAAACACCTATTGCATTGTCAGAATTTAGGCCATCACTTTTTGATAGAAGTCAAAGAGATCAATACCTGTCTTGAGAGGGCATAAGATTAAGGCTTTATCTATTGGAACCACTATCATTATTCTAATATATATATTACAACAATTCAGAGGACTGTGAAAGGCAACTGTGCCACTTAAAAGCAGTTTAATGGTTATTCAGAAAGCTAATGTTAATAGGAAAAATGCATAACAGAAAGAGGGAAGGTCTGGTCAGATTTATTTTTTTGTAACAGTGTTCTTGGAAATTATGTGAGGTAGAATGAGAATATAAGTGGAATACATACATAAACATAGCATACACCTTCTCAATAGTGAAAACATGAAAAAAATAAGTTCTTTTAACTTAATTCATGAGCTGTCTTTTGTTATGCCAATGTGATTAAAAATGTTTGGTTGTGGATACATATTTACATACATACAGAAGAGGTCATTAGAACCTACTCAGTCCAATTAACACAATGCAAATGGATTTTGCATTCTAATTAAAAGTTAAATAAATAAATAAATAAATCCTGTCAAAATTCTGTCTTCCACTTAAGTGGAAAGAAAATCTAATTTAAAGTTCCTGTAAATCTTTAGCTGTTAATTTCATGCCAAATAATTCTGTAAACATCTCTAGTGGATGTAAATATAATCCTTCCTGAGAGAAGAAGTAATAATGTATAACCCAGATATAATCCATAAATAATAATAAATAAATAAATAAATAAAATTAAAATAATGTTGTTTCTTTGTGTGTTGTTTGTTTGTTTGTTTTTAATAAAGTATCAATTATTGCCCTTTCTTAAGTGGAGATATCAAAGTTTAGGGCCAAAGAATACAACAACAACAACAACAAATCATCTTCAAACCAATTTTTACTGTAGTAACTCTTCTTAAATGCCAAATACCAATGAGCTGCATACTCAGTACCTATTTAGGCTTCAGGCCATTATGCAAATTACATGTTTTTATGGGATATAACTTTAAAGCAATGAAAATAATTTTCTGGAATTTCAGCATACCTTTCTGTCATGGCTACTGATTTGTTCAGAGTTGAGACAGATAGCACACCAGGTGATACCAGTGGGTGGCCAGATTAGTCAATGAGCTGAAGGAAAGCAGTGGAATAGATGGGAAAGGAGCGAGCCATAGGCAGAAAGGGAAAATGAATTTGCATTTGAATGGTACTTTATGGAGACCTTAGCAGAGGAGACGTCTGTTCTCTAAATCTCCAAATTACTGTTCTCTGCTATGAATTCAGCTGATAGTAACCAGTAGGTTGACAGAGGAAAAATATTTTTTTCCTTTTTGTATTTTGCTATAAGTAGTTTAGGTAAAGTTTGCTAGTACTTCTGTTGCTTATTTTTTTATAAATAACTTCAGGTCCTGTTTAGGAGGAGGTGGGTCTGGAAAGAGGTCTGGGAAGTGGTGTAACTTGGATTTGATGAAAAAATTGCCTTTTTTTATCATATAAGCACCCAAGTAACATCAAGAGGTCAGGGAGAGCACCTGAATCTGAAGAGACGTGGCTGAGGGGCAAACTACCCACCACCAAAGCAGGGATTCTGTAAAACTGATATATAGGTGGCTCTTCTTGACAAAGAGGCTTAAACAACTGTTTTTTGTTGTTGCTTTTTATATGTTGGTTTAGAAAAAAATCAACAAATCTTTCTTAATTTCATTCTTATAAGAGAGTTATAAGTTCTGATTGAGAGATGTGTTTTTTTGTCTAAAGTCTTCAGTTATGAAACAGAACATAAAAGCCTGAAAGCAGTGATACACAGAATTGTTCCCAGTTAACTGTTGACAATTCCAAATTTAGAATAACAAGGCTCCAGTGAAAAATAAAAAGCAATGATTGAAACAGATATTTGAAGTGGAGAACTCTCCCTTTTTTTTTTTCTCTTACATTTCTACACAATATTGATTTTATTTTCTCATGTTGTTCCTTTCAGAGAGTAAATCTGTCCTTCGATTTTCCATTTTATGGCCATTTTCTACGTGAAATTACAGTGGCAACTGGGGGTAAGTGGCTTTCTAACTGTTTACTTTGAGTAATTTGAGAAGAGTTTCTTGCAGGTATTTTAATTATTTTTTTCTTCCATACATGTCAGGAGAGAAACTGCAGTATTTCTTTAGGAAATTTTGCTTTCCACATAAAAGAAAATTGCAAAATATAAATATAATGAAAATTCAAGCTGCATGAGTTTAACTGATATAAAACGTTCTCAAGTGGAAGACTTTATAGTGTTAATTGTTTTCTGTTTATGCATTTCCCCCAGTAATCACATTTGTGTGTGTGTGTGTGTGTGTTTGTGATTCACAGAATCACAGAATCATCTAGGCAGGAAGAGACCTCCAAGATCACCTAGTCCAACTTCTGACCTAACACTAACCAGTCCTCCACTAAACCATATCAATAAGCTCTACATCTAAACGTCTTTTAAGGACCTCCAGGGATGGTGACTCAACCACTTCCCTGGGCAGCCCATTCCAGTACCTAACTTCTCTACCTTTTTGGTAAAGAAATTTTTTCCTAATATTTTGCATTCACAGACAGTGCTGGAGCCAAAACAAGAGAGAGAAATGTCAGCAGGTTTGGGCTGCATGAGGACAAGGGATTTAGTATCCGATGATGATAAGTGCTGGTAGAAGTACGTAACTTGGGTCAGAAAAGGAAACAAGAGAGGCAGAGGGGAACATTGTGGAGACCACAACTGCAGCATTCTCTCATCTTTCAGATGTCCAGCAAGTTCAGAGACTCTGTCTTGTGGAGGTCTGCTGAGAGGTGCAATTGGACAAGAAACATAAATAGGGGCCACTGTCACCAGTACCAGTCCTGCCCTATCCCTGGTCAAGGTTTCTTCTTCTTATGCTGTGGGTGGCCAGTTGGCCAAGACCTGAGGATGTTGCGCTGGAGCTCTGAACAGGGAGAGTACAAATAAAAGGTTGGGGCAGAGCAGCAACCAGAGCCTCAACATGAGTAGGAGCAGGAGTTCAGGTTGATGTCTGAAGTTCTGTGTTAGTATCTCCACTTTGCTACCAAAGTAGAAGAATAGAAGAGATGGACAGAGGTGAAAAAAAAGTCTGATATGAAATGGTTGGATTGCAGTCAAAATGACTAATAAAATAAATAATTGCAGAATTATGGGCTGACTTCAGTATTGGGATTTTTTCTTGGTCAGGGATGGCATTTTGATGCTGAGAGAGACCAGATGAGCTGTGAATGATCGTAATATTGGGGCTCATCTGATTTTTAGTTGTTTTGGTGGTTGACCACTGACACCTAGCTCCGTATCCTATTACTAGAGGAGCTGAATTTCATGTGGAGTGAAAGCATGGGGTAGGATGGATCCTGTACAGCTAAAGCAGTGGCAATGGGGACAATGTTCAGTCTGTAAATGCCCCCTAATTACTACTGCTGAACTTGTTTCCTTGAAACAAGTTAAGTTCACTCTTTCTTCAAGTAATTCTTTTTATTTGGCCACTCTTTTGGGTCATCACTTTTAATGAGGGCCTGTCACTGAAATGCTACTTTGATCAGGCTCCTCAACATGCCCCTAAACACATTACAAGGAGTAAAGTTTGGCTCTCAAGGAGAGCTGTGCAATAGCAATTTGCAAGGGAAAGAAAATTATTTTAGAGTAGAACATTTATGGACTATTTATTCATTTATTTAAAAACAAATAAAACAACTACAACAAAGAAAACTTGCAGATGTTTAGGGTTAACTGCAGCTTTACAGAATTCTTTTCTCTTGTTATTATAATCGATGGAACTCTGCATGATAATTCTTCTTTTTGTTTTGCTCTGCTTCTACTAAATACAATTGTACTGTAGTGAATAGATTGTGGACTATTGTCAAGCTAAATAGCACTTTAACATCATTCTTTTCAAAATAGGCCACTGACGTTAATACAGAGACACTTCTGTCCTTCATTTTACACTTCCGTAATTTTCATGCTCAAAATTAAGCATGAAGAGGTGAGATCTAGTCAATAATCACTTTTAAAATATTACCTTAATAAAGCTCAGTAACTATAAGTCATCCTGTCAATTCAGGACAGGATGCAACTTCTGCAACTTTAAGTCTTCTAAGCCCTTTTAGCAGAAAAAGATCTATTTCTATGATAACCCTCTGATAAATGTTCCACATAGGCTCTATTTGCAAAGTTTGTTACCACAAGTTATCTGTGGTGCAGTGTGACTTATATCACAGAGTCACAGAACAGTTGAAGTTGGAAGGGAACCCTGAAGGCCACCTAGTCCAAACACCCTGCTCAAACAGAGGTACCTAGACCAGGTTGCCTAGGACCATGTCCAGATGGTTTTCGACATCCTTCAAGGACAGAGCTGCCAAACCTCTCAGGGCAACCTGTACCGGTGTTCCATCACCCTCACAGGAAGTAAGTTCTTCCTGATGTTTAGATGGAACTTTTTGTGTTCCATTTTGTGCCTGTTGCCTCTTGTCCTGGCACTGGGCACCACTGAAAAGAGCCTGGCTCCATCTTTGTACCCTCCCTTCAGGCATTAACAGACATTTACAAGATCGCCCCTGAGCCTTCTCTTCTCGTCTCAGCTCTCTCAGCTTCTCATAGAACAGGTGCTCCTGTCCCTTTACCATCTTGGCAGGCCTACATTAGACTCTTTCTAGTATGTCCACTTCTCCTTTGTACTGGGGGGCCCAGAACTGGACACAGTACTCCAGCAATACTTAGTAGAGTAGAAGGATCACCTCGCTTGACCTGCTGGAGAACTGTCCCTAAAGCAGCTAAGAATACTGTTAGCCTAGCATTGGCAGCAAGGGCACATTGCTGACTCACGTTCAACTTGGTGTCCACCAGGACTCATAAGTCCTTTTCTGCAGAGCTGCTTTGCAGCTAGGTGGCCCACAGCATGTACTGGTACCTGGGGTTTTTCCTCCTGAGGTGCAGGACTTTGTATTTATCCTTGCTGAACTTTATAAGATTCTTGTTGGCCTACCTCTCCCGCCTGTGGTAGCCTAACAATAAACAGTAAGGACAGGTCCTTTTAATACTGTATGGTCTACTGTTTCTCAGTAGTCAAAGTCTTATAATGGCATTTTTATTATTAGAGATCTGGAAGACCTCAAGAGGTTATTCTTGGATGAAAAGAATGACGAAGTTAATGTGTACAGGTGTCCCAAATGACAAATGTACACTCTCTGGGGAATAGGATATGATTAATTATGCTAATGACAACACTGCAAGCTGTTTTTACCTCCGAGTCATGAATTGACAACCTTGTCAAAAGGAAAGTTGAGGACAATGATACATTAAATCCCTGTCATGATAAAAATGCCTACTATAATGTTTTCCTCTTTTCTTTATGTAGGTTGTGCTGCAGCATAGTACGGTTTCCAAGTTACTTAAGATTCCTTTTAAATTTCTGAGGTGTATACTCAACTTATTTTTCTCTTTATTTTTTATTTAGAACAGGGAATAAAAATAAGTAGTTTGAGGGCTTTACTCAGTGATGTCCTCAGCTTATGTTTAACAAAGCTATTTAATTTATATTAAATGCAAAATAATATGTTTTTATGTCAATTTATGTCATATTAATGTCAATTTATGTCATATTAATATGTCAATTGATAATGTTAATATAAGTTATATTTAAATAAATATTCAAATAAATATTTAAATTAAAGTAATTTTTATAATTACTAATTAATAACATAGTTAGCAATTTGTGGTTCTTTGGCATAGAAGTATGTCTCCTCAAATTCCTATAAACCACATTTTTAAATAATGTCATGTTCTGTTGTGATTTTTGTCTATAACTGTACGATTTTGATATTGGAAATTGCAGCAAATACATAGAAAAGGTGTTTAGAATATAACCCATGTATTTGTACAGGCAAAAAAATAAATCAAAACTCTTCCTCAAATAGATGTGTAAAACTGGTGGTTAGTTTGGGGCTAATTAATACTAGGAGCACCTGTGAGTACATGGTGACAATAACTTTCCCTTATTTGACAGTGCATTTACTTTCCCTTAGACCTGTTTTGTGGCAAAGCAGCATATAAAAGCTCCAAAACATATTAAGGCATTCTGCCAGGTCAAAATAACCGTTGATTTAGGCAATCTTTCAGGAACACTCATTAAAACAAAAACCATGTGTGCATCCTCTAAGAATCATAGAATTTTCTGACAAGTTGTTATAAACTTGGATTCTCTAGTGGGTTTTGTTGTTAATGTCATTTTTTTTGTGTGTGTTTTGTTTTGTTATGATTTTCAAGGCTGTTTCTGTTAAAACTTCTCTACCTCTTCAGAACTTTTATAGACTGATCAAGACAATTATGTCATGACTAGAACATGCTGACACTGAAGCTGTTTGCCTTGAACTGTCTGTGACATTTCATTCCCAAACAAAATGAGTTTTGCAAAACAGAAGTCAGTGCAAGTATTAATATTCTGATTATGAGTGTATATGTGAATGTTTCTCTGGCAAATTCATTTAAGTTAATTATGATATTGCTATCAAAGTGAAATTTTGTGAATTGAAATAAATTGTTACTCATCAGTTTCCAAAATGTGGTAGTAACTACTTTCAGCAAATTAAAAATGGAAATGAGGTCTGTGAGCTAAATCTTGAAGTCTCTGGTTAATTTTTCACTGAGCCTTACCTTGGGCAAATAACTACAAATTTCCAAGTTCAACGGGAGATGTAGGGCAGTGAAAGGTTGAAGTTTAGTCTGTTCTGGGACATGAATATGTAGACCCCCACTAGATGGACTAGAGGATGATGATGATCAGTGGATAGAATGGGTTAGAAGAAAGGGTTCCCTGTTTGAGCTATAGCAATATATTTAGGAACCAGGAACCCCATGAGGTGAATTAAATTAAATAATTTTATACACTTGGAGGAGCATAGCTGCTTGTGGTTTCAATTGACAGGCAGGTTTCAATTGACTGGATTGTAGCAAGGAGAGAGTATGATCCTGGAAAACCTAAAGGGAAGAAAAACTGCAAGAGAAAAAGATACAGGGGGAAACCAAGGTGGAGGTCCCTGCTATTAGGATAAGTGGTAGACATTTAATAGATCAGCAATTTCAGTAGTAGCTCCCAGTGGGCAAGCTGTTGCACCATTGTGTCATGGAGCACAGATGACTGGCACAGGACAGAAAAAGAGGTGTGAATGAAAAGATAAAACTTCAATGTTACAATTCTTTGGTGTAGTCTATGTTTTATATCACACAAGTTACTATGCTGTCAGTGAGTGAGTTCTTCAGGTATGCAAATTTAGAAATACAAATATTGTAAAAATGAGGGAAGAACAAAGAGAAAATAATTGTATCAGGCTTCTATGCCTATGTGGAAAAACAAACAAATTAGCATGCTTAGTAATAGGTTACAGTATGCAAACTGCCAAATTATAGGAGAACAGATTATAAACTGAACAAGGCAAGAACAATAATCTGATGATAGGCAGAGATCACTGCTCCAGCAACCATGTTGTCTGTAACAACCTGGACGTTCCATGAAAATATCACATCTTTATAAATTATAAAATGTATATTACCAAGAAGAAGTAAAAATTAACAGAAAAACAAAAGATTAATATTTAGTGAAGGAAGGCAAAAGGAGTGAGTGACATGGTTATTGCTTTGTGAAAGCTTAGCTGATTCATGATGGGTTGATCACAGGTGGTTCTGGAGGGGGAACTTGGGTGAAAGTGCACAGAATCTGAAATAACTCTACCATGAGTTAAGAGCATTGGAATAGCCTGCAGGCAAATTTACAGGTGAAATTAATAGATTATAGAGAAAGGATGCAATTCATCTATCTGTGTTGACATCTATGTCCATGTTTGTCATCCTTAACTCACGTACAGTCAGTAGAGATGTAATCGATATAGTCAGTAGTCAATGAACACCAAAGGCAGATATTTAAAGCAGGCTGGATGAACTGCCTCTTGTATCTAATTCTCTGTTTGTCAATGTATTATATCACTACAAAGAGAGCTTGGGGTGATGAGTTCAGGTATGGATGTTTACCATTTTTAAGTCTGTGTGGGTTAACCATAGGGTTATTTTATCAGCTAGCACAATGAAGGTTTCAGAAATGTCCATCTAATCCATGAAATATCAAATGCACAAATACATATTCAGGAAAAAAAAAAAATGTGTTGCAGAGAAAAAGCATTTATTAACAACAAGGAACTTCTGTTAAAAAGTTTTCAAATGCTAAATCAGTCAAAACATAGTTAACATGGCACCTTGTAGACAACTGAAACATAGCACTGAAAATAAAATATTTTGGAAGTTTAAAATGACATGGGATTCCGAATACAGCATATATTGGCCAAAACTAACCAAGGAAGTTAGAGGGCTGATGAGGATATACGGGAATTATAGCATCAGGAGCTAAAACAATAAATGTGCAATAGGTTTTGTAATAAAGTAGGGATGGGCCTTTGAAAAACAAGCCATATATTTCTACATTTCTGTAGCTTACTGCTCAGAGATCTGGAAACTAGACAGCCTGTCAGACACTTCCACAGCATTCGACAGACACAAAGCACTGACACATTTCAGCAGAGCAATCAGCTGTTCCATCCTGTGATATTTGAGAGGACGATTGCTAGTCATCTTGTTGGGAGTTTGCTAGTCATCTTGTAGGGAGTAGGGTCCCCTGGAGGACTGGGGACCTGGCATTTACCTGAGAGTGGCAATTCATTGTCATATTGCACTGCTGAAGTTGGAGCAAGCAGTTTAATTTGTAAAGACTGCTTTAAGAAGTGCTACAAAGCTACGGGGGGAAGGAAAAAAAGAAAGAGAGAACTTCTGCTAAATGATCCTACAATGGAGGTGCATTCCTTAGCAGCAGGCTTAGGGCTTATTTAGAATAATTCTTACTGTGGCCATGCTGTCTGAGCATTCCTACTACCATTAATAATGGAAAGAATACCAGACAAAAAAACATCCCAAAATGAAAACACACTGTTTTCAAATAAACGTTTGCAATTTTCTAAAATTGAAATCAAGAACCCTTTGTATGATCATGTTACTGCCTAAAGGCAGGTTTTGTCGTAAAATATTTTTACTTACTGAAGAGAGAGGTCTTTTTTCATCTAAGATGACAATACACAGCCTTTCATCAAAACTGCAGATGTTTTACCCAGTAATGAATGATTCAAGGCAAATCACAGGCATTGAAAATGGTAGAATATAGTTTCTGTTTAAAACTGCTGTTATTGGAGCCTGTGCTGATGAGCAACCATGAAGCACCTGAGCACAGCCTCTTAACTCACTAGTTGGGACAGTAGGTTCACATCTTTTATTCTTATGAGAAAGAGTAGTAGTTATTCTAGTATCAAACTGTTTAGAAATGTGCATGTAACTTGTGGGAAAGTAGCAAGAGAGGAAGAATCTTGAGTTAATTAGTTAGATTGCTGCTTAAAAGTTTAATTTCTATACATTTTGAGGAGGGATACTATGAAAAATAATTACCAAACTGCACAGAATTGTAATTTTGCATCACATTTTGCAGTACTTTACTTCCAGGGGAAAAAAAAAAAAAAAAAAAAAAGGAAGTCAAAAAAGACAGCATGCTACTGTTAAAGGAGTAAGGCCTGAGGCTACACTTCCTGAGCTCCGTCTTTTTGTGTTGGCCCACAGAGTAATACATCTGAGCAGGAGGGAAATCTGTCCCCTGTTCTATGTAAAAAGAAGGATCCAGATGGTTAGGATCTTAGATTGGAAAGGGTGATGATGGCTGTGAATTTGAAGCCTGGGATTAGCCTGTATTAGTGGAAGTTTATCAGGAGATTTCCAGACCTCAGAGGACAAATATGCTCATGTGTTTCCTCGTATCATTCATAAATTTTCTTAAGCTTTAAAAATAGTGGGTAGATGGAGTAAATCTGTCTGGGTTATTTTACTGGGATATCTGGAGTATCACTGAGTGGTGCATCGTGTTGGAGCCAGTCAGAAATGTGGGTCAGGGCTTTTCTGGTCATTCCTGTTGCTCTAGACCCTTTAGCACAGGAGCCAGCAGGAAATGTGTTCATTACTTAATGAAGAGCTCTTTGATAACAAAAGTCATTTTATGGACTACAGCTGTTAAATGGCAAAGGTGATATAAAGCAGACAGTACATCACAATGTTTCTAGCCAATATCAGTGACTCAGGCTACCTTGTGTCCATTACAGGGGATTACACTTGTCATCACCAGTAGGCAAATAAGGACTGTGGAGAGCGGGCTATTAACTGGCAAATATCAGCTCACAGAACTGCAATCTTTTTACCTCTTCGCATCTTGTCTTTTTCTCATGTCTTATATTACAACACAGGTGTTAGTATTTTTTTCCTCCCTGTATAGCTTCCTTTGCCTTTACTCCTGTGTCAATATCCCTTCCGGAGCTACCTTTCCTCCTTCTGTAAGAGGGAGCCCTCGTATCAGCTTCCCCTGAAATTCTGTTTTGTCTTGCTTTCCACCAGTGAACTCTTAAAATATTTTATGTTCCTGCCTTATGCTTTATCCTTAGAAATTGGCCCAGAAACAGGGCAAAAATAATGATAAGCTTTGGGGAGGGGAAATCCATATGCCTTGACATCACTCTGACATAGTGCACGACATAAAAGGGCATTAGCCTATTTACGGCTGAAGTTTACAAGAAGTAGTTGCACTGAAGTGGTAACAGGACTTAAAATGGTGACATTTGTATTTGTCTGTATGGTTCTGTTTCATAAAGTAACAGATAATTGCCAAAGCATTTGCCCACATGGAATGTCAAACGAATGCTTAAATAATTTTGCACATCAGACAATAATAACTTGAATGGCTTAATGTTAGTGTAAACAGCCTTCAGGATAGCCAGCAACTGCTTCACTGAACATTGGGAAATTGTAAGGTATAGGTTGTGTCTAAAATGAATCCACTACTTTTTCTTGTAGATTTTTATAGTAGGCATAACTTACACTGTCCTTTTTTGTAGCATTGAAAAGTTTAAATAATATTGTGCTTTTACATCATAATAAAAATTTTAATGCATGACAAGTCTTTATTTCTGTCTCCCACAAAACACAGTGTTTATTTGTTTTGTTGCATGTTTCTAAGTTTGAAAATGAAACTTCAATCCATTTATGCCTTTGTTTCAATATTCTTTGTAAAAGCTACTGCCTACGTCCAGTCTCATAAAGCTTTACGTGGCTTTATTTTGCATTTCCTATCCTATAACACCCTCTTCTAGCTCCTATTCTCATTGTAAAAGATTGAAAAACTGAATGTTGCATATCTCAGCTGAAAAGTCATTTACAAAGAAAAACAAATATATATATTTCCAAACCAACACCAGGCAACTGAAAGCTAGTGAGAACAATGGGTAATTAATGGGTATTTAATTTCTTATTAGAACAGAAAATTCCTGATAAATAGTGGAAAATAGGCCTTTCGTTGCTATAATACAGTGTTGCATTAAAATGATGTATTGATGTGGAAGTCCTGGACCTAAGGAAATGTTCTTAGTCTGAAAACCTTCTAAGATTCATAAAATATTACTTGTATATGCCTGTTTCAAACAGTCAGAATAAAATAAATATAAAAAAAATGTTGCAGTTGGTTACATACTTTTATTTATTTATTTATTTATTTTTAAAGGAAGTAATTCAAAGCATAGATCAATCATAGAGATCAATCAGGCTGGGAAATGTGTTGAAAATGCAGTTCATATGCAAAGGACTGCTCTAAACTGCAGTATTTCTAGTAAGAGTCAGTCTTATTATTTTGAATTCTGCCCAATTATAATTAATAGCTGTCCTTTTCTAAAAGTTAACATACAACTTTGACAAAAGCTATTCCTGGTCCTCCTAAGTAAGGTTTGTTTGAAAGTGCTGAATTCCTAATAATATCAATTTCTATGTAAAGGGCTTGATCCTATAAGTGTCATGGTGAAGGTTCTTTCTTTTTGCCTCTCAGAAGCAAACTTGTAGAAATTCAGGCTTCTGTAAATGTAAGATTAAATTTTTTGATGTGAAATTATGTACACTATGTGATGCTATTGTTGACTGGTACCATGGCACCATGTACTTTTGCTGACTGTTCATAACAACCAGGGAAACTGAGGGCTTCATCTCTTCCATATCCGTAACTGTCATGCATGTATATTTATGTTATTGATCATGAAATACTGATTAAATTCATATTGTTCCTTATGTTTCTGGTAAATTCTATGGACTACTGCACTGACTGTTTTGCCTGACTCATTTGACTTCCCTAAGAAGCCTGTTAAAATAACTAGTAACAGAAAAAAAAAGTCTTGGTCTTCCTGCTTCTGAAGCAGATTGTAAAGCTCTACATATTGCCACAGGATGTTCCCCTAATTGCCTGTATTTTGTATAAGGACAGCTCCACAACACTTCACAGTAGCTGCTTTGTTAAAAGCATTTTCTACTACCGAAGGCAGAACCAATACTCACATCCACCCCTTTTCTGAAATAGCAGAGCAACAGAAATGATTACCCTAGTCAAAGGGTAAAATATGAAAGTCTATATTTTCCAAAAGACATTTACATAGAACATTAATTACAAGAAGAAGAGACTATTTTGCACAAAGTTTTTGCATATTAGTAGATAAAATGTCTTTTATTATTTCAGGATAAATATTAGAAATATTATGGTTGGAAGAAGCTCATAAACTTTTGTCAGTTCAACTAAATGGTGCTTTTAAAGCTATGATGCAGTGGCAGTCCTATCTACCCAGTTAATACATTTTTATTGTAGAAATTAAGGGGCCTTTCTCCACTTTTTTTTTTTTTTTTCCCTGTCCAGTTTAATACCTTAAAAAGTATTTCAACCACTCGTATGAAGATGTAGTGAAAAGTTTTTAAACTAGCTCAAGGTTAGTCCAACAACTAAGCATGTATGTTGTATTATTTTTGTAATTTAATCTAATACTTCTGCATTGCACTACATTAGCTTTAGTATCTCTAAAACAATGCAATGCTATGTGGTATAGATGTGCTTATAAAAGCTTGATTTAAGAAACAAAAAAAAAAAAAAAAAAAAGAATAATAAAAAAGAAAAAGCATAATTCAAAGAACTGTTCCATAAATTCCTCAGAGAATCTGAACTTTTGTATTTTAGTAAGAAGGAAAAAAGAATTATAAGAAAGAGAAATCTTGAAAAAAATGCACCAGTTTCCAGCTTGGAATATCTTGGAAGAGAAGCTTATTCCTTCCCCCTTTTTTTTCACTTCAAGCTTACAAATTCATTGGGCACTGACAATATGTCCAAAGCATTTTTATCAGGAGTGTGGAGTTTTTGGTTGCTGTGCAGTAAGCAGCTTGTTGTTATCTCAGAGAAAAGTTTGAAAGCTTAGGCAGGCTTAATGAAAATCAAAGAAGGATTTAAAAGCAAACAATGAAATTATTGCTGGAGAAATATAATTAGCAAAATAAATTGCATCCTAAAATATTTCCAAAGCAGACCATGGGGACCCAGTGTCAGTCTTCACTAATGAGGAAGCAAGAAATATTCTGGGGAAGCCACAAGAAGGCAGCAAAAACAAGACTGGAACAATCCTACTGATAGTACAGCCTCACATTAAGAGGCTATTTTGTCACTTAGTTTTACGTTACCAGCTGCATTATTAAAAATATATTTTCTTTCTTCCTGTTATTAAGTGTCTGCTTTGTCGTATCCAAAATTACTGATTGCCCATAATTTCCATTTCCTACCCATGTTTCTCAAGACTGCTAGTGAGTATGAAAAACTTGTGAATCAAATCTTTTTTGTAAACCTTTTTATGCTTATTGCTTCAGATAAAATATTATAATTTCTCTATTTGGGATCTGTCAATGTCAGAGGAAATGTCTGCTCCTAGAACTTCACTATGAACTCTAACAGAATGTAGATTTTCTTAATGTCTTGAAGGTACTGTTCTGTGGATGTGATGATTGTCCTGCTTTGACTCTTGGGGAATTTTAAGAAAAGCAAATTCCTGCTACATAGGTTGCATTCCCTGCAGTTTGAAAACAGGGTGCATGCAACTGCTGTCTGAGTCACATTATGAAAAATCACTTGTCCGTTGCAAGCTTCTTCATTATAACATCATCCATCCCTTGGCAACAACCTTGTCTCAAGCCAGTCCTTGCTAAATTCATTACCCTTGCAAATTGTCAGATTGATATCAGTCTGTTTTCTGAAACCAAGGCATTGAAATAAACAGGTTACTATACATCTTTTTCGGTTTTGACCTGGGACCTAAATTTCTTCACTCGCTTCCACTTCTCCTTAAAATTTTGGCCTTGACTCCATTCACATCCTCTTCTCCTTCCTTCTGTCAACTATTTGACTAAATAACATGCCCAACCTTCAAGCTTTCTCCTGCATCATACTAATAGTTAAATTTTGTGATAAAGCACAGAACTAATGATAAGATTGTTTAAAAAAAAAGAAAAAAAAAAAAAAAAAAGAAAGAAAAATATTTTTTGTTCTTTTCATGGAAAGTTTACCTCAAAAGTAGACATTTGGTTTTGTGTTTTATTTCCACTTACTTTGGACAGTTTCTTCTATCTATTCCCAGATATTGATATTCCAGACTATTCTAGATAGGGTTTTGTTTCAGATCTTCAAATGCTAAGTACATATAATAGTAATAATTCCGCACATTATATATGCCCCTGTTTCAGTCTTCAAAAGCAACTTGTGTCCATGTTTTTCTAGTTTGTCTCCAGGAAACAATAAGGCAGCCAACATCACTAACTTGCTGTTCCTTTTCTGCCTGAACTGACCAGTTCTGATCTTAGCTCTTAAAAATTAGGGGATGAATATACACAGGGCTGGGGCCATCAGTGCGTCTCCTTCAAGTGTTATAGGTTCAAAGCTGCCTCGTGTTGCCAGAGACAACATTGACATAACTTAGCATGCAGAGTCTGTCCTGCTGTTCCTGTTAGAAGTGTTTTAATTTCACCTATTATCGTACTAAACAATCTATGCCAGATGACGTATAGCCATCCTGTCTTTAACCAACCTGAAAAAAAGAAAACAAGACCTTGTAAAATTGCATCATGACCCTTAATGCCTGGGGCCAGTTACCTGGAAAACACATTTTCTTAAACTTAACTTAAATTGAGGTTGTTTTAAGGATCAAGGGGCTCCTTTGGTTTGCTAAAAATTATTGTGAAATTATACTATTGTTTCATCAATGAAATAAGTGCTTATTAATTTAAGAGGTTATTAATTGGAGTGAGCTAGTTTGATGACTTTGGTGACTTTGGTGACATTCAGCTTGAGCTGAATGGCAGTAGTTGTGCGATTTCATAATGGAAGATGCAGTGAAGCCAAATAAAACAAGGTGTTATTTGGCAATGGCTTAAGAGTGCAACAAAAGTCAATTTCTATAAGCCTTTTTTTTTTTTCTTGTTCTTCTTTTTTACTGCAGTTTATGTTCTGTTTTCATTCCTTACCTTATGTGTGAGAGGCATGAAACATAAAAGAATAAAAATATCTCTGGAGTGTTTACTATGATTCTTAAGTTTTACCTATTTTAGTCCTATGGAGTAAAATAAAGAATTTCCTTCTGTGGAGTAGTTTTCTATGAAGTGGGATTAAAAGGCATTATAGGTTTTATACATTTTATTTTCAGATTCCTATCCCATAATTTCTACCTGTCTCACAAAAAGAATTGCAACCAGTATTTTAAGGTCAAAATTATGTTTATTAATCCATCAACCACATTTGGTTGATTAATCCATCAGCCACAATGACATGACTCTCCTTGGTCATAAAAGTTTAGGTCCACGTGTTCAGGAAAAAGTCTTCAAGCATTCTTCAAAACAAGTTATGTTCTTAGCGATTCTAATAAATTCTTGGCTTCTATTAAATAGTAGCATGGAAGAAAAGCCACTTCTTGCTTTGGAAGAGATATATTTTCACTGCCCTTCAACAGCCAGCCAGTGGCTCAATTAGATACATAAAAATTTATCTTTAAAGAGAACTTGTGTGTTTTTACAAACACTTTGTTTACGCTTCTGCAGCTGTAGCTTTTATGACCATTTTAGTTGTTAACTCCAACTTCTAGTATAAACATGGGCTTTTGATAACACAGAAATTAGAAAGTTGTGCACTCCACTGTAAAAATGTCCAAGAAATAATAATTGGCACTAATTCAAATGTATTCACTCAACACGTAGTAAAACATTTCAGTGGAGCAACTTGTGTTCTCTTGCTACTTCCAATAACTTGGACTTCTTCAGAATCTTGCCCTAGATTTAAAACTGAAAAAAATATATTTATTCAAATTTTAATAGAAGCATTATGAATCTGTCTACACTGTGAGTGATCAATAGTTTTAACCTATGTGAAAAGTAACTCAAATATTACTTATCAAGCACTTTGGACATTTGAAATGACAAACAATATCATTGTTTTAAATATCTTGTTTTCACTGCTAACTATGTGGGGTTTATTCTCTTGCTGTTACTGAAAAAAACAGTTTTGCTGGAAACAGAAATGGAACACAAGTATAATACCTATCCATAAATGTACATCTTAAAATAAGGTCAATTATATATTATAACAGTTTAGTTATCAATTATTCAAGTAAATTTAATTAAATTTCATGCAAACTAGAATGGTGATAAAATGTGCATTTATCATGGTAAATGGTGCATTTGGTTTAATGTGAAATAAAAAGGTAGAAAAATATATGAAGTACACTTTATCCTTCATATAGTTTAAAATCTATGTGCTTGGAAGTTTGTAGTGTAGAGTTTCATGCGTATATTTTATTGACAGAAAACTAACCTACTTCTACCATATATTCTTGTTAGGATTAAGGAGATTTGAAAGATGACAGTTTTAATGAATCTTATAAGACATGTTTTCCTTTCAAATGTGTTGAAAGTAGTAATCTTTCAGGGAAAAATATAGTTCTGGCTAGGCACAGTCAAGAAGATTCTGAGATACTTCTGAGGTTGAAAAGTAGTTGTTTTGAAATATAGCTGTGTTGACATCTTGTTTTGTTTTAAATTTAGTAATTTTAGCAGTCAGTATAGATATTAAAGGTCAGCTCTGCTCACAGAAGCACCTTAAACTTATCAAATGTTTGAAAACTAAAAAAAGGCATCCTTTGCAGCACATTTTTTATTCTGCGCTTCCTATTCAGATGTTTTTGTTTTTGTTTGGTTTGGTTTGGTTGTTATTTTATTTATTTATTTATTTATTTTCTAATATACTTTTTTTCTAATATACTTTTTTTTTTTTCTAATATACTATATATGTAATGTGAATATGAGGTAGAAATCCAAATTAGAAATATTTCTAAAATAGATAAAATATTTCTAGAAATAATTTCTAATATATAAGTATTTGGATTTCTACCTCATATTCACATTACAAGGATATCACAGTTGGGTAGTTTTTTCCACATTTTGTTTCTGGACAATGTCTTATTCAATGGAATGGAATCACTCCTTATGACTTGCTACTTCTATTGGGTTGCATGATAGTTTCTCTCATGCTTGCCATGGTGCATCTCATAGAAAACAGCTCTATGGGAGACATCTTTTACCCTTACTTCTTTAGATGCAATTGATTGCTGAAAGCTACACATGGTAGCTTTCTTACTTCCACAGCTGCTTGGAAAGTCTTGTTGGTGTGATCTATGTGAAACTGCTCATCTAATAGAGATTTTTTTCTCTAATCATAGGCAGCAATGATACATATTAAACTGTTTCTTCCTCTTTTATCTGTCCAATGTTCCTTTTGGAAAAATGTTCTTTTCAGAAAACTAGTGCATGCTTTAAAGAGCACACAAATTCCAAACCATGGAGCTACCTACCACCCTGGTACCAGTTTGGCATTAGCAAGATGGTTCAACTTTGAAAAAAATCTGAAATGTGTTCTCTGCCCATGTATATCCCTCTGTATTATGGGTATATGAATGATCCATATGTAGCCTTTTTTCATGGGGATTATAATGACTTATTCGTTCTTCAGCATTGCCCTTAATTCCTTCCCTCCACTTGTCAGAAGCCAGACTACTGCAAGAGTAAACAGCACAGTCAGTAGGAAACTTACCGGGGCATTGTCACTAAGGCATAACTTACTGGTGTGCCTGTTAATTGTACTGCAGCTGAATAGCATTTCTGTAGAAGAATGATGGTTGTGTTATAACAATTAAGCTACGCATTTTGATAATATGGCAAATAGCTTTCTCACCTCAGTACATTAATTTAAAATTGGGACAGTGTGGGATAAAAAGATCCTGTTTAGCAAGCAGTCAACTTGTCCTTTAAGCCAGTCAGCACTGAAAGTGTATTTATTGGATAGTACTGTGAAACAGGTGGTCTCCAAAGATAACAATGTACCAGGAGAAACCTCAGTCAAAATAAAACGTAAGGAGTAGCAGAAAGGAGAGCTCATTTTGAACAGGATTACAGAGATCTTGTCATCTCATTATTTTCTGTGGCAGACTAACACTCCTGTTAATATTCTGACTTCAAATAATCTAACTTCATTTCTTCAGTCTGTTCAGTCTGTGTTAGAGTCTCCTTTTTCCTTTTTTTTTTTTTTTACTTTTATTTCTATCTCTTTTTAAACTAATGTCTCTAGATTCTACACAACTGGAAATGTGAACTTAGTAATATGATATTGAGCCATTGATCAAAAGTTCTATCAAAAGAAAAATATTTTCTTCTCAGAATATTTCTGCATGTGTTAAGTATTATCACGCATTCTTTTGTCCCATATTTCTGTGTAATGAGTTTGTAATGTCTGAAATGAGTCCCACATGACAGAAAATTGCACAGCTTGGTGGGACCTCATCCTCATAGGTTAACAAGGAGAAAAGCCCCAGCCAGCTCAGCTAGCATCACTCGTGTTATCACGAACAAAATGCAGAGCTCTTCATAATTCCTAAAGGTGGTGGCCTATATGGCTCTAGTGTCTCCTGAAAAGTCTACTTTTCCTTAATATTGAATAGGCATCCTTTTGTGGGGAAAGAGGCAAAAGCTAATTCAGGCAGATAGTCTATATCCAGAAGTAGTTTATGGGAATTTTGTACTCAGCACAGTAAAGAAATGTGGCCTTATGTGGCTCCAGAACGATTACAATTCACAAATAGTTTCTTTAATTTGGGTATAACTGTCAGAGAGAAGAAATAACTGTTTGTGAGAATGTGAGGAAATGCATCTGAACATGCATATTCTTTTTTATATATTTATAAATTAAAAATGTATAAGTCATATACATGACTTTGGGATTATGAAAAATATGAATTACTTCTTTAAACTGATATAAAGCCATGGAAGTCAGCTATATAAATCCACTTTTAAGAGCCTGAGAAATTTTGATGTCAGTAAGGGTCATTTTACTAAGGGTCATTTTACTAGTTTGCTGCATGCCATAAAACTGTGATGAAAAAATCTGGATTCCCTTCTAAATAAATTATTTATATTCCTTTTCCAATGGTAATATTGAATTTTGGTTGTGGCCGCACTTTTTATCTGTTCTTTGATGACCTCTCCTGGAGATTTTCTTCTGTGTCATCCTGGAAGTTTAGTGGATTTTGCTTCCTGTAGGTAGGAGCAAAGGCCATTGAGCCAGTCATGAGCTTTTGAAAAACAATTTTTTTCTCCGTTGAATTTAATCTGACATGGGTGTCTCAGGCTTTTACTTGTTTCTGTCCATTACGTTGTTTTTTTTCACAATATATGTTAGACTTGAATTTCAAACAGATGACTCAATGAATACTTTTTTTTTTATTATTTATTTAATCTCTGGTTATATCAAGTCTTTCTGCCCTGTTGACAGTCTAAGAGTTTCAAACTGATTTGTCTCCTGTCTTACTTTCTCTAGTCACTTCATTGTCTTCTTGCTGTTATTTTGGCTTCTGTGTATCATTTTTATCTAGCAATGCTCCCATTTTGCAGACCATTTCTGCCTATATTTCATCACATTCTTGAGCATTAAAGTGGTTGAAACAGAACCTTTAAGCTGAAAGGTCAGCATTATCTTCTTAAAATCCATAGGAAATATGTTATTGATTTCAGCAATAGTCGGATAAATCTGTGATGCAGTTTAGACTAATCCTTCTACTGTGTATCATCATTACCTGAAACTGAAAATTGTTTGATGGCGGAGCAATTCCATTTATGACATGCTTATGCTAAGTCTCACCAAAAAAAAAGACTGAATCTCTTATTATGGACTCTGCACAGGACAGCTATATAAATAATCATAGAATCATTAAACACTTTAGATTAAGAAGGACCTTCAGAGATCACTGTGTCCAACTCTGTGCTCAAGGCAATAAGTGAGTCTTGCCTGAAATATTTATTCTTTCAATGTATATAAAATATATAAAATGGGGAGGTATTTTTTTTTAATTTAAAATCAATACAAGAATTGCAATAAAAGTTGGGATTAAGTATTTTAATTTCAAAGCAATATCAAGGAAGTAGTACAACAGAATATGCTTAAGACAGGAATAAAAAAAAATCTAACTAATATAGGGAAAAGAATTAGGCAGTGTGACTGTAGTCATCCCTGCTTCATAAATACTCATCTGACTTTCAGGTTCAGTTGTAGTCAGAGGGTAAAAGCCCTTGTAGACTTAATGGAGCAAGGCAGGTCATGGTCATGGGAGACAAGGACCCGTTACAATTTTGTTACCATTTATTCCACTTAATTTTTGTGAGACTGCAGTAACTTCTTTAACAGCTAAAGTCATCTTCATGTTATTAGACCAATTAACTATTTTTATCTTAATAAGGTGTTGCACAGTCCTTGGATAAAATTATGGATTTACCTCACAAAGGTGAAATGAACTACATCAAATATTTTTTTTTTCTTTCATCTATTCAAGAAAATCAGTGAATTAAAACCGCTGGCCTAAAAATTTATTTTGTGTCACAACAACTATAAGCAGGTTCCAACTCAGTGGCATCACAGGAGTAAAGCTGAGGAAGAAACAGATAAAAGTTTGCCTCCATAATGAGAGTGGAGAAATTTTAAGGAGACATTGAGTGGAAGAATCTCATTAGAAGAGCTGATTGATATCCATGGAAACCTTCTCAACCTTGTAAGAAGGTTGAGAAAATAAATAACCATAGGAATAATTACTGAATAAGACTCAGTGCAATGTTATCAGTTAACTGGAGGATTAAAATGAGGAAGCATTTAGATTTGGCCCCTCCTCTAAGCCATCAACAAAATGAACACAGTGTATGTATGAATTTGTAATGCAATATGCCTTTTTTGAAGGAAAAGTTTCCATGGTAACATGGCAGAAAATCGATAAATGAGTTGTGGTGTGATCTCAAAAGTGCCTCACCTCCAGGTAAAGTTTGATGCAGTATGAAAACAGTATAGTTATCAGCAAACTGCAGACAGTTTGTGTAATTCAGCTGGCCACTTAATTTTATTCATGGATGACTCTAACCTCATCCTGTAAGATCACCCTATTCTATAACTCTAGTTTCTCCAACAGTACAATTTAAGAATGAAATTGTTCTGCCCCATGGGGCAGCTGATAACAGCTTCAATAGTCATACAGTAAATACAAAGAACTCATGACTAGATTAGTTTAACAGGTTTGCTAGTGTTTTAATGACTTTGTTCTCCATTATATGTTCTGTTTCCTAGTATATCAGCTTGATCTCATTAAACTGCTGAGGTTAGAAAGATAATTCACAAAAATTCTCATTTACAGAATGATTTTTTTTTCAGGCAGAATTTCTTATTAGTTTGAAAATTAATGAATATATCACAAAATATACATGTACTAGTCCTGTATACATTTGCCTTCAGTTAGTCATAGTAAAGGTGATCTCTAGACACAAATGAATCACAGAATTGCAGAGTGATTGAGATTGGAAGTGACCTCTGGAGGCCATACGGGCTAAACCCCCTGCTTAAACAGGGCCACCCAGAGCAGATTGCACAGGCCATGTCCAGGTGGCTTTTGAAGATCTCCAAGGAGGGATATTCCACAGCTTCTCTAGGTAACCTGTACTAGTTCTTCATCAACTGCTGAGTTAAAAAGTGTTTCCTAATACAGACAGAAAGTCCTTTGTTTCAGTTTGTGCTCATTGTCTTTTGTGTTGTCACTGGGCACCACTGAGAAGAGCATGGCTCCATCTTCTTCACAACCTCCCTTCAGTTGTTTGTATACATTCATTGATCCCCCCCCATGAGGCTTCTGCAGGTTAAACATTCCCAGATCTCTCAGCCTTTTCTCTTTAAAAGAGTTGCTCTTTTAAAGAGTTGCTCTTTTAAACTCTTTAAAAGAGTTGCTTCAGTCCCTTAATTATGTCATTAGTCCTTCACTGGACTCTCCAATAGCTCTGTATCTCTCTTGTGCTGGGGAGTCCAGAGCTGGATTCTACACTCCAGATGTGTCCCATCAGGTCTGAGAAGAGGGGAATGATCACCTCCCTTGACCTGCTGTCAACACTACTCCTAATGTAGCCCAGGATACTAAAGAGCATACTTTGAACACAAGGTCACACTGCTAGCTCACATTCAACTTGGTGTGGACCAGGACACCCAGGTCCTTGTCTGAAAAGCTGCTTTTCACATGATTTGCTCCTAGTATATACACTTCAAAATAAATAAATAAATAGAAAAAGAAACAAACAAAACCACAAAATTTGAGCTCCAACCAATACTCAGATTACTCAAAAGATATTCATAAATGCTGGCAGTATGTGTCTCTATACTAGTGTCATCAAACCTCAAGACGACAGTTTCCCAAACTGTGTTTATTTAAAGGCATGCTTATCTACTTTGCCTCAAATAATTATAAAATGGACCTAATCAGTTACTTCACATCAGTTATGCCAGCTGTGACTTTGGACCAGCGATGAAAACAGATGTTTAAGATAAAATTTCAATGTAAATGGCATGCTATAAATCTAACTGCAGACTCTCATTGTTGTAGAACTTGAAGGAAAGACACCTGACTGCTTTCAGCTGTGATGAAAGGAGTATCACAAAGCTTTGCTTCCACCCTTGGTGCTTTCTTGCTATCAACAAAGGTTATACATTCATATGACTTTCAACAAAGGTTGTACATTCATATGACTTTCATCTGCTAATTTACTGAAGACAAAGAGCAAAGAACATCTGGCAGTAGAATATCATAGTATATCTAGCTATATACTTTAATGGGTCTCATTCCATTGATTCTGTATATATAGCACATACTCTTATGACGGCAGAATTAGAAAGACTTAAAATCTGTGGAATTAAAAAGCCCTCAAAGTTCAGAAGAATGACTTTTTTTTTTTTTTTTTTTTTTTTTTTGCTTTCTTCAAGAAATAACTGAATTTGCTTTGTGCTTGTAAAAGTTTTTGTTTGTTTGTTTTGTTGGTGAGATCACTTTTTTTTTTTTTAACTGGTGTTCATTGTGGATGTCTTTATCAAATAAAGTTTAGTTTTGTAATGTAACTAAATCTCAGCACAGTCTGATTGAATTCTATTTGATTGCATTTGTAAAGGTGTTCCTTGTGTGGGGTCCTGTTACTGCAAAAGATGTCTCACTTTCATTACTATGTATAGTAGAGGCTTCATTACACAGCAGCAATGAGAGAGAGAGAGACTGCAAAGGTAGTAGACACTCAATTAATTAACATTTGGTCTCAGTTGAGGAGAGAATATAGTATGTCACACTGAGTAAAGACCATTTCCAAACAAACTAAACCTCTAGGAATAGGTTACTTAAAATTGCATGCTTCTTAGCAAGGCAATGAAAGAAAAGGTTGGTACAGGAAAAATGAGTTTGTTGACCCAGGAGAGCATTTGATAAGTCTTTTTATAACAGGGTAAACATTAGGTAGTGCCTGAAAGTAAGATTGTGAATTCTTAATGCCAGATCAACTTCCTTCCCTGTAAAGTCAACTGATAACCTGTCAGGAAGGTTTCTTAGGCAGCTTGATAAAAAATACCTTACCAACCAGCATGCAATTTTTCTTCCCATTTATTTGCTGTTTCAGAAGTTACAGTCACTGCCTGAAGTAAATCTTCATAGCAGGGCATTGTAGCACTACAGAACCTTTTCACTTTGCTCACAGTATAGGAATTCACTCCCATTAAGAGGCTGTTGTTGAGAAACCAAGAGCAGCCCATACCTGATGAGCTAAAGGAATGTATTACCTTGCACTCTGAGAAATGGGGTAAGGGTGGGTTGCACCTGGTGATGGTAGATGATTTATCTCAGTCCTGTTATGTGCTCATAACTCTGGTATCAAAACCTGTAAGTGTGCCAATAAATAAAATAAAGAGTACTTTGTTGAACTGCAGTGTCAAAATATGTGAAGATGGCATCAATAGGTGGACAGAAAATTACACATCAATTGGACGTGTGTTTGCGACAGCAGCTAAGGCAGCTTATGAGAGCTAGTAGTCCTCTACTGTGCTAGCTACTTCCACTACTATTTGGTACAAGAGGAAAAATAGGCGTTAAATGTTGTTTAACAAACAAACAAACAAACAAACAAAAACACTGTGTTATGATACTGCCAAAAATTTTACAAAGTATACAGGACACGTAACACCAATAATAAGTTAAAATTAAAAGAGTTGCTCTCTTATGCACAGAATTCCTTGCCCTATTCTTTTTGCAAAAAATCCCTCTGTTAGAAATGCATAGTTAAAACTAGACACTGAAATCTCTACAGAAATTTGTTGCAGAAAGTCAATTGCAGAAAAGGTCACGTTAACTTGGAGATAAGAAGACTTTCATATGGAAAGACACAAAGTGTTGAGTATGCACTGCCTTGGGAAATAAAGGACTTGATTACAAACTTAAAGTATTTAAAAGGCCAATGAAATTATCATAGGAAAGATCTGCTCAGATTAAGGAGGATGGCAAAGCAAAAAACTTGGACTTGTACTATTTTGAGAACTGACAGGAAAAGCAAATTTCTGAGCACAAATGGATAAGTAGCAGTGAAAAGTTAAGATGAAATATTCAATCTGTGCAGCTGAATAGTGAGTGCTACACTGCAAAGGGCTAAAACTTCAAAGTTGGTATCTTAAATTCCTTTCTTAATCAGCACTAAAAGGAAGAAAAACTAAGTGCTTTGGTAAATCCTACCATCTTTTATTAATGTATCAACAGATCAGCTGTGTACTTTCTTTTCCAGCACCTAGTTCAGAAAATATTTGGCTGACAATGAATAAAATTAAAGGATATCAATCCAGTCAATAGTTGCAGACCAAAATTGCATGAATTAGATGTCAGGTGTTACTTTTTCCCTATGTTCTCTCTGTGCGGTAGATTTTGCTCAAAGCAGGCACTATCTAATATGAATGAGAAATGTTGTATATGCATATTTTCCCAAGGAGTCTTGGTGAACGAACGCAGCATGAACAAGTTAGTTTTACATATGAAATTTAGAAACAATTATGGTAAAAGGCTCACTTTTCCTCTGCAGGAGATGAAGCACTATCATAATGGGCTAGTTTAGATCCAAAGATGACATTTCCCAACGGTAAGTGCCAATGGGATTCCAGCTTTTTTGTCAAAGGCCTGGCAAAACTATGCCTGGGATATCCAGGAAGAAAACTTGACACTGATTAAAATAGATTTCATTACGAATTTTCTTGCTAGAATGTGGTGGGAGAATTTGTGTGTTATGTTTCTTCTCATGAACTCAAGATTTCAGCCATACTGTCATAGGATATATCAGAGTGAGAGTGTTTTGCTGTGTCATCTGTGGTTCGTACAGTGTCAAGACAGATACTTCTCCAAAGGACATATACTTGTTTACTGATTTTGGCTGATGTGCATTATGTGGTATTTATATTAGTTATATTTTGTTCTCTGCATTTAAAAATAAGAGTAATAATTTAAAAAAAAAAAAAAAAAAAAACATGCACCAGGTGTCTTTCACCCAAGAAGAGTTCCTACTAGCTGATGTTGGTACTTGCTCTACAGTGTATGAGTTTTCATAGCTTATTAATTTGCAGGTCAAGTAAAAGGACACAACTCACACATTGGATAAAAGGATGAAATGTGCAAAACCAAGCAAATGACACATTCCCATGTAAAAGGTTAAGTGTGGCTGAAAACAAATTGTCACTGCAGAAATGTTTTTGACTGAGAATCTCTATCCACTTTGATACTGAGATGTGTTGTACTGAAGAGAAAATGTGCAAATAAGTGAGGTTTCAGTAGAAATGGTGCTCCACTGCTTACTGTGCACATAGACTTCTGTTATTCTGTTTTTTTGCAAAAGACACACATTTAGAAATATTTAACAAAGTAGGAAAAAAAAAAAAAAAAAAAAAAAAAAAAGCAATGTAAACAGAAGCAAATGAAACCATTCAGCTACTCTTTCTAGTGCAATATCTAAAATAATAGTCAACTTTATGAATTGAGAATGAAATATGGAAAACCATTTGTCATATTTAACATTCTAGAAAGAGAGGAGTCACCACCCCGCTGCCCAAATTAGCCCTCCACCTTTATTGGGTGGTGAATATATGATTTCTATCTGCCTGAGGTGTAAACATGATCTTTTTCCTACAGTTGGGTGGAGAGCCTGGAAGTAACCTGGGGCAAATATGTGGGCATCACTGAATTCTGCTTTTCCACCAAGCTGTTCAGAAAAATGCCCATGGCATTCAGGCACTCATGCTGCAGGAGGAGATATTTGGCTGCCAGCAGGGCTCCATGTCAATGTCTCACTGGGGCTGAAGAGGTTTACCTAAGAAATGCAAGAGAAAAGCCATCCTGAATCAGTGCTGCTAGATAACTACACAAACTTTTAAGGTAGTAATTTAAACATACAGAAGTTTAAATCATGTTTCCAGTCCTATATTCCATGTGTTCCTATATTCAATGGTAGTTATAGTCTTTTCCTGAATACCATGTTACTATTGGCAGGGGCTATAGATATAGGCATTGCCCTTTATTAGGAAAAAAAAAATAGGCAGAAAAAGAGACTTTTTGTCAAGCTTGTTAGCCCTTTTGGATGCTGTGAGCACCCTACATATTGACTGAATTCAATAGGCATTGGTGTTTCAATCCTTTGCAGAATCAAGCTCTTAAATACTTTTATAATTTGTTAAATGTGAAAAGCCATCTCTGTACCTTGTAGAATATTCAGCCCCTGTAGGGCTTTTCCTTTGATTGCATTACCAGCCAATGCTGAATAAGTGAAGCATTACATTTACTCATAAAATGTAGGGATTGCTTAAAGGCTTCACTGTAAATAACGTGTATTTATTTTATGAGTCATTATTTTCATGAGTATATTAAAAACTGCATTAAAATTTTGTTTTGATGCTTAACAAAAATTGAATAGTTGAGTTCTCTCTTTTCGTTATGCCATCTTGTGGATTCACCAGTTTTATTTCAGTAGGTATTGTTAATGGAGTTATATCCTACTGTTCGTATAGTTTAAATAAGTGACTAGAATTAGAGAGGCATGCTTGCCTCTTTAATTTTTTATTTATTTTTTTTCTGTTGAGGGATGGCTTGGCATTCATTGAAATCAAATTTATAAGCCACTGTTTCTAACATGATACTGTTTAATGAGTTTTCAAAAGCTAAAATAAAATGTGGGCTTGCAATTTCTTGGGAACCAAAGCATCTTCCTCCATAGAGAAACATATTTACTGAAAGACAGATCTTTTCCAAGATTTCAGATTGCTTTATAAACATCCTGCTATACTCTCAATATTCCCAATTTGCAAAAATTTCTGTTGTTTTGGTGGCAGTGTTTTTTGGTGTTGTTTTGTTTCTTTTTTCTTCTTTATTTTGTGCCCTATCTAATGCTAGACATTCTTCCTCATGCCTCATCACTGAAGCAGTGTATTTGCAAATAAACGGAAAATGTCTGTAGGTCACGTCTTCTACTGTCTTCAGTCTCTGTTGAGGAAAGTTTTTTAGCAGGCTGTCAGATTTCAGCTCACAATGCTTCATCACTTCCATATCCTGGAATAGAATAAAAAGGTAAAATTTTACTAGTAGTTTTACACTGCTAATAACACAATTTAAACATACAAAAGTAAAATTTTAGATTAGATTCCATTAGATTCCACTTAGGCAGGAAGTTTTAGAAGTGTGAGAGAGAGCAGAAGAGCCCACATAAGGTCTTAAATGCAAGTTAGAATCCCAAGAAATTTTCAAATTAACATAAATCATACCAGCATGTCTAAGGCTGCAAGTTCATGAAGAATTTAAATTGTCATAAGCCTGCATGGCCAACAAAAGAAAGAGTTTCACTCACAGTTGACCCTTCCTGCTACCTACAGTGCTTAAGGGTACTGTCCTTTTGATAGCAGAAGTCCTTGTGCTGCATTTAATTGAAGTGCAGTAAGGAAGATTCTTTTGGTATTTTGCTGGTATTTTTCAGATCCTTGGTAGGAGGCATGTAAAGGCTTGGAAATTATTTGGAGAGTGGTGGGTAGAATTCATTGGATGAAGATGTTGATTTACATTACCTTGGTGTGTTCATTAAACCTAAAGCATTGAGAAGTTAAATTTCAATGGGGAAGCATCGAAGTCTTGGAGTCTAAAAAGAGTCTAGTCTTGGAGGCAAAAAGTCTGTGGCATGATGATTGCTGTTGTCATACTGGTTTGTTGATAATCAAGGTTATACAAACTTAGTAGGCTTTTATTCTGATGTAATAAACGGGTCTGGTACCAGCCATTAGAACTGAGCACAAAGAGAAAACAATCCTGTTCTATTACAGCGATTTTGAAAAATTTCCCCCAGAGGGGTAGGAAGGGGAAAGCGTTCACTTCTGATAGTAATCAGTGTTTCAGGAAACAGCTTCAGAGAAAACAACCAGCCATGGTGCACTGGTGACTATTTGGCTTTGTGTACTGTCAGAGCAGTCCTGTTTCAGCCTTTCCTTCAGATAGCTGCAGGGGGAAGAGAAGCAGCACAACACAGATCTGTACACAGTTGCACTCTTACCATGGTATCCTGCACTGAGAGATTTCCCGATCTTCATTTTTAGCTTATATGATTGTGTAAAATCAAAGTCACACCACTCACATTGGTAGAAATCCTCTCAGAATTGGTTTATTGAGGTGTTGCCCATTCTGCATGATGTAAGAATTTGCATGAAGATTGTAAAATGTCATCATCTGCAAACAGAGGAAGATGGATGGTAAAGGCAGAATTTAGGGACAGAAATATGCATGTTCTTGAAAATCCCTGCTGAACTTGCCACTAATGCAGTGCTTCAGGTCATGAGGGTGGAATCCAGTATTCACTAAGAATAGAATTGTTGCAGCCATTTGGACACTGTTTTCCCTGAGCCAGGCAGCTTAGCACAAAACAGGCAACAACCACCTCTGTAGTTCAGGGGATGATATCCCTCAATCCTCTAGTCCAGTATTATTACTGATCAATAGATACAAGATGATCATAGTGTATTTGGCTTGATTGCTTTCTCGGTGTGTTGGTCCCATCAATAGGACATGCCCCGATCATTATCTTCTTTACAGAGAAAAAATATTTTATTATATAGTATGCCACTGTGAATCACAGTGAGTTTTCCTTCTGTCACTTTGATTGATGAAGAAGGTTGCATGACATCCTTTTCTTCCACAACTCCTTCCTGACTGATACTGCACAAGAAAGTCAGAATGTATGGGATGCTAGGTCTGCTGAGATCAACACATTTCACTGTGCTGCTCTTGCTCATTTGTGATTGTGCCTTCTCCATCAGCAATCACTGAGCTCAGAAAACTGCTATGGTGACATCATGAATCACTACAACTCCTGTTGTAGTGACTGACCTATGTCAGTGGAGTACAGGTGTAGCTGGGTCTGACCTCTTATCAGGATCTTAGGGTTCTGAAGTGTTTTCTATAATGTTTGCAAGATTAAAAGGAAAAGATTAGTGCCAGGGTGGGAAGATAATAGCCAAACAGGGGACTGTAATATACTTTGCACTAACTGCCACTTCTACACTTTTCCAGAGGAACCAAATCTCTGGGGACACTTTACATAGACTCTGTTACAAAATCTTGGTTACTGCTAGCTGTGATTTGCACTAAAAGTACAGATGGTGTGAGTAGTAATAGACTGAACAAGCTGTCTGCTCCTTGTTTAATTCTACAAAATGAATTTCTAGTCAGAACAAATTATGATTGCTTTTATGTATTTGTATGTCCACACTGGATTAAAAATAAATAAATAAAAGTTAACCATGCAGTATTGGCCTGATAAACCAGAGAAAACATATGGGGAAGATACAAAATAACTGCACTTAGTATCATTGAATCACCATAGAGTGGTGTGGGTTGTTAGAAGGGAACTTAAAGATCCTCTAATTCCAATCCCCCCTTCTATAGGCAGGGATACCTCCCACTGTACCAGGTTGTTCAAAGCCCCTTCCAACCTGTCCTTGAATACATCAAGAGATGGGGCATCTTCAGCTTCTCTGGGTAACCTGTGCCAGTGCCTCACTACCCTCTGAGTAAAGAATTTCTTCCTAATATCTAATTTAAATCTATCATTTTAGCCTAAAATAATTGCCCATTGATCTATCATTACATACCCTGACAAAGAGTCCTTCCCTAGCTTTTCTGTAAGTCTCCTTCAGTACCAGAAGGTCTCCCTGGAGCTTTCTCTTCTCCAGGATGAATGTCAACTCACTCAGCCTGCCTTCTTAGGAGAGGTGCTCTAGCTCCCTGATCATCCTCATGTATTGATCTACATCTAGAAGAGTGGGCTCCCAGGCTAGGGACTTTCCTGGGGAGTGAGCTGTGCTATGAATTACATTTCTAATAAAAGCTCTTATGACATGACAGATCAAAGGCACAAACTCTGGTACGTCATAGAACCAGGGCTAATTGTGACTAGCATTGCAGGAAATAATATCCTGTTGTGGCCTAGTCAGTTCTGGGACTCCTGCAGAACAGTCAGTATGGAAGAGGCCCTGGCTACTTGTTTAACCCTCCTTTTCTCCCTAGTGACTCCTTTCCCATGACAGTTCCACAATCATCCTCTGAATCCTCTTCAATCTAATCTCAAACTTTATTTTTTATGTATTTATTCTTAATGTTTTGGCTGGTACACTAGGGCTTCTTTCATGTTTTTGTTTGTTTGTTTGTTTGTTTGTTTTTTCTTCCCCTCTGCTCCCCACCCCCCACCCCCCCATCATATAAGACCACTATCCAGAGATCTCAGATCAAATAATTGTCAGTATAATTTTTTCTTGATTTTTTTCTTGATTGTATCTTCAGGTGATATCCGCACCTCTCACCATACTCACAGGTCCAGCTTTTCTGTCAAGAAGCAAATTTCTATGCTTCAGTGTTCTTAACATTGAATCAGGGCTTTGGCATGCAACCCAACATTCTTGTCTGCATTGAGAACCCAGCTGTCATATGTAGAAAGGTGTAGTTTTCCTTATATTATTATTGTCTTCAGTGCATGTATCCTCAATTCCATTATAAGAGCCAAACTCTTGGAAGCCACCACAAGGTGTGTTTGCTCTGAAAGTGATTAAGATTCCAATGAATACACAATCAAATACACTCTGCAACTGCTGTAAGCAGAGGCGGAGTACAGATGAAATGAAAATTGTATGAGTGTTTTTTTTTTAGTTCTCCCTGCAAGCAGTGTTTACAAGGATGCAAATGAACACTTACTCTACAAATCACTTAAGCATTAAATTCTTACTCAAAGCTGTAGACATAGGCCCAGACTGTCTTTTTTTTTTTTTTTTACCCTGAAAAAATTAGTTATAAATGTCCAAATCACCCTTCTTTTCCTGTTTCATTTCAAATACAAAATAAGAACTTTTCCAACTGTTTCCATCTACATTTATATTTGATAGTCATCTATTAGTTTCCTATCCTAACAATATTATTGCAGTGTCTTTTCAGACCAGAAACACCCAAGTGAGAATTGGTGAATGTTCTGTGATCACCTTGGAGGGGAGTGGTCTGTGGCTTTTAAAATCCAGTGGGTTTTTTAAAATCCAGTGGATCCAGTGTGGATGCTGGATCCAGCATGTGGAGAGCATGGTGTCCTCTAATAGTGAGGACTGACAATTGCAACTGAGTCTTCAAACACAGTTTTGTGAGAAGACTTGCTCACTATAAGTAGTACTGATGTTTAGTTTTAGAATTTTCTTTGTTAAGTGCCCCAGAATTCAGTGTGGACACTTGAAACCTTTCCTGCTGCCTTATTCTTAATTTCTTGACAAAGACCTTGTCAAGAAAAAAATCTTGTGATGGTAGGAGACACTATTTCTTTTAATCTATTAAGAAGAAATAATGGCATACACACCTTACCAAATGAGATCATGTACTCTGAACAAATAATTTTGTTCCTCAAAGAACAAATATTTTAGAATGTACTTAATTAGCTCTATCACTTTGTTTGCTTGTTTGTTTGATCACTGAAATCTGACATATCAGTAGATGCATCTTCAGTTTGTGCATATGATTCAACAAACATCTTCTTTCTTTTCTGCATTTTTTAATATTCTGTATTTTATGCAGTAAGTCAATCTTCTCCATCAGGAGGATTTCTATGGCTGTAAATATGTATATATAACTCATTCTCCAGTATTTTTCTTCACAGGAAAAATACATAACAATGTCACAGACAAAACTTTTAAACTGTCTTCAGAAAGAACAATGGCAATACCCAGTAGTATGGGATGTATAGGAAAAATCTTCTTTTTTCAGAAACTAAGAGTACAATGTCAAAAGGCAGTTTGGTCAAGAAACTGTTAATCTGTTGTAGTATTTCCATAACATTATCCTGCTATTTTCTTTCTTTTTTATTATTTTTCGTTTCTCTTAATTTTTGCTAATATCAATCTGAAAGACAGAGGAAGTTCCAAGGAATTACACTTCCAAGCTATTGTTGTTTGTTTTTTGTTTTGTTTTGTTTTGTTTTTTCCATCTGTTATCAATGAGTGTGCTACAATGTGTACAGCAATACCATGTTGTTTTGACCAACATGATGGCAATATTCCTGTTTACCTGTCTGCCTGACCCCACATCTTTTAAGCTCAGTTCACAGCCCTCTTGCTTTATCCCCAGCTAACTGAAATTTTGGCTTATTTTCTGATTGTCTCTTTGATGACTTGATGAGAAAGACAATGAATTTTGTCATACCCATGAATGAGTTGCCCTTACCAACGGGAACTTGTGAAAGTAAGAGATTTTGGGGTATAAAATTCGGATGAGAGTAACAGCGATGATGGGTTTCCTAAGACAGCTGTGACAGTCATGGCAGCAGCCAGAAGGATGCCAGACCATATGTATATACACTTTCAAGGGAAACAAATAGAGCCTGCAATTTTTTATTTTTTATTTCAAGCTGAATGTAGTAAAAAATGTCATTGATTCTCCATTCTTCTTCTGATCCCATTCATGACCTCCAAAATGAAGATAACTGTGAGAGCAGGTGGTAGCTGAAAGCAGTTTTGTTCCTGCATCTGCCTGTGCATGCATTTTGAATTTAATTTTTCATTAACTTCATTTCTTAAAAAAATAACAGAATGTGCAGAAGACCTTATTGTGCCTGCTGAAATTTCATGGGAGGCAAGATTTTCTTCTTGTATCATGATGATTTAATCCATTACTCTCCAATTCATTATTCATTCAAAATGAAGTGGTTAAAATGCTCATGGAAGAAAATGGTCACCACTTTTCCATGGCTGCTATCTGATAGGAAAAGCTACCTATTGTGTCTTACATAGCAGCATACAGACATTTTCCACCACAGCATTTTGAAACTGTTTTATATTTGTTACTGCTAATGTCTGTCTAAAGCTTTTTACAGTAAGAGTAGTCTTCTAGCTGCCCTGCCACAGCTTTTATCTTTTGGATGCATGATGAGTCGTGGGGTTACAGTTACTCTCCATAATGTTGAAAGGAATAAATATGTGTTCTTTGGGCAGAATGTAAATGGCTTTTTCTTGGCAAATACCATCTAACCGCAAGTGATGATTGCTTTTGGTAAATCTAAACATAATTTTGTTGTAACCTGCACTTTGATTTAGGAGGCAGAGATCACTGTGTATGTACCCTGTAATTACATGGTATTTACCACAGATATCCTACTGCTGCTTGTAATTTATGATATGATTAAATGACCAACATTTATCATCAGTGAAGTGTATGCTGTATGATATACATCCTTCATAAACTAGGACAATATGGGTGCAACTTAAGATCTCAGCCCATTTAAATTAATTTTTGGTTTAGTTCTATCTAAAGGCATTTTCTGTTTATTTCCTACAACTCTTCCTCCAGTAGTTATGTTTTAGCTAATCAGTTGATCATTGGAAGACTTATACAAACCATTTAATATCAGTAATTCATGCAGAGTTTCTTTCAGATCATACTGAACTTGAAAGGTGACCCGTTAGCAAGGTTCTAAAAGACATGAACCACGTGTACTTCCATGTCGTTTGTACTATGGCATACAGGCACAGACACAGTTTCATGATTGTATAGTATACAATGAAGTGTCCAAAGATCCACATACAGGCTACCCATCCTAGCATGTGCATCCTTCATATATAATATATTCTAAGATATTATAGTTTTTACCCACTTATATTTTTGTTTGTTCTCCCTTTTGTTCTGCTTGTGTACTCTAAGCCAAATGTTTTCACAGATGCACTCCACAACTGAAGAGTATAGCTCAAAATGATAGTGAAACAATAAATGCAGGAAGGAGGGAAAGAAAGGATGAGCCCAAGATTGGTGTCTGCTTCTTCAGCACATGGTATATCTGTTACTGTTCTGGCTGAGTATTGGTTTTCCTTTGTTCACCAGCCCCTCCTTTATTAGACTGTAGTCAGAATTAGACCAGTGAGCTGATCTTTGTTGAAAATGCTTTTTGTTTTTGGTTTGGTTTGATAGAGATTGGCATCCAAAGCATTACCTCCCCCCACACAGTCATGTTGGCAAAAGTTCACGAAGAGAGGAGAAAAAATGCCCAGGGAGATCTGACGAATGGTACATCCAGATTTTATCACCAAGGCAAAGTCATGGAAAGGCTCAGAGCCATATGGTATCCCACCACAATGGCTGCATTGCAGGAGTCCTCTCGGAGAGGGGATTCAAAGTGCAGAGACCATGGTGATACGTCTTTGTACTCCCAAACTTTAACTGTGAAACAGATATGACCAAGAACCACTTTCTGAACAGGCACACATGGACTTGCTCTCCTGAAGCCCAAGTCATGGACGAACATCTGTGTTCCAGCCTCTGGAAAAGAGAATGTCTCTACCAGGCTCTATCTTCTCATTTTGAGCTCTATTAACTGCCAAGTAGTCCTGTCTGAGGCAAGCTTATACTGCCTCCCATCTTTAAACCCTGTGTCCAACACAAACAAATGTGGTGGACAAACTATGAAGCAGAGAGCACGTAGCTATGGTGGGGAGTGGGAATATTGGATTAGTGCAGTGCGGTAATACAGGAGGACAGAGACAAAGCAGGAAAAGAAAAATTCTGTATTTTCAAGTTCGCTACTACAAGTTTGATTCAAGAATGATTTTTATGTTTTTTTTAATGTTTTACAATGTTAAAATACCACTTTCCCTAGTAGTTCCATCCAAACATTTTATTAATGACATCTGTGCAGGTATGAAAATGTTTCACCCAATCAGTGAAGGAGATGTATAACAGATATAAAGTTCAAAATTAGACTTCTCCCCAACAGCTTCATCCTAACATTTAGTAACACCAAGGTTACTGCAATGACACAGCTGCTAAGATATTCGTCCTAAGCAAGATAATCCTCCTGCCAAACTCTTTTCTCTGGTTCCGACCTGTCTAGGAACGGCACTGATCTTTGTTTGGCTAGAGCTGAGAGGCACCTGGGAGCTATCGCATGGCAGTATCTCATTGAGTAGATACAGTATTTCATGCCTCTGCCCAAGAATTTTCTCTGGGGAAGCATGCGCCTGATCGGACAGGAACTGATACAAGGCATTAGACTCTAAGTAACCTTTGAGTTTGTTTCTCCTGAACGTGAAAGCATTCATGGTTTGAGTCATTAAAAATATGCAAACAGATGTGTCAGTTACAGTTAATATTGAGGGCTGCTTTAGTCCCTCATAGTGTCCTTATTTGCAAGTGCTCATCTTGCTCTTCGGCTCCTCCTAGTGATATCTAAAAACCTCCTGACAAGGAATATCATGTGGCATGTCAGAAGATAAACCTTTACTGGAAGAGTTTCACAATACATAATCCCCTAAATCCCTTTGCTGAATTGAATGGGATATTCATCAGAACAGGTTACATTCCACCAGATCATATACTTTTTGCAACAGCCATGAGATGGGAAACTACAACAAGCTGAGAAAATTATTGGCAGTGACATACATTACACATTCTCAGTTTTTCCAGATAATGCTTTCAGTATTAACAAAGCAGCAGGAAAAAAATGGTGAAAAACCAATCTGGACTTTAAACATCTACATAAGATAACACAGACATAGAGCCAAGAGTATGAAGATTCTGGCTAGCATTTCTTTTTTTCTCTCATGCAAAGACACACAAGAAGTCCTTGTAAGGTTAAGCAATTAAGAAACAGTGTTATACTCATGCCTTCTGGGGTTTAGCTTTCAGATAGCCCACTTTTCAGGCTGAAAGGAGAAATGGATTGGTGCATTCAATCTAGTCCAGCAAAAGCAAAGCCAAAAAATACATGAAATCTGTTTTTAATTCATTTTCCCCAGAAGGCTGCAAGAAATTATAAAAATAGCATGAGACTGGTTCATTTTTAAACTGATCTAGTAAGCCCATTAAGGTATTTAACTTTCATGGATTGTCTGAGGGATATGGAGTTTCTGTTACCCTTTTGTTTAATTACACTGTAATCTTAGTGCAATTACAGTGACGATAACATTCTTCCACACACATAACAATAAATTAGCCATCTGGGGATAAATGACATTACTTAAAGCTAACTTCAGCGAAATATCAAAGAAATACTAATGTGGTGTGTTTCACACAGGGTGTGAAAGTATATTACACTGTTTCTAGAAATCATCATTCCAATATATTTTAGAGACTTAAAAGCATAACATATTCTTAAATTTGATTCATCATGAAATAGTGATTGAAAAATATCAGGAAAAGCACAGAGAAAACACATTTTACTGTAACTGAAAAAATATGCAGTGCAGTTTTGTGGTCTATGCTTTAAACGTCCATGCAGTATTTGTCAAGTTCACCAAATAAATATGTGAGCAACACCATTCCTGACACATTTTATTCTCCCAATCTTGCCATTTTTCCATTGAATATAAAACTGTATTCTAAGTCCTTTTGTGGTGTAATACCAGCAACAAGAACAGATTCATCAAGTTTTTACTGTTACTGCTGAAGACAAAAAGAGGTAAGACAAAAAATAAGTGATATGTCAGAAAAAGCCAGTTGGACAACAAAATCATCCTAAAAATAAAATACATCTCAAAATGTTGAAGTTATTCTCAGCAGCTCCAATTAAAATAATCACCAAAAACTGTCGTACTGGGCTTTCAACTAAAGAGGAAACTTGTAGCTCTGATCTTTTCCAGATATGATCATAAATAAATGAAAAATATTTTGAAAATATATTTTGAAATGCATTAAAAAATAATAATAATTCTACTGACAAGGTAAATTAAGAGAATTGTAGTAGTTTATAAACCTCAAATACCTTTTTTTTTTCTGGTAAGGAACCTGGTCTGGTTTATTCTTAGTTCAATTCTATGATGTTAGTTATAATTGCACTAAGGCAAATTAGGTAAAAGAATGGAATTAAGCTGTTGTAATAAGTATTTCACATCTAAACATATTTTTTCTAACCTCATAAGAATATGTATCTTATGTAGTAATCTTTTATTGCTCTAGAGAAGAAAGAGTAGCTGCAACAAAAGGGCTGAAATTTTCCCTGTTATTTGAAACATTATATTTTCTTAAAGATATGAGCATGTAGAAGTGTTAATGTGTATGGAAGAGTCCTTTGTAGGAAGAGTCTGTTTTTTATAGTCTCATTTACATGTGGCACAAAACGTAATTTATTCTCTTATATGAACAGAGGAAAGGTTTTTGCAAATTAGTTGTTTCGTGTGTTGCAAGTTTGAAATGAGTTTTCCTGAATGGCTAATGAATAAAAAGATATCAGAATTTTATTAGGTGATAATTTTTAATAAAGCTTTTTATTATAAAAATCTTTTGAAAGGGGAATATTAATGCTGGTGAATGACTGAAGAGAATCATTTGCTTAAAAAGTAGCATTTTCTGGTGGTAGAAGAATTTGGACTTCACTGATACTTTGAAAACACAAATGCATAATTTCTTGAGTTATGCTGGTGTCTGTACCTTACATCAATCTCAGCTGATTATTTTTATTTTTTTATTTTTTATTATTATTATTTTGCTTAAACAACACTTCTAAAATTTTCTGACATTCCTACTGTGGAAAACTTGGTTGTGCTGATGGCAGGTGAGGCCATAGCTTTACCAGAGGATCTCTGTTCTCTAGCATCTTACTACAGAGAAAGTTCATTAATACCTGTTCATGTAGTGAAAGATGTTATGTGTTTGGGTTTAGTTTGTGGTTTTCTCTTTCCACGTATAGAAATGTGACTTTCAAATAAAAGAAACCTTAGATGGGACATCTGTGAGCCGGTATTGCTAATAGGTTTGGATTAAGGTACTACAGTGATTTGAGCAAGGCTGCTTATGCACACATATCATCAGATGGCCCTGAGGGCAGAGGCTGCAGTTTCCTTCCTCCTCTTGTCTATTACAGTACTCCAGTAACCTTTACAGAGGGTGTAGGTATGTTTTACTAACTCATTTCTCTACCTAAAAATGGTATTCCTATCTAAAAAGCAGTAACAATGTTCTGATTTACATATTTAATTTATCTGCTGCTTTCTGTTTGTAAGTGTGAATATCCAAAAAATACCAACATGGTATTGCAGACAGTCTCATGCATATGGGCTGAGATTTTGCTGGATATCATTAAATGCAATAATATTTGACTCGGAATGTGCTCGGTGTGAGAATCATTTTACCACACCGAGCACATTTTACCTTTTTAAACCTTTATTTTACCTTTTTAAACTACTACTAGAAACTCAGTCTTACAGGATATTTATTATAAACTCTCATGTCCTACTTCCCAGTGCCTATCTCTTGTCTATTTTTCCCACTGCCCTGGCAAATAATAATTTAATAAGAAAAAATTAGCAAGAAAAATGAATGATCATAGACAGTGAAATGGAGAACTCACTGGAAGAATTTTTGATCCACTTTCCCATTTGATCTATGTTTTCTTTGGCAAGATAACTCTATCAGGTGAAGACTTCAAGATGGTATGTGAACCTGTTTTAGTTTTAGTTTTTTTTTTCTTTTTTTTTTGTGTTTGTTTGTTTTTTGTTTTGTTTGTTTGTTTTTGTTTGTTTGTCTTTGTTTTGTTTTGTTTTTAAAAGGCCCAAGGTAAGTCTTTTATCTTTTCTTTCCTAGTATTTCCTCCATCATAGATGAGGAAGTAGATCCTCAGATAAGGTAGATAACACATCCAGTTTGATGTCAGTCTTTAAACGATATGTAATTGCGAGGCTGGGGAGTAAAGTTATGACAATTGTGGTAAATATTAGTCTATAATATTTATAAAGTACTTTTTTTATAAGTACTGTACTTGTGCTGGATGATTTCCATGAAAAATATTTGGTGCTCTTCATCTAAGATGGTAAAGAGGAAGTGGAAGTACCACTACCCATGAAGTAGCTTCACAGTCATAGGAGATGACCACCCAAGACAGATCTCCTCAGAAGGCTTTAATTATGCTTGGACAAGAGCAGATGTGGCCAGAGAATCAGGAAGTTGCCAGTTCCTCTGCAGTTTTCTCTCTTGGCTGCACAAATAGTTTTCAGAGGAATTTGGAGGCAAAGGAGCAGTAGAAGTTGTGTACTCTCACCCTATTTAAATAAGAAAATGAACAGGGAGAAATGAAAGGAATAGTTCCATTATGTAGCAAAACATTTCACTGTGCTGTGTGTTATTACATCTCTGTAAAGCTTATTGCATATTTGAATATACAAACTCAAATCAAGGCTTTGCCTTGGGCGATCTGGGTTGAAGCCTATTCTCTTAGGGAAACCATTTTATTCTGGTTCGGCTGTTTTGGAAGCTGCTCTGCTATTTCCGTTCTAGTTTATATGCTGTGAGGGCACTCACATAAACCCACACTGAGCTGTATGCTCGAATGGCAGCTCTGCCTTCACCCAGTGACAGTCTCTCTCATGCAAAACCTTTCATTGTTCATCAACTGCTGACAGACTCTTTGTTTTCCAGCTAAGTAACCACAGTTTGTTGTACTGCTAAGGCTTTTAATATATGCTTTTATTTAACATTAACTGCCTGATAAGAAAATGAACTGGTTGTTTTTTTATTTTTGATAAACAGTTATTTCTTATTTTTAATTTTCTTTCATTTAATATTTTATATAAAATGGTTAGATCTTCCTTTTGTAGGAAAGGAAAAAACTTATAATTTGTTTGGAGCTCCAGGTTCTTGCATCATTCTTTTTTTTTTTTTTTTTTAATATATACATTTTCATTTATTTTTAAGCTCCCAGTAGCATCTTTTTACTTTTCTGATCTGTTATCAAGCTACCTCTCAAGAAAAATATATACCATATGTCTTTCACTTCCCTTTGAGTCAACATCTTCAGCCACATTGTATGGCAAAAAATAAAAGCACATTTTCTAGGGATTTTCTGACATGGTTCAGATAATGTCAGCTATTGTGGAAGGGGAACAATCATTTTCCTTTAAAACACATCAGGTTTGGTAGATTTTAAGACTGATATTCATATCTGTAATGGAATTATGAATGCTGATGTACAAAAGGTATATTAGCTAACACATACCATCATGGCAAAAGCACCTTTTAAGTAGATTTTGTTTATGAAGGTTTGGTTGAACTTAGCTGACATTTGGTCAAGCTCTATGGAAAGAAGGGAAAGAAAGATACGGGGTTTTGTTGTTGTTGTTCTGATGCCTGTGTCAAACTGTTTATTGATAGTTATACAAAATGCTTTGGAGCATTCCTGTTCTTCTTGATAAGTTCATTGTTTGGTATTTCAGGTTTAAAATAAATAAATAAATAAATAAAAAGTATTGTTTCACATTCTTATTTTCAGTAGAGATCATTTTGTAAAAGAAGCGGTTTTATAGTCTTTTTATGAGAGCAATGTCATGGCTATTTCAAGGAGTAATTCCACATCAGCTTATTTCATTGCTGTTACCATCTTCTATTTTATTTTTCTGCAGATGCAATCACTCTTTTTCCCCAGAACATTTTCTTTTTGCCAGAACATTTTTCCCCTTTTTGAAACACAAAAGGTATAGAGTGGGAAACCCCTGACGTAGGATGGAGCTAACAATTGATGAGTATAAGACTGTGGTACATTAAGTGTTCTGCTTCAGCTGCAACCTTCCATCTATCCTCCACTAGAAAATCAACAATCTTAAAACAAACAAACAAACAAACAAACAAAATAGAAGTTTCATTCATTCAGATAAAACATTGCATATTTAATAAAATATGTGATATGTAAAACAAAATATAGATTAGGTCATATGTAAAATAAGTTAAATATTAGTTTAGGTATTAGGCTGTGTCAAGTGTCCCTGACAAGGTTTCAGTAGCAGGGGGCTACAGGAGTAACTTCTGTGGAAGGGGGGCCCGATAGTGGACACAACTGGTTCTAGCCAGCTCCAGCAGCCCTACTTCAGCACACAGCTGAGCCCATCGGCAAAGCTGGTGAGACCTCTGGGAAAACAGTTTTAAGAAAGAGTGAGAAATGCTGCAGAGGGAGAAAGGAGTAAAGGAAGAAGAGTCAGAAATGGCCCTGTGAACTCCAGGGTCAGAGAAGGAGTGGGAGAAGGTGCTCCAGGCATCAGAGCAGAGATTCTCCTGCAGCCTATGGATGAGATCATGCCAGAGCAGGTACTGGCACCGTAGTCTGTAAAGAACCCTATGCTGGAACAGGTGGATATGCCTTGACAGAACTGCCACCTGTGGATAGGACCCACGCTGGATCAGGGTTATCCTGAAGGGCTGCAGCCCATGGTTAAGACTAACACCAAAGCAGGAGAGAAGTGTGAAGAGGAAGGAATGACAAAGTTGAAGTTTTATGAACTGCCATCTCCCTGTGACACTTAGGAAAGGAGGGGAAAGGTAATAAAATTAGGAATAAAAGGGAAAGTGTGTGTGTGTGGGGGGGGGGGGGGGGGGAGGTGTTGTTTTAACTTGTCTTTGTTTTACATTATCCAAACCTATTACAAATGACAAGAAATTAAATTAGGTTTTCCCAAGTCTAATCTGCTTTGCCCATGGCAGCAATGGGTATGTGATCTCCCTGTCTGTATCTCAAACAATGAGTTTTTCATCTTATTTTTCCCCTTATTCTGTTAAGGAAGGGGAAGGAAGGGGCAGCTGGCAGCAGGCAAGGTTAGATCACCAAATAGGTAAAGACTGAAGTGTTGCAATACTTCAGTCTACTAATCACATGCACAGAGATGTATAATTCATTTATTCTCTGTATTCAATATAAGGTATGACTTTAAAGATATGACTAATTGTTTTAGATTTTATTTTTTTTTAATCATAAACAAAATTATAATATATTGGGACTTTTGTTCTAATTCAGCTAGATGCTTAAGTGAAGAAACAGATTAACATGATGTCAGATATGTTAAAGCAGGCTCTGGTTTATGTAACTTGTTCATAAGGGCGTTAGAAGGGAGAAGATAATTATCAATATAGATGTTTCATTTGTATGTTGTCTGCATATCCTATGTTTTATCTTATCTTTATAGACACACAGTAGCAACTTCAAAGGCCTCATTGTCTGTGCTGCTTTGAATTCTGTTATTCTTCCCATTTAGCAAATGCTATCAAAAATGTTCTAAGTGATACCGATTTTGTGTACAGCCAGGAGTAGGAAAAAGAAACCACAGAAAGTTTATGTGCAAATTGTTTTAGTATTATTTTGATATTACTTCAATAATCAGTTATGCCCTGAGATCATTATGTGCATCCAGGGTTATTCCACTTAAGCCACTGAAATGACAGGTTAGTATATTCAACAGAAGTGATGGGAAAGCTCAGTTTTGTCATCCCTAAATTTAAATGAAATATTAGAAATGAATTTGCCAACCAAAAAATTGATGCTGAAATAACTGTGCTCTTTTAGAACAGTGCATTCCATTTTTGATCTCAAAAGATTTCTCAGAAAATTCCCTTAAACAAAAAAGTCTACTGCTGATTATATTAAAATGCAACAGATAAAGAGCATATTTCAGAGAGGAGATGCAGATGTGAAGTGCATTTTTAAATCAACTGAGGGTCCTGCATCAAGAGAAAATCTACTTTCATACATAGCTAATTAGTTGTATATATATATATATTTTTTTTTCTCTATGACATTGTGTGTGCATTTGTACAATATGAGGACAAGGAATATATCCCCTTTGATTTACAGGTGGCTATATTATTAGTTCATCCTTAGTTTTTGATAGATTTATATGTACATATAAAATTTTAAATATTCTGAGCACTCATTTCTGTCTGTTTTCATTCCAGTATTTAGAAAGCATGTTATGCTTCTAGATAAAGTATTTGTAGAGAGGCTTGGAAAAGAACTCTATCAACTCCTCCCACAAAGGAGAGGTTAAGTGGTTCAGGAAATTGTAGGTCTGAAATATTCTTCCTTGACTAAATGAATCAACCGTGAACATTTACCACTGTCAGAAAATTAGGTCACAGATAACATGAACCAATTTTCTGCAGAAGTCCAGGAATAAGTTAATTTTACATTTGCTACTTTCTTTAAATTGTAGTGGCAATGATAAAATGTCCACACTCAACAGTGGCTACAGCCTTTGAATCTCTGGGATGATTTGAAGTGACTTTGTGTTTCTTTTCAAGTTGTTCCAATGCATGACTGGAGTTCTTATTAGAATGATCTTCATGCAAGACCTGCCTGCTTCCCAGCTATCATCCACCTCCTGCTTTCCATTTTTGTCCAAAGTAAAGCTGCATCCGGCAAACACTTGGAAATACGCTGTTTGGTTACTAATTACCTGCATTGATTTACTTAGTTATGTGTTCCAACAAAAGCAAGTCTTTTGTTTTCCTATTGTGTCTGCCTCACTATTAGTTATAATGGTAGCATTTATGCTGTAAATGGAATGAAAGCATGAAAGGGAGACTGTAAGTAAAGATGGGAGCACTGTGCAAGTAATAAATAAGTAGTGAAGTATTAAGGTTAGTAGTAACACATGGATATGGCTGTAAAGTTTTTGTTTATATTGCCTTCAAACATTACTAAGGAATGGTTTCAAGGTTATAGAGCTACTGTGGAGTGTGTTAAAATATATAACGGGACTGTTGGCTATCCTATAATAACGAGCAATAAAGTTTATGTATTAATTGTAATTATGTTTGGACAGCTTTATATTTTAATTGATGTTTCTCTGTCACCATCAATTGGCAAAAGAGAAAAACTGGTATTTATGTATTTAGTTAAAAGAATCTTAAGAAAAAAAAATGCAGTTTAGTTCTAGGAATTAATTCAGTTGTCCAGGATGTGGCCAGATATTAAAATACCATGTTCTTTGAATACATAGGTGTGCTTTAAATGAAGCAAAGGTAGCTAGGTGCCTAACTGATCATCTTGCTAATACAGATTTTTTTCAAAAGAATACTTGATTGTATTTTCCCCATGCCTGCTTTCCTTTTCTTGGGGTTCCTATCATTTCCACTTGAGTTGATTGCATGGTACTTGAGCTTAAGCTGTAGCCATGCAGGAAAATTATTCCAAAGAGCTATCTTCGTATTTGTTTGTTTGTTTATAGCATCTTATCACTTCCAGGACTAGTTCCATAAACAGGTTGCAAGCATTTAGAAAAATGTTTCAGAAGAGGATGGGTGCAGAAGGCTGCCTAAAGCACTCCAGAAGCTTTTAATTGCTCTCAGAGATTTTCTGTATCATACTAAGCAAACCATTTAACAAGTCTGTTTCACCTCCCAGTGGTTAGGATGGAGAAAAGAAAGTTTGGAAAAGAAACTTTTCATTAAGATAGTGGGGTTGCACATTGAGGTTTTTAAATATCATACAACTGCAGGTGACTAAACATGGTATTTCTACCTTAAGAGTAATTCCAGGTATACCACGTAGTTCTGGAATTTCATAAGAGAAGGAATATCATGTTTAAGGAATAGATTTTTATGCTTTTTCAACATGTGCTGTATTGCATTGACACTACATTTTAGAAGAAAGACCTTCTTGGGCTTCACAGTAAAAAGGATTATGGAAGAGAGGAGACTTATATTTGAAGAAGGAAAAGAAAACACAAACATAAATAGTGTTGCAGTGAGTGCTATCACTTTGCTAGTAAAGTACTGAATTTCTATGAAACATTTTCCAAATACATTTTTTTTTTGTTCAAAAGTGTTCAGCCAACTTGAATATTTTTGTTGTTGTTATGATATCTGCAGTTTGAATACAATTCATTCAATCAGTAGAAGGAGGTAAAGCAAGCAGCTCAACACCATCTGGTAAACAGTTTAAGAGCTGATAAGATGCAATATGCAAAGTTTAGTTTTGAAGTTCTGTTTGTAGCTCTGATCAACTTAAAGTTTGTCAGATTTGACCAGCAAGGCAAAGGCTAAAACAGAACTTAAGAAAAGATTTACTACAGAGTAATGGAAGTTTTTAAGTCAGGCTCTAGTTTGGGCTTTTAAAAAGTTAGTCCCTATAGTTAGTTGGAGTTGGCGAGCCTAAGCAATGCAGGTTTGTTTTTAGACCATAAATTGTATAAAATGGCAGGGTTTTCCTGCCATTAAAATATGCAGGTGACTGTTCTTCAAAGAACTCTTGTGCCAAACTAGTAAGAGCTTTTGAGCGAGCACTGCTGATGGAAGCAGTACATGACACACTATTAATCTGAAGACTTTTGTTGTGGATTAGTGGGTAAATAGGATAAACTAATGAGATCTAACACTGCAAAGAATGTACTAGAATAGTGGCTTGCCTTATAACAATGAAAAAAATAAGAAAAAAAACCACTACCTTTTCCACTCTTCATCTGATTTTTTTTTAAAAGGTTGTCACCTCTTGTATGAAACGGTCTCTTAATCTGTGTCTCTACAAATATTAAAAAGGGTTAGCCTAATTCCTGAAAAGGTAATGATTTGCAATAAATAAATGAATGACAAAAATACAGGTTGCCAGAAAGGATGGAAAACACTGGAATATGCATGGTTCACTTTGATAATGCCATATATCTGTATTTTGTTCATAACTAGAACTGTTCTTCCTTGGGTCTGTTTTTCTTTCTGTATGAAAACTGGCGTCTTGAACTAATTGTTCCATTGTTCATCTTGGATCTTGTTCTTCTGACAGGCCTCACTGCAATCGTCCTTCAATTCTAGCTCACTATAAAACTGGTGGTGGGATTAATTTCTCTCAGATGACCTGGCAATGCCTAGTTAAACCTGCCATTCTATTAAATCTTTTCAGAAGTTACTGAAATGGTCTCAATATTTTTTCTTTATTGTAGGTTTCATATATACTGGAGAAGTTGTACATCGAATGTTAACAGCTACACAATATATTGCACCCTTAATGGCTAATTTTGACCCCAGTGTGTCAAGAAATTCAACAGTCAGATACTTTGATAATGGTATGTAGTAGTCCTTCATAAATAAATGTGTCTGTGTCCCTTGGTTCTTCATATTTTCCTAAATAATTATTTTTGAAAGAAAAATTGAAGATTTTTTAAATGTTTTGTGGTTTTTTTTGTTTTTTTTTTTTTTTTTTTTTTGTTTTTTTTTGAAACTCACAAACTGTATAAAGAATGTTCCTAGACATCCATAAACCTTTCTTAATTTAGAACATGGTTAAAGGGTCATGAATGCTTTTTCCTAATTGAGTAGATCCCTTCTATATGTTAAAGTACATAAACTCAAACTAAGAATTTATTTTACCAATTTTAAAAGGACAAACATATCTTCTATAAAAGTGCAAGTTCTTTTGAACTTGAAAATATATATATACTATCCACCTACTGGCTAAAGTGGAAATATATGTCCTTCATGGAATGCAATACCAAGAATACACAGGAGTAGGGCAGGTATAAAGTTAATAAACCTGTCAGTGACTAAGTGTGCATGGAGTCCCAAGCCTGGAATCCAATATGCTCATCTATACCATGAGTTCTCAACAGTCCCATGTAAAAAAAAAAAAAAAAAAAAAAGGTTAAAGGGCAAACTGCTGTGCTGCAGTGTTATACTTGAAGCTCCATAAAATATTTTAAAGGTTGTAAATCTGTGGGAATTTGTTTTATAAACTCAGTTATAACCAGTATTTTGAAAACATAACTGATGTGATTAAATATCATCTACTGCCTTACCTCAGGTAAGAGAAAATAATTTGCTACAATAATTGCAAAAGTCTCTTTAGTGATCGAACACAATGGCAGTAACTGCGTATTTTGAATTTAAAATTTAGAAATCATGAAATTTAGAATCCTGAAATCTATGATTGTTTTAATCTTCCTTGATAAGCCTGTATCATCCTTTGAATGCAAAAATAATGACCATGTCCAATAATATCGCCATCATATCTCCAACCAGGTATGTAAATTTTTATGTTTCAGATCAGTAATCAAAATATAACTTTTGCACCCAATCATAACTTTTCCTTACCATCTAGTCATTACTTGCAGCATTTGTTTGTTAAGAATTCAATAAAGTAGAGTTACATGACAAAATCCTCCTGCTCACATAGGGAATTTTCAAACAGAAAAAATGATTATTTTCATTTAATATATTACCTGACATTATGGCCTGACATTTGTCATCTTTACTGACAGAATCTGAGTGCTCTGGGAAAGTCACTGCTAATTTTCATTGTATTCTTGACTTCCACTCTTTCATATCAGGTTTATCAGCTTGTATCGCATCAGTTTCATGACCAATTTGATTTATTTTTTTTATTATTTTTTTTTTTTTTCGGGGGGAGATCTTGCATCCCTCCTTATGCATAAGGCATGATGATCTATTGGACCCCATGTACTTTAGGACAAAGAATTTGCTACCTTACCCCAAACAAAAAGCAACTGAATGAATTGTATGTTCAGGTCCTTATTTCTTTTTCTTCCTTGTCTGATCCCCTGGCAAATTTAGGGATGCATCTGTAGTGGGCAAACACATAGCGTGATGACCCATTCAAGTCTTATTCATGGAGCTAATTACAAGGAACCTACACTCAAACCTACACAAAGAGCCCTGGGAATGAGGACGTAGTGTTTTGGAAGAAGCTGACATCAACTTTAGTTTGGGATTCTGAGATGTGCTTATGGACTGACTATAAAAGTTTCTGGTTATTTTTGCTATGATAATTGTAAAAGTCTCTTTAAATTTATTTAAAATTAAATTGAATATAATCAACTGAATATTCAGAAAACAGTTAATAAATGTAGCCAGATAAAGAAAAATGCACCGTGTGCAAAATTAATGAGCATATATTATACTTAAGAAAGACACGTGATCGAATGATGCAAGCCAGATAAAGAAAAATGCACCGTGTGCAAAATTAATGAGCATATATTATACTTAAGAAAGACACGTGATCGAATGATGCAACAGATTTACTGCAGTATGCACCAAAAATTTGCATGCTTATAGTTCTGTGACATCCCCTGATAAGATATGCTCATAAGAATAACTGAATATCTGTGACAAAAGATATTTCAAGAATATATCAAAAATGCATTGAGCTAGAAGCATACCGACCCACCATGAACACTCCAGCAAGAAATGAAATTAAAGTGTTGTGAATCAAAGCACATAACTCCCATTAATGCAAAAGAAAGAAACATGTTGGGGAAGGGATATAGTCCTAGAGACGAAAAAGACATTTTCAGTATACACAGTTTTGGTGATAAGTGTCTTTCAGCCAAACTGCCTGAAGGTGTCTGTAATCCTCAACATCTGTAAAACATGCTCATAGGGTATGCAAGTCACTTGGGGTACATTTTTAGTGCAATAAGTGGATATTCAGCCAGAGAACTCCTATGAATATTAACAAGTCTCTTGCAACTAAATCTCTGCACAGCAGACTCAATATTTACCCTGTCTATGAATTCTTAGTGGTTTTAATTTAAACTAAATTTATTTATTACGAGCATCTAATATTTTTTCAACTTGCAGAACCTCAGTGAGGACTTGTACCATGCAGAAAAAAAAATAATGCTATTTATATTAATGTGTAGTTAATGGAAGAATCTGTATTACTCAAATAATAACTTTCACAAGACAGGCAAAGCTATTAACACGTCACCTTTCAAAGCCATCAGGTTGTATGTATGTGTGTGTATATATATTTATATATGTAGTTTAAGAAAAGCCACTGTAGAGCAGTGGTTGCAGCAGCACACCTGTGAATGTTGGATTCTACCGTTAGTGATCATTGACTCTTTGTGCAACTCCAAACAAGTCACCTGACCCCTCTTGCTTTAGCAGACTTTTGTGTGGGTAGTTGAGGTAGTTATTTGACATATATTTTGGCACTATGATGTCTACCTTTAAGAACATTTCAACAGCAACATTTGTGTGTAATATCTTTAGCACTTCAAGATGCTGGGCTGAAAGTTGCTGAAAGAGACAAATCACTGTTTTTGTTTCAAGTAACTGCAGTTAAGTACTTTTCCTACAGTCAGTTAATATTTTTCTCACATTTTTTCTTCCCTTTGCCTCTCTACCCCCACTCTGGGGTTCACAGGCACAGCACTAGTTGTCCAGTGGGACCATGTCCATCTGCAGGATAATTACAACCTGGGCAGTTTCACTTTTCAGGCCACCCTTCTCAATGATGGGCGTATCATTTTCGGCTACAAAGAAGTAAGTTGGGTCTGAAAGTTGTCATTTAAGTAGACAAATCACTTTATACTTGTTAGGAATTTCCCTCCATTTTTGGCAGATATTTTGAAAATTCAGCTGTATAAGACCATTTTCACAGATTGCTTATAAGATCCCTATTTTGTTGAAAATGATGTTTTATTGTGAAAGTGATGTTCATGTTATGGACTTGAAAACCATCAACATGTCTCAAATATGTACTGCTAGGTTTCAGCTGGTCTTTTTTGTATGGTTGTAAGTGTTGATTGTTTAGTAAATTCTCTTTGACTTTGAAAGGTAGGGCAATTTTCTCAGTTAGTTTATCTAATTTGAGCCTATTTAAAAAGACTCTAGCATCAATGGTTAATATTAAAGGTTACCTTGCTTCTGCATCTTCCATTTCTTGGCAACTGAAGTACTTCAAAGTCTCTATATTTTTAATAAAAAATATTTGTCTGTATCTCTAATGGTTAGATTGAGGTCATTTGGCTGGTCTTCATAGCACCAATATATTGCTGTCTCTATTGGGACCCTGTGTGTTTTCTGTCTTTCAGAGTTTCAGTTGTTTATTTCAATACTTTAGATGAACCTTTTTTCTTGTTGCTAGACTACTGCTGAGGCTATACCTCCAGGTCAATTTCATGCAAATGAGCATCAAAAGGTAGATAAAGTTAAGTCCACAGGGACAAGAAACACTTTCTTTCACTTTCTGCTTATTTTAATCTCATTTTGGCCTGGAGAGCGTGACTTTTTCTTGAATGTGCACATCTCTTTGTTATTCTCCTTATATAAATAATTGTTATCAGTGATATATTTTATCACTGAGATTTTCCAGACTTGAAGAAATCTGTGTTTTCTTCTCTATCTACCACACGTGGGTTGTGTGCCTTCAGGCTCAATTTTCAAGCCTGTGTCAAAGCCATACACCTGAATGAAGCAGTAGCACTCTCCCTTTCATTAAAAAACTAGTGAAGGTCTGGGTTCTACTGGCAACACTCATACCTTAAGATAAATGTCTTTTCACCTTGAAAACAGGATAGCTGCAGAATACTCTTACTGTATTATTTCTGTAGACACAAGAAACTTATGGTATGCCCATGTATCTAGCTTCCCTTATCTTATAAAAGAAGTGCTGATGCACGGTCTTCTCTGGCTCTAAGATTGTTCCTGAATGTTATGTACAGGGCAGTAGTCTTAATCTATGGAAATGCACTTTATTAAAATTTTGATTCCAGCTTCAGAAAAACCACCTTCTGGTTACTACAATGGAGCCTGTACATTATCAAATGACTGTGCACAAAGGACTTTTATCTCCTGTTCTTGAAACCTTTGTAAAGGGAAATATATGATTTTATGATTCTGACTCTCTCTATATATAATTAATATTAATATATATATTAATGACTACAGAAAAAGTCCTACCTTTAAGGCCCAGAAAAGTGGGGAGTGACACTACATCTATTTTCAATTTTAAGATGAATTTGCTAAGAACTATTTAGCACTATAAATGAATATGAATTCTGACATCAAAATAGTGACATCAGAAAAATGTTGTTCTTAGCTATCAGATACTCGGCCCTTTCTGCCACTGACCAGCCCTCTACAAAATGGATCAAAAATGGGTGATATAAGCTATTTCTGTAAATTGATAGTATTTTGTGTTCAATTTGCATAAGTGTAAATGATGATGTGGAATGCCAGGCCATAGAAAATGCCCTCCATTTAGGAGGGCAGAAAGAGATGAGCCACCTCATTACTTTCATGTAAGTTGCATGCAGTTAGGCCATGTGGTCTATGGATAAACCTAGCAAATTCGATGTTAACACTGGCTGGGCTGCTTGGTCTCACTGTTTCTACTGGGAGCTACCTCCAGAGCTGCACTGCTTTCTGGGGAGGAGTGTTATTAATGCCCTTTTCATTCCTTTTGAAACAGAAGGAATTGGAATTTAGAAACATGGTAATTTGTGATTTGTTGTTGTTGTTGTTTTTTCTCCACTGCTGAATCTTTGAAATCTCCTGCACAATACAAAGAAACTTTTCAAAAGTGACAATAGTTATGTATTTGTGGTCTGCAAATATTTTTGACAAAAATATTTTGTAAAATCTCAGGGTGCTACAAATATACCTATTCCATTAGGAATTGCTTAGAGAATGGCTTTGGAGAATGAGATTTCCAGAAGACCACACGATTTGCAGTGTACCTTAGTTTATTAAAATTACCTTAGCTTTTCACTTAAGTGAGGAAAACAGAACAAAATTTCCAATCATTGATCCAGACACAAGTTGTCCAAGCAGAATAAAATGAGTCACTTGTAAATTGAAATTTGCCTGTAGTCTTATATTTCTGGCTAGAAATTGGTTTATGTTCAGTGTTGAATCCATTGCTTTCTGAGGGAGTCCTTCCTTCTAGAACCGTTTCTCTTGCTGGTCATGTTGTCAGGAGCCCCATTAACTCCAGTAAGATTACTTATATGAGTCCTCACTAGCATGAGTAAAAATTGGAAGAGATTTCTACCACCTTTTTGGTGCTACTTCATTTTAGCAACACGTTTCATCAAAAAATGACATTGATGTATGATTATCCTGTGAGGTCTTCATTGACATTGAATGTTTTCAAACTGAAACACCAATGTAAGTTATGCAACAGACAGGTTTCCAGTAACATTATAAAGCATCCCACTCTGTATGAGTGACACCAGAAGTTTATCCTGAAGAATTCATCTTTAAAACGTAACTTTGATTATACATTTGATTATACATTTAAGGGAACCATAGATAGGAATTTTTATGTCTATAGAACTTTACTTAGATTTTACCTTTTACTTATGATTTATTCAAATTTGAGATGCACTTCTTCATTTCCTCTCAGCATCCACATCAAGTTCGCTATTTCATAAAGCTGATGCTGATCACCAAAGCAGAATCTTGGATGGGGTCTGCAGAATGGGGTCTTGGATGGGGTCTGCAGAGCTCTTCTGCCTAATCTCCTGCATTCTGTAGTTTGCATAATAGGAAGCAATTTGAAATGAATGGTTATTGTCTGAAATTAATAATAAATTCTAAAAGAAATAAAAATTTAGAAAGGGAGCTGAGCTGCCAGAATAGAGAAATCTGGAAACGTCTCAGAAAAGGTAACGCGTAGGAGAAGGAGAAAAGGTGTAGCCAAGTTTTATTGTGCATTTTATCTGAAATGTACAATGAGACTTTGGTGTTTTGTCTAACTCTTATATGCTCTAAACAGATGAATCTAGCCCTAATAAAAAGCATAACTCATGTTTTCTAATCTGTTTTTCTGATATTCTTCTTGTATGTTGAGATTGGATTCAATTCAGTATTAATATCAGAATGTCATATAATATCAGAGTAAAATCAGAATGAATGTCAGCACTGAATTACAGTGGGAATATCTAAGCACTTTTTATGTACCAAATACTGTTTTTTTGTGTGTTCTTTGTCAGAAGGAAAAAATGGCAAGTCAAATGTTTGTTTATTTAAAATTTATTAAGGAGCCATGCACACATATTCCATTTTAAATAAAACTAACAAAGTATCATTAGTCAGAGTTCTGTCAAGTGATCAGTATGTCAGGAAACATCATCTGGCAGAAAAAAAAAAAAAAATTAGTGGTGCACCTCTGCTACATAAAATACTTAAATTACAGAGGAATCCATCCAATAGAAAATATATGTATATATATATTCTGCAAATGAATACTTTTATGTGTTTTAGTAGTGAATACTCATTTCTTATGTTCTAGATTTCAAAGAAGTTTGATTCTCACAAGCTTTTTGTCTTTTTGAACTATTCATTATAGTCTTTACTTCTAAGTGCTTAAAGATAATGTTCCTTAGTGTAAGATTTGTTTGTATTTTTTTCTCTGTTATTAATTCAGGGCAAATTAGGTGAAGGCTTTGGTACTTAGTTAATGGTTTTAGGATTATTTTTTTTCCTGAATTTCATTGGCTTGAAGGCTTTCTTTGTTCATTTAAATAGGAATGACTCTTTATTTATGTAGTCATCCAGAAACTTTTATAAAAGGTGAAATTCCTATTCAAGTTTCCCAAAAATGTGAAGTAAAAAATAATTCTAAGAGACATGAGGTAGAGTTTCCTTCTACTTTAAGAGGAAGCAGAAGTGAATGCACCTGATTAACAATAGCACTGATGTTCCTCCTATGTGTGATGGAAAATACTCCATTTTCAGAGTTTCAGAAACCTGTTTGTTTCCTGAAAACTAAAATATTCCATAGTCTGGATGAATATTCTACCTGCATTCTATATTCTTGGTGTTTCTTTGCTCTGTTATTATCAAAAATATTAGCATGGAAGTGGGATCTTTATTTTGTGAGGTGTTCTGTTTATGAAACTTAAAATCCCAAATTAAGTTTCATGCAGTTTGGTCTTTAGTTAATATCTGTTGAGGAAACTGTCAATGAAAACGCCTTATAATCACAGAATCGTCTAGGTTGGAAGAGACCTCAAGATCATCGAGTCCAACCTCTGACCTAACACTAACAAGTCCTCCACTAAACCATATCGCTAAGTTCAACATCTAAACGTCTTTTAAAGACCTCCAGGGATGGTGACTCCACCACTTCCCTGGGCAGCCTGTTCCAATGCCTAACAACCCTCTCAGTAAAGAAGTTCTTCCTAATATCCAACCTAAAACACCCCTGGCACAACTTTAGCCCATGCCCCCTCATCCTGTCACCAGGTATGTGGGAGAATAGACCAACCCCCACCTCACTACAGCCTCCTTTAAGGTACCTGTAGAGAGCGATAAGGTCGCCCCTGAGCCTCCTTTTCTCCAGGCTGAACAAGCCCAGCTCCTGCAGCCGCTCCTCATAAGACTTGTTCTCCAGGCCCCTCACCAGCTTCGTCGCCCTTCTCTGAACTCTTTTGAGCACCTCGATGTCCTTCCTGTAGTGAGGGGCCCAAAACTGAACACAGTACTCAAGGTGTGGCCTCACCAGAGCCGAGTACAGGGGGACAATAACTTCCCTAGACCTGCTGGCCACACTGCTTCTTATACAAGCCAGGATGCTGTTGGCCTTCTTGGCCACCTGAGCACACTGCTGGCTCATATTCAGCTGACTATCCACCAATACTCCCAGGTCCTTCTCTGCCAGGCAGCTTTCCAACCACTCATCTCCCAGCCTGCAGCTCTGCTTGGGGTTATTGCACCCCAGGTGCAGGACCCGGCACTTGGCCTTGTTGAACTTCGTACAGTTGACCTCAGCCCATCAGTCCAGCCTATCCAGATCCTCCTGTAGAGCCTTCCTGCCCTTGAGCAGATCGACACATGCACCTGACTTGGTGTCATATGCAAACTTACTGAGGGTGCACTCGATGCCCTCATCCAGATCATCAATAAAGATATTAAAGAGGACTGGCTCCAATACCAAGCCCTGGGGAACGCCACTAGTGACCAGCCTCCAACTAGATTTGTCTCCATTCACCACGACTCTTTGGGCGCAGCTATCCAGCCAGTTTTTAACCCAACAAAGCATGCGCCAGTCCAAGCCACAAGCAGCCAGCTTCTTGAGGAGAATGCTGTGGGAGACGGTGTCAAAAGCCTTGCTGAAGTCAAGGTAGACCACATCCACAGCCTTTCCCTCATCCACCAAGCGCATCACTTTGTCATAGAAGGAGATCAGGTTCGTCAAGCAGGACCTGCCTTTCATAAACCCATGCTGACTGGGCCTGATCACCTGGTTGCTCTGTAAGTGCCACGTGATGACACTCAAGATACTCTGCTCCATGAGTTTCCCTGACACTGAGGTCAAACTGACAGGCCTATAGTTTCCTGGGTCTGCCCTCTGGCCCTTCTTGTAGATGGGCATCACGTTTGCTAGCCGCCAGTCGACTGGGACCATCCCCGATAGCCAGGACTGTTGATAAATGACGATAAGTGGCTTGGCCAGCTCCTCCACCAGTTCTCAGTATCCTCGGGTAGATCCCATCTGGCCCCATTGACTTGTGTATATCCAAATGCTGTAGCAGGTCGCCAACCGTTTCCTCATGGATAGTGAGGGTCACATTCTGCTCCCCATCCCCTTCCACCAGTTCAGGGTACTGGGTATCCAGAGAGCAACTGGTTTTGCTGCTAAAGACTGAGGCAAAGAAGGCATTAAGCACCTCTGCCTTTTCCTCATCTTTTGTAACTAAGCTCCCCCCCGCATCCAGTAAAGGCTGGAGATTCTCCTTAGTCCTCCGTTTTGCATTAACGTATTTGTAAAAGCATTTTTTGTTGTCTTTGACGGCAGTAGCCAGATTGAGCTCCAGATGAGCTTTGGTCTTTCTAATTTTGTCCCTGCACTGCCTCGCAACATCCTTATAGTCCTCCTAAGTGGCCTGCCCTCTTTTCCAAAGATTGTAAACCCTCTTTTTACTCCTAAGCTCAAGCCACAATTCTCTGTTCAGCCAGGCCGGTCTTCTTCCCCACCGGCTCGTCTTTGGGCACGTGGGGACAGACCGCTTCTGCGCCATTAAGATTTCCTTCTTGAAGAGCGCCCAGCCTTCCTGGACTCCTCTGCCCTTCAGAACTGCCTCCCAAGGGGCTCTACCAACCAGTGTCCTGAACAGTTCAAAGTCAGTCCTCCAGAAGTCCAATACAGCGGTTTTACTGGTCCCCTTCCTGGCTTCTCCAAGAATGGAGAACTCTACCATTTCATGGTCACTCTGCCCAAGACAGTTTCCAACTACCACATCTCCCACCAGTCCTTCTCTGTTTGTGAAGAGAAGTTCTAGTGGGGCGCCACCCCTGGTAGGCTCACTAACCAGCTGCATCAGGAAGCTTTCTTCTACGCTCTCCAGAAACCTCCTAGACTGCTTTCTCTGGGCTGTGTTGTGCTTCCAGGATATATCTGGGAAGTTGAAGTCCCCCACATGAACAAGAGCTGACGATTTCACAACTTTTGTCAGCTGCCTGTAGAACTCCTCATCAGTCTCCTCATCCTGGTTTGGCGGTCTATAACAGACCCCCACAAGGATGCTTCCCTTGTTGGCCTTCCCGCTGATCCTAACCCATAGGAAATCAACCTTATCATTCCCAGCCTCAAGTTCCATGACATCAGAACTCTCTCTGATACAGAGAGCCACACCACCACCCATTCCATGCTGCCTGTCCCTTCTGAAGAGCCTACAGCCAGACATTGCAGCACTCCAGTCATGAGAGTGGTCCCACCACATTTCCATGATGGCAACCAAGTCGTAGCCTGCCTGCCGCATGATGGCTTCCAGCTCCTCCTGTTCGTTACCCATGTTGCGTGCATGAGTGTAGATGCACTTCAGCTGGGCCATTGCCTTCTCTCCCAGCCTTGCCATTGTTACCCCTGTCACAGCTCTAACAAGCCTTGTTTCAGCCCTGTCCCCCTTCTTACCTAGTTTAAAGCCCTCTCAATGAGCCCCGCCAGCTCCTGGCCTAGGATCCGTTTTCCTCTTAAAGATAGGGACCGGTCTGCGGCCATCAGGCGGGGTGCCAAGTAAAGTGCCCCATGGTCAAAAAAAAAAATAATTCTGTGTTGGCACCAGCCTCTGAGCCACGTGTTTATCAGGTGGGCTTTCCGTATCCTCTCTGTACCCCTTCCTGCCACCATAGGGATGGACGAAAACACCACCTGTACTCCCGCTCCATCCACTAACCGTCCCAGTCCCCTAAAGTCCCGTTTGATGGTCTTCAGGCTTCTCTCTTCAATGTCATCACTGCCAGTCTGGACTATTAAAAGAGGATAATAGTCAGAGGGGCAAACCAGGTTGGGAAGCTTTCTGGCAATGTCCCTGACCCTGGCCCCTGGTAGGCAGCAGACTTCCCTAATGGTAGGGTCAGGCTGACAAATAGGTCCCTCTGTTTCCCTGAGAAGGGAGTCGCCCACAACAATCACCCTTCTTTCTGTCCTGGTGGAGACAGAAAGAATTCCTGAGGCGTGGAGTTGAATTCCTCGCTCTAAACATCCTCCTGGGTAGACTTACTACCTCGTCCTCAGCTACCAGTCTGTCAAGCTCCAGGGCCTTAAACCTGTTGCATAAGGGCACCTGGGAAGGTGAGGCTGGTAGAGGGGGGCATCGCCTGCGATGTCGAGCAGCTTCCATTGCTCCTCAACTCCTAGGTCCCCTGCCTCTGCCTGACAGCAACAGGGCAGGGGGTCCACCCCCATTTGGGGTGTCTCACCCAGGTACCTGTGTTTCAGGCTGTTCAGGGAGTTGCTCCACAAGTCTATCTCCTGTGATACTAAGTAGTATTGCATTTCTAATTATTGTTTTGCAGAATACTCTAGCCCTTATCTTTGACTCAAGTGCAGTAATTGCACCCTGTTTACCATAGCCAGAATAAGGTCAGAGGTTGTTTATTTAATCTTTTTTTGGAGAGTAAGATTCTGACTAGTCACAGATGAAATGGAAAAGAATAAAATTTGAGAGCTTTCTGTTGGAAAATACTCCCTAGATTACTATTCCTAGGAAATAATGCAATTCAGCATGAATTCTAAGTATTTTTCTCTCTAGTGCTAAGTATATAATCAGAAATATATATGTCAATGGCCCTGTTGCTAGCATGGATTTGGGAAGCTAGTGGCTTGTACAGTACAAGAGTACATATTATCCATGGTAGAACTAACACGTTTTGGAATGATTCTAGCTAAAATCCATCCTCCAAATGTAATGCCATAAAACTCCTTGTTCAACTATTTAACATGTCGTCCTGTCATGACATATCTTGTCATTCATATGAGGAATTCAGAACACTAGCTATCTGCTTGCTACCTGTGTATTGCTGTAGTTTTCAATAAATATTTTTGTCGATTACTATAAGCCTTCTGCTAAAAGTGTGTGTTTCCTAATAGGGCATCATATGGTAAAAGCCTATTTTATCTTGACATCTTGTTCAAAAGATTTCACCTATAAACTGCCACTCAGTACACTCATTCCTGATAGACTGAAGTATTTTGTTCTGTACAATAGCTTATTTCCCCAACATTATAAAGATAAATCTGCATTTGCAAATACATATGATTAATTATGCTGTAGTTTTTCAAGTTTTTTTTCTTGGGTTATGGATTACCTTCTACTTTGTATTTCTCTTCTGTATTAACTTATGAGACCTCCTTATCTTGCACAAACACTTTCCTGTATATCCACACATATCCAAATTTTGAACTGCTTTTTAAAATTATTGCCATTTTGCCAACACACTTTATTGGTTACACACCTTGAACATGAATTCTGACTACATTTTGTGTCTGTAAAACTAACTCCTTTCTTCATCTGCTGTGTTTCTTACTAACTTCAAAGAGAAATAGCCATTGTATTCTTCTCATCGGTGCTTTTTTTGACTTGATTTTCAATAGCTTTAATAGGAATATCCTCCTTCTCAAAATCTTTCATGATAGTTTCTCTAATTGTTAATATAAACATTTTTCTACAGTATTCCAAGACTGTGAAAAAATCTCTTATTTTGTTTATACTTTCATGCTGGAGAAAGTTTATAGACTTGTTACTGAATGCAGTCAGTCTTTTATTTTGAGGACTTTGAAAATATGGCTTTCAACCTTCTTATCTGATATTCCTCAACAATTGCATCAGAGCTGAACTGACACAAGTTTATCTAATAGCTGATAGAAGCCAAGTTTAAATTGATGTAAAAATGGCAGTATTACCAAGCTGCTTCTTGCAGATTGTGTATGTAAGAAGCTCCATATAAATGTAACCAAAACAGTACAACTTCACAGACCATGGAGACAGTAAAATAATTTGAAAATTGTGACAGTTTTAATTCCTCAGAACTCACTTTTTCTGTTAATAATCTCAAATTTAACTTTTCTGAGACTGATGTCATTGTAATCAGAGCTAAATGATACTTTGTGAACAAGGAAAAGAGAAACAAGATAATGTTTAACTCAAATACCAGAGATCATACCATTAACTGACAAACACACAACTCTGAATCCTCATTCACTGAATGTTTAAGCAGTTTTTTAGTTTAGAATTTTTCTTCTATGTGAAAAACACTGGCAAACAGTATAACTTTGCTAGTTTCACGTAGATAAACCCATAGCATACTATTAGATTAGCTAAGCTAGCACCTTGTATCTCAGTCTCTTACACTTGATCCAGTTTCATCTGTCTTCAGACTAGTAATTTCTGGTTAAGGTTAACTGAAGACCAGCTTTGAAAAATAATATATCCAGCTGTGATTTGAAAGCAGCAGTGGATAGAGAATCATAATTTCCCTTAGTACTTTATCCCAGTGGTTAAAAATGTTCAGTCATATGCATACGTACCTTACTCTACTTTGAAGGTATCTTCAGGTGTGCAGTTTCCAGTTTCTGATTACATCTTTCTGTGCTAACAGAAAAATTTCTTTAGTTATTTCTCCCCATGGCAGTAATTGTTTATGATAATTACTTTCCGTTTTCTTTTCAAGAAGCCAAATCAAGTTCTTTAGTTCTGTTAATAGCAATTGAGAACTGCAAAAGATTTAAATTATTTCTTATGACCTTTGCATCTTCCTTCTCTTAAGTTTTCTGAATCTTTTTAAGAAATAGACCCTCCAAAAGTCTGTGTAGCATTTCAGTAATGATCTAATGTGCAGGGTTGTGAGGCACTGGAACAGGCTGCCCAGGGAAGTGGTGGAGTCACCATCCTTGGAAGTCTTCAAAAGACGTTTAGATGTAGAGCTTAGGGATATGGTTTAGTGGAGGGCTGTTAGCGTTAGGTTGGAGGTTGGACTCGATGACCTTGAGGTCTCTTCCAACCTAGAAAATTCTGTGATTCTGTGAATTCTGTGATTCTATGTAAAATGACAAACCCACTTTTAGGCTATATTTCGCAGATTATGTAATCAATTATCACATCAATTAGGTTTCTTGCTGTGATTACTCCTCCAAAAGCTGGAGTTGCTTACCCACTATAATCCCTAGAGTCCTTCCAGAATTGTTGCTTTCCAGAAGATGGTCCTCAAACCTCTACCTTGCATTCTGTTCTCCAAGTTATAACTTCGCAATTTTTACAAGGTCTAACTCGGTTACTTGATCCAGGCATTTCATTATTTCTACTCTGCCAGTGTCACCTGCAGAACTGCTAAGCAGTAAATGTATGTTTCCTTCTCAATCTTTAATAAAACTCGTGGATACTATGCCAAGAGAAGCATGATATACTATAAAGACATGCTGTCAATCTGAGCTGATTCTTCAGTGTGGCTGCTTTGTGATCAGTCTAGTTAACTACAGTAATATTGTATAAATGTTACTTGTCACTGTGTTAAACACCTTACAAAATTATATAGCTATTACAGCTATACACTGATCAGCCATCCTGCAGTCATCCCCAAAGAATTAAATCAAATTTGGTAACACCTATTTTCATAAAACTATATTGCCTGGCATCAGTATTTCTGTTCTGCAAAGCTGGACTGCTCTATAGCTATCTAAGTCCCTTATTTATTTTAGTTTTAATTTTTATTTCTCCAAATACTGACAAGTGAGTATCTGGCATTTTCCAAAATTTCGGTGACAAAGAAAATTTCCCAGCTACTCCAAGACATGTTAAATATGATTTTCATCAGGCCAGAAATACCTTTAAATAGGTTGTAAAACAGTTTTCAGTGCAAGTTACCTGAGACAAGTTTTTAAGTGCTTATCCCAAGCTGAACTTTCAGTTTGTGTGTTTAATGGTAGACAAGTATTGCCTCCTCCTCCATGTCTTCCACATCTTCAACTGGGGGAATAAATTACTGAAAATTTCTGCCCTTCTCCATGTCATTACTATCAGTTGTTTCACCTCTGAGTTTTGATGTAAATGTTGTTATATAAGATGCAAAGCAGACTGGGATAAAATAATAATAATAATAATAATAATAATAATAATCTTTATTAAGTCTTTACTCATATTATGGTATATTGTATTACATACTTATTTAGGACTTTAAAGTTACACTGGCTAAATGTTCATTCTGCCAATGCTGTAATTTGAGTCTGAATTTTTTGAGTTCAGTAGTTCAGGCACATCTTTCTGTTTTGTCTTCCAGATTCCTGTTGCTGTGACACAAATAAGTTCAACCAACCACCCAGTGAAAGTGGGACTCTCAGATGCATTTGTGGTTGTGCACAGGATCCAGCAAATTCCCAGTAAGTAGTGTGTGGTAATGCTAATGGTTTGGAGGCTGAGAAACAAGTGTAAGCTGATTTCATTAAGGATGATTAGCTGAACAACAAATCACTTAGCTAATTTCAGTTTGTTAATTCAAGTGTAATTTTATTTGCTTGATAATTCCCAGTGTGGTTTTCTCCATCATTGTTTCTTTTGAGCTGATGTACTAAGTAAATAAAACTAAATAACCAGCCAAATAATGTAAAATTTAAGTGTCAACTTAAGTTATTCTATAAGATACAGTATCCAGAATATGTCTCTTTATTCATAGTAGGGAAGAAGCAATTTGTTCAGAAAAATTATCTGTATAAAAATGAAAATGAAAAATGTATCCAGGCCAGATGTTCTTCATACTTTAAATTCTGGACATCAAATTCATACATACATTTTAGTGAAACGAAAAAAAGAGAAAATGTTGTTATTAAATGCCATCTTGGGCTCACATAATTTTGGCAACAGTAATCGAAGGTATCATTTAATTAAGGAAATCAAGTGTGATTTCCTTAATGCTTTGTTTGAATGTACTGTGTCCAGAACCATTTGAGATTTTGTAGCCATCAGAGAGTAAGTTTACTTTCCAGGTGTGCTGTTTCCATTAACACATTTGGAGGCCTGTAGCTAGCTAGTGCTGTCCCCCAAGAGTCAGTGCTGGGTTCAGTGTTGTTCAAATTATTAATCAACGACCTGGACAATGGAACCGAGTGCACCCTCAGCAAGTTTGTTGATGACACAAAGCTTGGAGGAGTGGCTGATACCCCAGAGGGCTGTGCTGCCATTCAGAGGGACCTTGGTAGGCTGGAGAGATGGGCTGAGAGGAACCTCATGAAGCTCAGCAAGGGCAAGTGCAGGGTCCTACACCTAAGGAGGAATAACCCCAAGCACCACTACAGGGTGGGGGCTGATCTGCTGGAGAGCAGCTCTGCAGAGAGAGACCTGGAAGTCCTGATGGACAGCAGGCTGACCATGTGTCTACTGGAGGGAGTTCAGAGAATGGTCACTAAGATGACAGAGGACTGGAGCACCTGTCGGACAGGCTGAGAGAACTAGGCCTGTTTAGCCTGGAAAAGAGAAGACTGAGGGGTGACCTCATTGTAATAAATGGCTCAGTCTTCAAAATAGGACTATAATCAAAGTTTACAATATATTAAAAGAATAGAGGTAAGCAAACAGCACTGGGTGCGCCGGGAGTCTCTGCTCCACGAAGGCGCACACCAGTTACATCAAGCAGCTGATTTTTACGCTCCTAAGCTAATACATATTCATTACTACTTCTAAAAAAAACAGGGTTATTATAATTAGTTTCCGGAATCCAAACCCTCCTACTGGAGCATGCATATCAGTCTCCGGTGGTCCCTCTGGGGGTCTCTCATGCTGAAGGCTCATAGTCTTCCTCCTTCTTGTCCTTCTCCTTTGTTCAACTTGGCTGTATGTCAGAGACTTGTGCAACATCCCCTGCAAGCTTTGTCTTTTAGTTGTTCTTCAGCTTTCCCCGTCTCCTTAATCTCCTGGCCAGATATCAGAGACTTGCATAGTGTCCCATGCAATACTCATAATAGTTAGCAGTTATTCTGAAACCCCCCAGATATCAGAGACTTCAAGGAAAAACCTACAAATACATTTCCCTTCAAGCTCTCTATTGACACGAATTGCTAAAACATTCCTTTGCAAGATACAAGAATTATATACATTAACCACTCTGTTTTTCTTAGACTTGTGGTTGTACAACGGTATGTAAGACAGAAGGTCACATTCATCATACCATGCGGCCCTAGCACTGTTCCATACTGACACGAATTAGATGAACATATCTCACATCATTAATTGATATAAATATCTGAGGGGAGGGTGTTGAGGGAGCCAATCTCTTTTCAGTTGTGCCCAGTGACAGGACAAGAAGCAACAGGCATAAATTGAAGCACAGGAAGTTCTGCCTGAATATGAGAGGGCACTTCTTTACTGTGAAGGTGACAGAGTACTGGAACGGGTTGCCCAGAGAGGTTGTAGAGTCTCCTCTGGAGATATTCAAAACCCACCTGGATGACATCCTGCACAATGTGCTCTAGGTGATCCTGCTTGGCAGGAGGGGTTGGACTAGATGAGCTTCAGAGGTCCCTTACAACCTTGGCCATTCTGTGATTTGAGCAAATTTGCTAGGTACAGTTTTTGATGATTCCCTAACAGGGTGCAAATGGATAGAGCTGAATTTGAACCAGCTTCCACAGGCCGAGTACAGGCATGTTCTCCTAAAGAGAACCTTGATAGAGGTATAGCACAGATGAGGTTGATGCAGATCATCTTTAAGACAGCCTACAGATGGGGTTGATACTGAAGTTGCAAGTACCTATGTCTCTCTCAACTCATCCTACTCCCTCTACATCAGTTTTAAACTGTCTTTGATATTGGGAGGCATAAATCTCATGACATGAGATTACCCTGCTATGAGGAAAATAGAAAGTTTCAGTACCGTCTGTTGCATGTTGTGAACTCAGTGTAGTGTGAAAAAGGCTGGCATGTCCCGATTTCACTGAACAGATCAGATCTTAGAAGAAATTTGGTTCAAAAGTATGGTAGATGTGATCTGCCTAAGGCGGCATGGATTGCTTTTGAGTACTTGGGAACCAGTGATACTAGGCAACTGCTTTTACACATTTGTGTGATGTTCATTAAGTGAACGATCTGAACATTTCTGTGAATTTTCAGCTTATAAAAGCTCCTCAGATGAATTCAGGTAAAAATTGGTTTGATTTGTGGAAATAGTTTGTGAGAATAGTCGCACAGAAATTCAGTGCAAGACATGTAAGTAGCAAGCAGACTGTCATCAGAACTCCATTGTTAAACAACACTAAAAAGACTTTTCTTAGGTTTACATATTTTGTAAAATTTATGATATATGCAAATCTTTATTCTAGTTTGAATGTTTCTTTCTGTAAAAATATTTCTGACATGCACTTTGTTTTACTACTAGTACATAATGTTGCATTTGATGAATATGTAGTTATTTACCTGTCTTCCAGTTTTAGTATTTGTCAACTTCTTCAACAAGTATTTCTGTCAATTTCTGTCACATGACACTATCTGCAAAGTGAAGTGACTCTAATTACCAGAAAATCTGTGTAGTGTTTCATCTTGCATTTTTTTTTATATTTTTATTAAGCTACGTTAAGAAGTTCCAGATGAGAAAAACAACATGGGTAAAGAGTCTAAACATGCCTCTACCAGAATTGTTTTAATAGCATTATTCCCACATAATTCCGTTGCTCAACAACTGTTTCTGTGAATGGTGGTAATCTGTGATTATATTGCTAGTTTACAACAAAAATACATTATATTACAGCAAAAATGCATTACAGCTAGTATTAATCAAGAGAACCATTGGTTTTCAGTAGATTTTCCTGAAGCCAAATTGTGGTTTCAATGAAACAAGTTTATATTAGTAAGTACAGGCACCATAATAGTACCCTGACAGAACACCAAATAATGTTGGCCCATAGGCAGCCAGTGTCAGATGCTCTTTAAATATGCATGTTCTTCCATTCCTGATTTTCAGAGGTGTTGAATCAATAATAGCAGTAATCTGTTACTGAAAAATTGATATGGTAGAACTATTTTACTTTTAGTTATCTTTTTAAGACAATTGAAGCCTATAAACTGCTGTTTGCGTCTCCCAAAGGAAGGAAAAGATAGTATATCTATTAGTTCTTGCTCAACACTTTAACAAAGACTTTTCCCTCAAGTGGAATTCAATTTCCCTTTTATGTTTATTCGTAGTTATGGGGGGGGGGGGGCGGCGAACAAAAAAACTATTTCTACATGTTTGAGTTTTGTGAGCTATTTTTGTACATGTATGTGTCTTATATTTGAAAAGAAAAGATGCATCTAATGCAACACAAGCATATTTGAACAAAAGCATCCTCTCAATTCATTACCTGTATAATATTTTCTTGTTAGAATATATTGCTACTACTCTATTAGAATCCCTACTAGAAAATGAAACTGCTACTCTGACTTAGCAGTATAAGACTAAATCCACTTACTTTTAGACAAGTGGAAGCTAGTTGCAAGGTAAGTAGTCTTCCCTTTCAAGACACTACGGAGAACTACTCTTGCTTCCTAATGTCAGTTTAGCCTATCCTAAGTCACGTGTCTAAGATCACTGTGATATTTGGGTTTGCTTGTTGCTCACAACTGACAATCAATGAAAACCTAGACTACCTTAGACTGAGTTATACATCAGAACAGATGTACATTAGATCAGGTAAAATTGTATAAAATGAATACCATTGGCGCTAATTTCATGGCTGTGTTTTTGTTGCTTGGAAGACAGGGAGATGAAATTTACTTGGAGAGTTTCTTTCACTATGTCTTGGATCTGAAGTGATTCAATATTTTTCTTAATAATGGTAACAAGTTGAAGCATGTAATAAGTTTTGCAACAAGCAGTTGTGAGGTATCTGGAATGTGATCACTAATATCAATATTTTGAAAGGAAAAAAAAAAAAAAAGCTGATTTTGGAATAGAAACAGAATAAAAGTTGGTAGGAAAAATGACTGAGAGCTTTTTATCACAATTCCTGCTACAGGGGGAAATTACTGTTATATCTGAAATGGCATAAAAGGAAAAAAATCCAGGTGTACTAGTTAATCACATGATGGCAATAAATTACACAACTCGTGAGATAAATGATCTTAGGAAGTTTCAGGAAGACAATTCTAATTACAATAAAATGGACAAAAAGGGATGAGTTTTTCTGAAATACTTACCAATATGACTGAGCTTCATAAACACATCTTGGTGTGAAAGGAGTAAGAATAATTTATACAAAAATACATTTCTAAAAACTGCAGAAAAAAATATGTCAGCCAAAGGAGCATAACAATGATTTGAAAATTAAAAGCCATTTCAAAAGTTTAGATGGATAAAGCCATATTAAAAAATAAATAAATAAATCTTAAAAAGAGCATTAAAGACAAGATTCATACTCATTCTCAGACAGAACTACATAACTTTGTGAAATTATGAGGGTGCATATCATGTGGTCATTGTTGAGAAGAAGGAAAGTGAGAATGTCTCTTGCCTCCTTGATAAATAGAAGCCACAGAAATAGAAATCTGAGAGTATTGGGAGGACAGGGGTTAATAATTTCAGTAAACAACTACGGGAAAGAATAACAGTATTTATTGTAGTGGTTTGAGATATTGTTGGGATAAAATGAGATGAAAAACTCAAATTTGTAAGAAACAAATTTTGTTTTGGCACATTGTGGAACAGTCTGTATTTTGTTCCAGAAATGTATCTTAAATTTACTTTAAAACTTCAAAATGCCTTAGAATGGAGAATGGGTGGAGAACAAACGATGATAAATCATCTTGGATAGCCATCAGTAAATATGTTTCCAAAGGGTTTGGAATGAATTTGAACCAGTGTAAGTGTCCAGAAGTCTGTCACAGACATAACAGAAAAAAAAAGAGTGCTAAATTCTGAGATTTATACAGCAGCAAAATGGAAAATTAGATCCATCAGTTTCAGAGAAAAGTTTCTGCTTCTTCCAGATAATTCAAGGAAAGTGAGACAGGCTCTGGCCTTCTGCTTCTGATTTGTCTGATAAATTGTAAGGACCTAATTTGTCTGATAAATTATTGCAGATGACACCAAGTTAGGTGCATGTGTCGATCTGCTCAAGGGCAGGAAGGCTCTACAGGAGGATCTGGATAGGCTGGACCGATAGGCTGAGGTCAACTGTACGAAGTTCAACGAGGCCAAGTGCCGGGTCCTGCACCTGGGGTGCAATAACCCCAAGCAGAGCTGCAGGCTGGGAGATGAGTGGTTGGAAAGCTGCCTGGCAGAGAAGGACCTGGGAGTATTGGTGGATAGTCAGCTGAATATGAGCCAGCAGTGTGCTCAGGTGGCCAAGAAGGCCAACAGCATCCTGGCTTGTATAAGAAGCAGTGTGGCCAGCAGGTCTAGGGAAGTGATTGTCCCCCTGTACTCGGCTCTGGTGAGGCCACACCTTGAGTACTGTGTTCAGTTTTGGGCCCCTCACTACAAGAAGGACATCGAGGTGCTCGAAAGAGTTCAGAGAAGGGCGACGAAGCTGGTGAGGGGCCTGGAGAACAAGTCTTATGAGGAGCGGCTGCAGGAGCTGGGCTTGTTCAGCCTGGAGAAAAGGAGGCTCAGGGGCGACCTTATCGCTCTCTACAGGTACCTTAAAGGAGGCTGTAGTGAGGTGGGGGTTGGTCTATTCTCCCACATACCTGGTGACAGGATGAGGGGGCATGGGCTAAAGTTGTGCCAGGGGTGTTTTAGGTTGGATATTAGGAAGAACTTCTTTACTGAGAGGGTTGTTAGGCATTGGAACAGGCTGCCCAGGGAAGTGGTGGAGTCACCATCCCTGGAGGTCTTTAAAAGACGTTTAGATGTTGAACTTAGCGATATGGTTTAGTGGAGGACTTGTTAGTGTTAGGTCAGAGGTTGGACTCGATGATCTTGAGGTCTCTTCCAATCTAGAAATTCTGTGATTCTGTGATTCTGTGACCACCCCGATTTCTTTTCCTGAAAACACTTGTACATGATTTTTCCTTTAATAATTGTTTTTCCCTTTTATAAGATATTAAGAAGATTTAAAGGACATTTTCCAGTTAGACGAGACCATGAATAGTGAAGGGATAGTAGCTTTACTTATTCTGTAAACAAGTCTTCTCTCCTCCCTTTTCTTCAGCATCTTCACTGCATCAGGAACCTTGGCCCTGTCCCACTGCCACCACCTTTTTTTCCCTGTTCTCTTTAATTTCTCATATTTTCTCAGTCATCTATGGAATTTCTTCCTCGTCCTTCTTTTGGTCACCTATGGTGTCCTTTGTTTTCCTTTTTGTGACTCACAAGATCTCTAATTTCATGACCATCTCCCTAGTCCTCCCTTTCCTTAAGGGTCACTACAGTTCTCTCCTTTGTGTTTTTTCCCCTCTTGTATTTCAACTAGCTTTTTATTGTGCATGAAGAAAAATGAAAAAGCATTAGTTGCTACCTAACATTTTATTTTAGCAATGAACAGACTCTCCATTAATTTTACCAAAACTTTCTGTTATTTTTGATCAGAGCACAAAATATACTGATAAAATGAAAGGTCCTGCATGCCTTTTTTACCTCACTCTTTACCAGCAAGACTGACTTTCAGGAATCCAAAGTCCCAGAAACCAGGGCACAAGGGAGGAGAAAGGAAGATGTACCCTTGGTGGAAGAGAATAAAGCTAGGGAATACTTAAGCAAAGTGGACATTCATACTCCATGGGCTAACATACTTCTCTTTATCAACAGTGTTTTTAGCATTGTCATGCTCTGGATGACATGAAAGTGTCTGTGACCTCAGTTTTTTGGGAAGCCAGAAACTTCTTATGTCTTGCAAACCATGCAGGGAATCTGCTAGGGAAGATTCAGAGTAAGCAAGGTTATATAGCACACCAGTCAGTACCACTACTAATGAAATAGACTTCAGTTAAAGTGCTGACACACACAATTTTATTTTATTTTATTTTTTTATTTCTTTTTTTTTGGGGGGGGAGGGTAGGTGGGAGACAGAATAATAAAAATTTCTGTGGAAACAAATTACAGTCTTCAGCATTAGCAGGAGTTCATTTAAAACACATTTTCTGATTACTGATTTGGTAGGTGCTTTTGTAGGTCTACCATCCTGGGAACACAGACCTCTCACTGCTGGTGAGAGATTTTCTCCACCCTAGTACAACATTAGCTTTGTCTTGAAAATCCTTTCTCTCCAGTGGGCTTGAAGGATAAGTACAAGGCACTTGTTAGGGGAAATGTTTGGCACATCCCAATATCTGCCCTTTATCCAGTCAGAATGACTATGTAGATCATTCTAGCTCAGTTATAGGTACACTTCAAACCAAGAAAGAAATCCTCTATCAGAAAGGGTTAAGCCTCAAATCTGAGTCAGCCTCAAATAAATGACAGGAGGAAGTGCTTTGGAGCTAAGTAGAAATATGATTGTCAAGCCAGATCCTACCCACCTGTGTCTGGGAGCTTATGCAGTGAGGGAGGACAAAGAAGCTGCTTCCCAAGCAGTAACCGTGGCCAACTCAGGAGCGTTACCTCACCCAACCTCAGCACAGCTTCTCCATCCTCTGAGATTCCCCCTGCTTATTCCAGTCAAACTGATACAAGTAGTTTGATGCTTCATGGGGTTTTTGTTTGTTTGTTTTTTGTATGCAGTGAGGGGTATTCTCACACTTTCACGGGTTGGCCATTTGTCTTTTTGTAGAAAGCCTTGTACCCTTATGCCAAGAGGCACCTTAGGCTTGGGACATTACATCATTTTTTCTCTTCCCTTAAGAATTATTATTTGTTATTTTGCTGATTTTAGTTGAGGTTCCATTTTCCATCTGAAAAATGCCTGCAACATCCTACCAGGAGACTGTGAAAATACTTACATTTTGGTGCTATGTAGTTGCATACCAGCTGGGGAATTACTTCAAGCTGCAGAAACATAGCCTTTATACCAAGTAGCAAGGTGTTTCTTAAACATACAAACCTAGCAGTGCAAAAACCTATCAAAGATTGAGTCTGTGGCAGTCTTTAATTCCTTTTCTTCTGTTGCATATAGCCTCAGACCAGACTGAACTGAGTAACCTGTTAATCCTTTGTACGTAAACTTATTCCTCTCTGGCATTGTTCCACAGAGGTCACTGATTATATTTAGCATTGTTCAGATGAAGTTTAGCAGACCTTCAAAAAGAACATAGTTGGCACATGATTTTGAACCCAAGACATCAGGAAAACATTATTATTTTGTTAGATAGGCAGTAATGGTATGCAATTTTAATTTACAAATGTGCTAATTTGCCACTCTACATTGCAGCCAGACACTTAAAATCTGGAATACTGAAAATAAATGATAGGATAGTGATCTGGAAACCAGTGTTTATGTGTCTTTTTCACACTTACCCTGTTCTTAGGTCCTACAGTTTTCTATGTATTCAAAGCCCATAAGAACAGTGCATTGACTGTATTGAATTTCTGCTTTCAGAAACTTAGGTGCAGTTAGCTTGTGTAAAGATTATGCATTACAATGCCTGTTTAGGAAGACTTGTCTTCTTTACTATAATTTTATAATATGAAAAAAAAAAAAAAATGGTGCATTTAGATATGAACTAGCTTGTAGCTAACAAATTTGATTAAGCAATGAACTTAGTTTTGTTTGCACATCTTGACAACAACTGACAAAGTGAACATATAAAACATTTCTCTTAAGTATGTAAGCTGAAAAATGTCATAGAAAAGTAAGCATCTGAAATATACCCTAAAATGACTGACAGTATGCTCAGAATTTCTACCTAAATGAACAAATAAGATGCTTGAGAGCTCACTCAGCAATTTTGTGATCGATTACCAGGAATGGGTACCTATTTAGTCAGCACTGACAATTTCTCAAGTGGAAACAAACAAAAAAACAAACAAACGATCAAAAAACTATGGCTTTAGCATGTTCCTCCAAAATATGTAAAGTTAAAAATTTATCCTTGAGGAAAATTGGTGCCATGTACACTTAAGGCACAGTGAGCAATCATTGCATCCACTATTTTTCACAATCTACAGACTACAAAATAATAAAGTATGATTTTTTCTTTTTCCTGGTAGATGTCCGTAGAAGAACAATTTATGAATACCATAGGGTGGAACTGCAGATGTCAAAGATCACCAACCTGTCAGCTGTTGAAATGATACCTCTTCCAAGTAAGTAAAACAAAACATAGGCAGCACATGGGCAGAAGCCATATCTGGGGGCAACCTCATTTACAACACACACACAATTTAAAGTATTTTGTTTTATCTGTGAACTTGGAGTTGTGGACAGATTCATTTACCCACTCTCAAATTTATTCCCGTCTGGATGATGCATTATCTAATGCATCTTCATGTATCACAAGTTATAGTTTATAGTTTATAGGCATATAGCTCCCTGTAGGTTATGAATGAAATCTGTGTCAAATCATTTTTTTCAGAAGAATGCTTATATTTGTTTCCTCAATAAAAAAATAACATTTTTTCATGCTTGCAAAGCAAACACAAATACTTCTGTGTACTGTGCATCCCTTCTCAAAGAAACATCCCCAAATGCATTTTGCAATTCATTTATTATTATTTTTTTTGTCCAAGGTAAAACTACATTGTTTAGAAATATCTGGGTTCAAACCACCAGTTATAGTATTGTGAAAAAATAAAAAATATAAAATAAAATGGAAACAGCCTTTTTCCTGTTTTCTAATCCAGTTACAGTCCTTGCACACTTTCCTGCCAGTCTTAGTATTTGTGTAGGTCTGAACGTTAAAAACACCCAGGAACTCTGGAGCCAGAGAACAAAGATTTAAGGAAATACTATGCAGAAAGATATAACAAAACAAACAAACAAACAAAAAAAAGGCAGTGAAGTTGAAAGAGCTGTTGTGGAAATGAGATTATATTTACAAATGGAATACAAATGAAATCCTACAAATAGAATGTACCTCTGTGCATATGGTTGTGCATTGCATTGTAATAGGTTGGGTTTAGTGTGTTATTTTGATCATCTTACAACCTACTCATTCCCTAAATATATACTATCTGAAGATGTATCCTTTTCTTATACCTTTTGTGAGATTAATGTAGTAATTTCTGTTTATATATCTGCTTCCTAGCTTGTCTCCAGTTCAACAGCTGTGGTCCTTGTGTCACTGCCCAGATTGGCTTCAACTGCAGTTGGTGCAGTAAACTCCAAAGGTAAAGAGTATTTATTTATTTATCTTTGATATGGGTATATAGATGTGATCAAAGGATATCCAAAAATATTTCCAATAGGTTACTCAGTACAGGGGGATGTTATGTTTTATATACATGCATTTACATGGATATACACCTCAGTTGAAGTGTGGCTAGTGATCACGTTGTCCCGTTTCATTTCAGCAAAGAAATTAAGCAACAAAGGTCAAAGCAGTTGTCTTAGGAGTTAAGCCCTTGTTCCTATTTCCTTAACCCCACTTTAAAATTCTTTTGAAGGACTCCACATGAAGTAGAAATCAGAATAAAATTCATGTTTTCTACCTGCTTTATCTATTGCTTTATCAAAAATAATGTAACCATAAGAGGTATGGGGTGGCAATGTAACTATAAAAACATGCTTGTTCTCTTCACAGTAGGAAGACTGACACATCCAGGGACTCAGATTCTTTTCTCTTTTAACTTCTCATCATACTTAGTGGTCACATTGGGTGTCTTCAGCCTCTCACTGCCACATTTTATGACAAGGTGACCCACTTGTTGAGGGAAAGACTGTGGATTTTGTCTACCTAGACTTCAGTAAAGCTTTTGGCACTGTTTCCCACAGCATTCTCCTGGAGAAACTGGCTGCTCATGGCTTGGTCAGGCATATGCTTCACTGGGTAAAAAGACGCAAATTGTGGTGAATGGAGTTAAATCCAGTTGGAAGCTGGTCTACTGGGACACTAGAGGTGTCCCCCAGGGCTCAGTACTGGAGGCAGTTCTCTTCAACATCTATATCAATGATCTGAATGAGGGGATCAAGTGAACCCTCAGTTTATAAATGACACCAAGTTAGGTGCAAGTGTTGATCCTCCCAAGGGTGGGAGGGTTCTGCAGAAGGATCTGGGTAGGCAGAACAATGGGCTGAGGCCAACTGTATGAGGATTAACAAGGCTAACCTTGTCCTTCACTTGAGGCACAATAACCTTATGCAGTGCTACAGGCTGGGGCTGTAAAGTGGATGGAAAGTTGCACAGCAGAAAAGGACCTGGAAGTATTGGTCAATAATATGACCAATATGACCACCTGAGCACCCTGCTGGCTGAATATGAGCCAGCAGAGTGCTCAGGTGGGCAAAAAAGCCAACAACATCCTGGCTACTATCAGTAGTAGTGTGGCCAGCAGGACTAGGAAAGTGATTGTTCCTCTGTACTCATCTCTGGTGAGGTCACACCTTGATTACACCTGTGTTCAGCTTTGGGCCCCACACTACAAGGACATTGAGGTACTTGAGCATGCCAAGAGAAGGGCAATGAAGCTGGTGAAGGGTCTAGAGAACAAGTCTTATGAGGAGCAGGTGACGCAGATGGGGTTATTTGGCCTAGAGAAAAGAAGGCTCAGGGGAGACCATATCATTCTCTGCAATTACCTTAAAGGAGGTTGTAGTAAGGTGGGGTTTGATCTCTTCTCCCAAGTAGCAAGCAATGGGACAAGAGGAAATGGCCTCAAGTTGCACCAGGAGAGATTTAGTTTGGGTATTAGGAGAAATTTCTTTACTGAAAGGGTTGTGCTGCATTGGAACAGGCTTCCCAGGGAAATAGTCGAATCACCATCCCGTGAGGTATTTAAAAGATATGTAATGTGGTGTTTAGTGATATAGGTTAGTGGTAGACTTGGTAGTCCTAGGTTAATGGTTAGACATGATGATCTTAGAGCTCTTTTCCAACCTAAATGGCTCTATGATTCACAAGGACAGTCAAGTCAGTAGTACAAATGATTTAGACTGTGCAGAAGCTGGAGCAAAGACAGTAAAATGGCAATTCCACAGCTGTAGCCTTTACAAAAAAAGTTCTTCTGTTACTGACTTTCATTGATCTTCATGAAATGAATCTTCATAGTATGAATTTATTTTACACTGGTTCTCTGACACAAAATGCAGTATCATAATGGCTATGTATCATTGTGTTTTTCAACCCCAGTGACTAGGTTCAGAAATCTTATGTATAAAGTGTATGTGTAATGAAAGGAGAAAAAGGCTATTAGCATTCTAAAATACTGTAATGATTTGATACCATGTTGAAGAACTGAAAAATAGATGATGAACCATATATTAAGACCTTGGGGTCACTTTTATTATGTTTTCTTAAGCTTCAGCTCTCACAATAAGTAATTTGATAAGTCACTCTTGTTCTCAGTGTTTTGCAAAAAGCTCTTTTGTATGGAATCGAAGCTGAAGGTGCAAAACATATCAAACGTCTTCAAGAATAAGGATAGTTGTAGAGAACCTTCCCAAGCAAGTATGAATAGATCTTGTTTACTTTATCAGTTTCTTGTTTTCATGTGTTGCTTGGTTCTCCTTCAATTAATAAATGTTGTAGCACTATCTGTTAGAAGAGTCTGTTACTTTGTAGCCAGTGTTCTCATTTCTGTTTAGATAAATTTATTTATAGCAAGTAAATATGAAGAGATAATAAGGTTCAGACCTCTTATGAAGATCTGTCGAACCCTGAGATCCTTTGTTTTCTTCTGTAGTTTCTGAAGAACTGATTTTCCCAAGTTCTGGAATTACTGTTTTGTTCACTGTGGAGAACAGAAAGGGTTTTATACTTCACCATTAGTAGGACGCAACATGAAGCATGTAGTTGCACTTTTTCCTTCCATATGGTCAGATGAATTTGTGACTACCCACTCATAATTGGCAAAATGCAATTTGCTCCTGAAAAACATACAGTCTCAACACATCTATTTCTATTCAATTAAAGTCCACATGAAAAAAAGTCTTGCTCTTTTTTCCCTGTGAAGATCACACAGCAATCAAAGATGAACCTACTGTGAAGGAGCCTTGCTCTGTTTCCCAAAAACAGTCAGCTCCACACTGCAGCACTGTTGTACCTTTGATGATATGCAGCAGATAGACTGAACAGCTTTATTGCTGTTAATTATACCATTACTAACTGTATTGAGACTGTAATTTCATGCAGGCTGTGTTCAGACATCATTTGACCAGCAGCAAAAGCAGGAACTGGTATTAATTTTTTTTATTTTTTTTTTTAAGTATAGATCCAGAAAAGCAAACTAAGATTATGCATCTGCACAGAAATTGTAGTAGTTTAAAAACAGTCATATTGTCCAATTTATTTCTATAAGGATGAGTGAAAGTAGGCTTGGCTTGAGCAAATGCAGGAATGTGTTTAGAATCGTAAAATAATTCATAAATATTGGAAGAATCTGCTAGAGGTCATCCAGTCCAACAACCTGCTCAAATCTGGGTCAGCTGTGAGCTCAGACCAGTTTGCTCAATACTTGAATTAGCTGGATCTTGAAAACCTTTAAGGATGATCCCCTGAGCACCTTATTTTTACACTAGATATTACACCTTATTTTTAAAACTCTTATTTTCTACACCAATATGGCTGTGGTAACAATGCCTGTCTCAGGCCCTGTTGCCTTCCTTGTCCTATAGAAAGCTCTGAGTTCCTTCATCACAGTGGTTCTGCTTTTTCTGTATCACTGCTCCTCAGTTACCAGCCTAGACTAAATTTCCCTAGATTTTATTTTCTGTTGTGATAAACATTGTTCTTCTGCAGCTGAATAAAATCTACTTGGAAAAACAAGGGCAAAGCACTACATGAAGTATCAACTTAGACATTTCAGAAGTGCCTAGTGAAGAAAGAATATTAATATTTACACTTTACAGTGAGTACTAGGAGGGGTTTTTGAATAAGCAGAAGTGGATGTTTAGGAGTAATGCCCAAGTAGTGCTTCTGGGCTGCAGAGTAGGGAATGATGTCGCTGGCTGGACACATTGGTCTGGGAAGTGAGAAACCAAAGGCCTCTTTTCTCATAGGCAAAGCCCAGAGGGAATGGCATCTAGCCTTGGGTGCAAAAGCCTGAAGAAATTGTTGAACATGGTACTGGAAGGTTCCAGTGTGGCAGTACCCTACTAATTGATCAATTTGGTCCACTTTCTGCAGCAGGAGAGGGCCTGCTTGACATTGAGGAGACTGACACAGTAATGAGGCTCACGTGACTGTAACAGACAGTGATGCTCCTCCTGCAAAGCTGCAGTAGCACTTTGGTACTCTAAAAAGAGAACTACCAGAGAAGATCGTCTTCCATGTGATAACATGGAAGCATGTATCCGATGGGAAACAACTCTACTTATTCTACAACCCTTTTTTCTCAACAAGTTATGATCCCATTTATCCAGAGCAACTGTGCTACTGAGAACAGCATCTTGTATCTTTTTTTCTTTGCACAAAATTTAAAACACATATTGAATAATTCACACAATCAAGTACAGTAGTTGGAAAAATAGAAAATGTTCAAAAAAACAATATCTGAACAAGGAAAATTGACACGAGAGTCATTGCAGAATAACTGCACTCCCCCATGTGGGCAATCTGTATTGGAATGAAAATAATTTTATTCTGCAACACAGTAGATTGTTTCCTACCTGTGACTTGAGTCCAACTTCAGTGCATGCTCTTCAGTCTTTATGGGTATAGGTTATCCTTAAAGGTATTTCAGAGCAAAAACCTCTATTCCTGTTGCTCACTACAAGCTTGAATAATGGTTTTACTTTTCATAACGGATCATCAAACTATCCACTCTGAAATCTAACATAAAGTATGTCATATAGTTCCATTATAACTGAAGAGAAGGTACTTCATTTTCATATGACTTCAGCAGATGGAGAATTCTCCTAGAAGATTTTTTTTCTTTTTTTGAACCATGTAGAAGAGGGAGAACTGTTCCATACATAAAAGAAACTAAATATAAATATGGAAGATAAGATAGATCCAAATATAGCAGAAAGCTCTGAAACTATGTCTATAAAACATCAGAAAAACTTAGCATCTGTCTCATGTGGCTGAAACTTGGATTACTTTTACCCTTTTACCTATAAGTGCCCACCATGCAGAAACTGAATGAATTCATTAATGTTAGATCTGTTCCCACGACTCTGAGCATATGCACAATTTCCAAGGATTCCTGAAATTTTAAGACAATCTTGAATTAAAAAGATGAGAGAATCCCATTTCTGATACATTTCCCTTTAATGCTGAATGCTAAAAACAGCAGTGGGTCTGTAAACCAAAATGTTACTGCTTTTCTTTATGAAATGTGTTCTGAGCAAAGTGAAAAATCACAAATGTCAGGAAATAGCAACAATAGTGAGATTTAAGTCTCAATATTTCTAAATTTTTTTATGTCAATCACTGCTCCCATCTAAGCAGAAAATAAAGAGGTAGGTTATTTTGTATTCTGTACTGATTACCTGAAAAGCATGGAAGGGAAAATCTTTAGGCACTTGCCATTCTTAAGAAAACATTTAACAGTTGAAATATGAAGTGACAGTTTCCCACAGTGGCCTTAAGTAATAGAAATTTTAAAAATTGTTGCCTTTTTTTCTGAACTTCTAGGAAAGATTGAAATGTCTTGTTTATTTATTCTTCTTTGAGAAATACATTGGAAACATATTCAGTTAACTTTTAAATCTGACTTTATACCTGGAAATCTTTAATATCAGGAAAAGGAAAAAAAAATCTTGAATCAAGTATTGTAATATAATTTATAATCTTATGTAAACTAAAGTATTTATTGGGCTAGTAAAATACTATCCATATAGAATTACAATAGCATAAAAATTAATATTATACAATCTGACTACATGAAACACCTGATTTAGAAAAAAAGTCATTATATATAAATAAGAAGCACTGACTGTACACATAGCTTGCTGTTAAATATCTACCTTCTTCTCATCTTTATTTGATAGCTGGCATTGTAACCAAGGTTGTAGATTCCATTACGGAACAGGGAAAGGCAGTGGACAAGATCAGAACTAAAAATACTCATCAGATGAGAAAACAGATGTATTATCTTAATCATGCAGTGAACATTTAATACATATCTTTTGTTATGATGTGCTTTGGTATAAGCCCCTTAGGTTATTTTACTAAAACTATGAAGCTCTGTAATAACAAATAAACAAAAATGAAATCTAGAAGTTTTTAACTTAGATGTTATAAACACAGTCTTCAAAAGTTCTTGAAGTTCTTATGCAATGAAATTACAGTGAAAGCATAAAACTGAAATTACTGTTGGTTTGATGGATGAAGACCATCATCCCTGGACTTTGTAGTGCAAGGTGTCAAAACACTTTGTACTGTGTAGGGAAGGAAGTTTTACTTCATCAGTGTGAAAAATCTTTCTACTCCTGTTTCTATTTTCTTGTGCTACCATTTGGAGAGCTCAATTTTCATTGAAATGCTCACTTTTAAATAGTTTCTGTTTTTAAATATTTGAGGGTTTAATTTTCCTTGTTTGTTTGCTTCAGGGTTGCATATTCCAATTCCAAATTAAAAGACGGGGAGAAGACTTGCTGATTGTTATTCAAGCTGGTTTTATTCCATCACCATTTAACTGACAGTACCATGCTGTTATTACAAAATTGTCCACAGTATTAGCCATTGAATTACAGAAGAAAAAAAAAATTGTATGGATTAAGTAAACCACCAGAGGGAGCATATATAATCCAATCAGTGTAATAGATTCATATACAAATGACAGGGAAAATCTCATTTTAAATGCTTTAGAAGGGCTAGAGATTTAAAATATAGTGTGTTCTGCAAAATGTATTCCACTCTATCAGTGTATATAACTTCATGAATTTGCTGATTATACTGCTGCTTCAGGCAAAGTAAAAGAAATGTGCCCAGACTATCTGTCTCTAGAATGTGTATTCCACCAACAACATTTCTCTATGCTGGAGTGGTTTTATATGAAAATATGTCAGTCCTAACACTTGTGTCTTAACAAGAGGTTTGTTGAATTAGATCAAATCTAGCCCATGATAATGAGAAGTAATGTCAGTACTATTTTTCTAACTTGAATACTGTTTCTTTCCTGATTATGGAGCAGACAGAAATTCTCTGTAGAAATTCTGGCCTTTCATCAGTCTGCTCTGTTTAAAATGCCATATTTTTTCTTCTGTTGTAAAAGTTGTGTTGAGACAGCAATAGGTCATTTTTGTCAAGTGCAACAAATATATCAAGAATGAATGTGTAGATTTGTCAGCACTGATACATTACTGATAAGAATGGTAAGATAACTAAATCTATACTTTATTTAGCAGAAAATTCCTCCACACCCAACTTCTTCAAATCATTTTCAAGCTGCTCTTTCTTAATTTGACAAGCTAATTTGAACACATGATCTGCACAAATCTGTTAGGAAATTAGCATTCAATAAATGAGAATTTTATATGCATGGGAAGCCTGATGGGAGCAAAGCAAGAAAAGAAACTGCCAGAGAAGTGCTTAATGAACAAAGTATTTTCTTAAAGCAGAGTGATATTAGTGATGGTATTGTTTGAAACACAGAGAAGGAAGCCTCACAAGATCTTAGATCTTCTCAAGTGGGATAGCAATACTATTTTTAACACAGTATAAACTTCAGTGAGACTGAAATCTAACTTCCATTATGGAACATAGAGGATCATGAGTTCTTAACGTATTTTTATGGAAAGTTAGCCTGTATCATAGTGAACTAGCTTTTCATTGAAATTCATACATCCGTACACAGATAAATATCAAATAAATGCCTTTTTACAAGTTGGACAAGATTGTGGGAATTGTTAGTAGCTAGATTCCATGGAATTATTGTGGAATTTCTGTAATTCTTCTTGATCTTCTTGATTGTGTGGTACTATTCCTATGATTAATACAAATAAAATGTTCAATCTTGGAACCCAGAACTGCAGCAAAGGTGCAGTAGCCCTTGTAGGCCTGTGACATATTACAGCAACAACAGCCAGTGCACTAGATACACTGTAGAACTCTGTAGAGTTGAATCATCCCCCAGCCAAATCTGTCTCTTGTAGGTCTGTCAAATATCTCACATTCTTAAGGTGTCTCATAATAGACACAGAAAGGAGTTATCAAAGATAAAGAGGACAGTTAAGTATTTAAATCCCATTTAGACAAGGGGAAGCAGACATCCAGCTGTTATTTACACCTTTGAAAGTATTTACTTTTCCTGATTTGCTTGGAAGGAGGATCACAAATTTGTATTTAATTTCCATGTTTAATTTCGAAGACACGCAAGATAAAATAGTGGAAAAACACCAAATAGATAGGTAGATAGCACAGCTCTTTTCTGTATAAACTTCTTTTACTATTCTTTTATACACTAGTACCCTTTTATTCCTCACTTATTGTATTGGAATAATAAGAAAAAAAAAAAAAAACACTTTGTCTTTAATGAACCATTCATATCTAGGACTGCAATTTCCTTATCAGCTGTAAATCTTTGAAATCTCAGTAAAGTTGCCTAACTCTAGGGTACTTTATAAAACATAGGTGAATGTACTGTTGTGGAAGCCTTCATTTTGCTTTCCTTCATATAAACATCCTACCTACTGTATTACTATCTATAGAGAAATCTAATGTCTTCTGCCAATTTTGTGGCTTTCACTTATTATTAGAAAATGCTCTCATTACAAGGGAATTAAATAAAACAAACATTTAAATAAATTATGTATTTTAATGGAAATTTTTTGCACATTTTTTTTCTTTTTCTTTACTTTTTATTTTCACTGAAATATATTGCGGAATGGCAGTCCCAGTTAGATTTGTTTAATGGTCAGTTCTGTGGTCATACAGATACAGTCACTTGTACAGATGTAACTACATCTTCCCATACCAAATATTTTTTGATGTAGATTTTCTAGCAAATTAAAAAGAGTCTGGGATGTGAAGCTTCCTGAGCATTAGAAATTCAGTGTTTGAGCAATTAAATAGTTATGATGTTCCTTGACGTGATTTTAATCCATCCCCAGGAGCATTGTCCAGAACAGTGCCTAGGAACACTGTAGGAGTTGGAATATTCCAGTGATTATTCCCAGTTAGTTGGCAGTTTATATGCAGTCTCCTTCTTTTCAAGGTTGAGAGAGTTTTCTTGTTAGGGCTTGGGCCATCCTGTGCCAGTAGTCTTCAGTGCCAAGGAGCATTTCTAAGCATGTTTACTTTGCTAGTGTAGAAGGAGCCAAAATGATCACAACAGCTTTAACTTCTTTCCAGAGGCACTAATCTCATGGCTGTACTCCTAAATATAACTTGAGCATCACTGAAGTCATATTTGTCTAATAGTCTCCTAGGTATCTCTCTTTAATGAAGGGCCATAAATTAAGTCTCTTTTTGTAAGCATAATACTTTAAATTTTACATATTCCTATACATGTATCCCTATGTAATATTGCCAGAAATTTTACTTTAGGCAAACTTGAAATCTGCATGTCTCTTCATGAAATTTGGATAATCTAAGTTTAAGAACAGCTAAGGAAAACTGTTCAATTTTTCAACAAGCAGCTGTGGCTTAATATATGCTTGTCTGGTTTTCAGAAAATTTGGGCTTAACTCTTGTTTCTCTTATGGAATTCTGTGTTATCTCAACTGAATCATTTAACTCTCCTATGCTCCATATACTCAACTCTAAAGTGGAAAAGGAAATATTTCCCCAAAGGTGACATTCATATTTTTGTTTTAAAAGGAAAAAAAAAAAACACTTATGGATGATGTCCATATAAAACTTTATAGTTTGCAAAACACAGTTTGCCACTCCTTTTTATTTATTTAACCAGAATGAAATCTAACAATTAATGTTGAGGGAGGGGGAACATAAGATCTTCATGGGAGCATCCACCCTAAAATTAAAGAGAGAATTTTGATGAGCAATGCCAACACATCATCATTCTCTACTAACTTTTGTTGCAATTACCTCTTTGGTCATACATAAATGCACAAATTCAAAGGCAGCAGAGAATGTAATCTAATATCAGATACTAGTATCTCCTTCCCAGAGATTTGATTGTTATTATTTTCTGCTGATTCTGTTGGAAAATCTGATATCATAATCTCGAAAATTTGACTCTAGGCTCTTCTTACAGTCTCTTTTACCTTGTAGTTTTTCAAAGCAGAGCCTTTAGCAAAAGCTTCCATTTTAATCTTTATCTGCTTTTCAGCATGTTTCCTTTGTTGTTTTAAGTGACAGTAAGATTATAGAAAACATTCTCTTATTCTTCTTTAATCAGAACTCTGACAACTCCCACTTTAACTAGGATTTTTTCTTTTCTTTCTATTTGAATTGAAAATAAAACTTACCTCATTTAACCCACTTTCGTTCTTAGGCTCTTCCAGCAGCAAGAATTTCCAGTGGGAGTCCTTATTTTTACTGCCTATTCAAATGTTGTGTCTGAGTTACAAATATTGACTCTCACCCGTGTTCAATCTCTTGATGAACTATAAAAGACATTTTTTTATAAAGTAAAAAAAAAAAAAATGTTCAAACATCTTTTCACTTCTCTGTTTACACGACATTGCAGAATATGTAACTATTTCCTCGGAGAAATTTTCTCTCTATATATAAAGTTGTGGAACAATCATCATGTTCTAGGTTGCCTGCATGGATGTGTGCCGCTAATATCTGATTATCTTCATCAATCACCTGCATGTTGTAAATTTTGAGGTATGCAACCTTAAGACAATCATGGTGCTACAGACACGGATATTCTGCATTACACATTAATTCTGCTTTAGCAATTTTATTTAATTTTGTCATAAGCCTTAATATAGTACAGTCTGTTTGTAGTAGTATTTAAAATCCTTATATTAAGCATGTCATCTTAGCTGTTCAAGAGAAGACCTTACAACAGAGTAGGAGCAAATCCTCTTCTAACTATTCAAAAAGTCATCCTTTTCAGAAATAAAGTTTAATTAAGCAATATGTTCAAGTATAGGATAAATACAGACAACACATTTATGCTTGAATTTAGATAGATGGTCAGAAGTATTGAGCTAGCTGATAATTGTAAATACCATACAAATACCATATAAATTTATACCACAGACACTCACAGTGACACTTCAACTTCATAAGGACATTGAGCTGTGATAAAGTTCTGAATTTCTGTTGAGACAGTGGAAAATAATAAAGGGAGGAAAGGACAATCTTTTCCCAGGTATCACAGTGTGACAAGAAAGTGATATTCAAAAGATGGAGGAATCAAGATGGAGCATTTTTTTGTGGGGGAATGGGAGGCAAAGCTAGATTGAGCACAAACATAATTCTTGATACATTTCTTTCTCAAAAAACACTAAAGGTTTTATTTTTCACTCAGACTGACACTAAGACCAAGGCTTCCAGTGTTTTATTTTGCTTCCTATCTCCCTCAGCCTGTGAAGAAATTCCACTTTAAAATATACTAATTCTTCTTATAAGCAACTCAAACAATGTAGCTAGTATCATCAACTCTTCCTTACATGAAATGACCATGAAGGAAACTTAATGGTTTAAGGCAGAAAAGAGTTCTTTCTGTTCAATTTTCTACTTAATTTTCCACATAAACATTTTATTTAGAGGCATCAATAAGTATTTTAACTGACTTGAATGATTATATGGTATTTAAGAAATCATGTCAAATTTCTGGGATGCCCTTCTGTTCCTAGGGAAAAAAAAAAAAAAAAGAAGAACAGGGAACAGTAGGCTTAAAAGGGCATGAGGGCACATGTTGTGCATTTTAACACCCATGATTCTGTCTTACCAGCTCAACCTGGTGAAATGATTTTTCCATACAGACTTTGTCCTTTCCTTGCCAATAATTTTCCATTATGTTTTCAGCTTCTATAAGTTAAACTTTGCTGAGATAAACCCTTCTGTATAAAGGGTACCTGATTTATTATTAATCCTCTTCAAAGAGAAAAAGCACAGAAGTTTGGGTTATGCACTAAATGGACACTTCTTGACATTTAAATATGCTCTGCCAAATAAAGGTAAATGGCATCTGGTAGGACTGATGACATCACCATCACCTTTCTAGCTATGTACAGTCAATAGAAAGGATTCCGACATCGTTTTTGTTACCCCGACTCAGCTGCATTAATCATCACTGTTAGACATGCGAAAACTTTAATTTTTCCTTTGCTCTCTGAATCAGTATTCCCAAATTCCACACAAATCCTGGAATTCCTTATATTTAATGAATGTCCCTATTCTCATTTCCTAGAACATCTTTGTTATTGCTTTGCCAGGAGCAGATTTGGGTCATCGCTTGAAAATTAAGTTGTTATAAAAAGGCCATGTTGACAGATGGCATAAATGGCATAGCTAATCAAATCTGCTCCAACATTTTAATGGCAACAGGGAATTATCACTGTGCTACTAAATGAAGTTCTTAAAAATGCAGTCAGTAGAGCTGGTTGTGCACTGAAATTACAGTTCCCAGAATTCTAACTCAATGACACAGCAATGATGGTATTGGCTGTGGTTGACATATGCCTCAAAGGAAGTTCACAAACAGATTTACCTGGAGCCCAGCACATATATTTCCTGAAAAAGCTGCTTTCTGACAATACTCTTTGGACTCACCATTGCTTCTATAGCAAATGATGAATAGTGCCCAGGGTTTAATATGTTTTTGTTTCAAATAGATTAATCTGAAAAGTGTTTGTAAACCCAAGTGACTTGTTAAGGTTGTTTACATTCCATTTATTACTATAAAAATGTTTCTGTTGCACCATTCTTCCAAAGTGGACCCTGTTTCCCATATTTAGTTGAAGTAGGGTAGCATTTGACATGTCTTGACATCTTTCATTACATTGAGAACCAAAAATTACCTAAGGTAAGGAAACCGTACTAATTGCCTTACTTGATTGCTTATTCTTGTCAAAAGGCAGCGAGAAAGTTATTTGCTGTACAATCAGATATGTTATGGCCATGGATGCCAAAAGATATCATTTGGATATGTGAAGAAAATTTAAAAACCCTAACTGGGGAGAACTGCTTTAAAAGCAGGCCATGATGGTCTAGTTATTTACTTGAAATTTTGATAATGCTTTCAATTTTTAACACTATTTCATGTCTAGGAAACTCTAAGTTATCGTATAAACACAAGGGAATCATTATATTTGTGTTACAAGTTACTTTAAAATTTCTTTGTCACATACTGCAAACGAGAAAAGGATATTGCAAACAGGTTATTGATATCACCTAATTTGATAAGAAATATGCATGCAACTTAAATTGTCTACAGCTACTTAGGACATAGAAGCAGCTCTAGTATTCTCAAATTGTCATGAGCACTGTTCAGAGGATCTGTTATCTAAACTCATGAACATTGATTTCATAGTAATATGTATATCTCAGTGTCTCAGATCACCTTGCCTGATAAAAACAGTGACTGGTTCATTACATTTTTTGTAGATTTGCATTTTCCTGGCTAAGAAAACCGGACAAAAACAATTCATCCAATTTACATCCATATGGTTGACATCAAACATAAAAATAGTATGGCTCAGTGCAGTCTTAAGTGTAATTATCCAGTGGAAAGGAAGCATTCCAATTTAAAAACTACAAATAACCTATAATATTGGGTTAATAATAACTCATTCATTGATACTGAGAGTTAATTCTCATTAATTAACTCTCATTGATAATGAGAGTTAATAACTCAGTTGAATTATTAACTCGTTTGCTCAAAATGGATGAAATGGTTGACTCATATTGCAACAGCCTCTTGAATAAAAGTTATACCGTGTAAATCATATGGATTTTAAAATAAATCACATAATTTTTTAATTTTCTCTGTCATTCTCTCCTTTCCTTCTACTGTCCTCTAATGTTCTTGTTTTCCTCCTATTTCTATCTGGCCAACGTCTATCTGTTTCATCATTTAAAGATGCTCCAGTGGATTTGACCGTCACCGGCAAGACTGGGTAGACAGTGGTTGCCCTGAAGAGGTATGTGAGTAGTCCTCAGTCCATCAGAGATCTTTCTTATGATGCTTCTTTTATGATTATGAAGAAGGGTTTCAAGGCCAAAGACATCCTATATTTATCCTTGTCATTTGGTAGAAATAATGTAAGTTGTAATAAAGAAAAATAAACTTAGGTAAACAAGGTAAACATTCTTTCGCTGAGAATACATTTAAAAAAAAAAAAAAGTACCAGAAGCCCTGCCTCATAACAAAGCCTTTTCACTGTTTTTCTCTTAGGTCTTCTCTTTTTCTTGCCAGAAAAGGGGAAGAAATTGTAATGTTCTTCCTCCCAGAAAACCCTCTGGCAGTGCAATCATGCACAGGCATTGGTGCATGTCTTACATTTTGCTTTTGAAGTCTGGCCAAATAATTTAGTACAGAAAAAAAAAAAAAAAAAAAAAAAAAACATAGATGAATTCAAATAGATTAAAGATAAATAAATAAATACAAGGCATTTGAATTTCCTTTCATGGAGAGTAAGGGAGAGAAAAATATACCTGAGCGTGTTAATAGTGAACTGTCAAACAGGAACTGTGGACCTCCTCTGAAAGACACACTTTGGATACTGCACCAACGCAGCTCATTTTCAAGATATATTTATAAATATTATACTGCTCATTCTTTCCTAGTGTCCTCCCTTTAGAACAGGTAGGGTTTTCTTTGCTTGTTTGTTTTTTTGTTTGTTTGTTTTCATCTGGGGATTGTAGTAATAGGAAGAAAGTAATCTACAACACTTTTAATCTTCTTATGGCCATAAAAAAAAAAGTTACTTTTCTATTATGGCTGAAAGGTCCTAATTCTGTCATGAGTTTCAGCAACATTGCCCTTCTGGAGTATATTGTCAGGTCAAACTAAGGGCAAAATGTAGCCCCAAGTGTCTAGTTAGGAAAGCCCATTCTGTTTTATTTTCAGTAGAAGTAGAGAGAAGTAATGATATAAATCCAGTCTGATGAAAGAATTTTTTTGCTCCTATAACTGTAATTGCAAAATAACTGCATCCTACATAATGCCTTGGTAAGTGAGCTTGAAGCTTCAGCTTTGCAGTTCGTACATTGTTAAGAATGGAATTTCTGAGAGATTGTCTGTGGATCACAACCTTTTCAAGAATATAAAATAAGATTTACTTGTAATATCTGTTATTACAGGGCACAATCTTTGTATTGCTTTAATCCAGACTGTAATTAGCTAAGAATTAGTTGTTCCTGGTGATGAAGTTATGCAAAAAAATCCTCTCTAACAGACAATAGACATACTATTCTGCCAATTCTCCCTTTTTCTTCTAGATTTACTATTGCTAATGCTCCAAAGTTTGCTGCATGTTCTGAGAGGAAATTATTGATACACTAAGTGTATCTGAGAAACTCATAGTTTGATTTGCAGTTTCAAGCTACTTGACTGCTACTTACAGTCTAGCTTTCAGGCTAGACTAGAAACAGCAGCTTACATAATGTATTCCAGAATGATTCTTTGAGCTCACTGCTGGAGCTCAATGAAGGATCAACAGTTAGCACAGAGGTTAATTTTAGATTTATTCATTCAATCGTCATGAATAATGAGGGTTCTTATAATATTTCCTTTTTTGTGAGTTATATTTTGAGCTAAATTTAGATGAAATTGCATTAGTGAAATTAACAGTGGCTTTCAAACTAAAACACAAATAAATTTACAGAATAATTATAATGCAGGTACCGATACTTTTTGAATGTAATACATCATTTCCAGTAAAACAAAAAACAACCAAATACCCATATGTATTAAAAGAAAGACAATACCTACCAGATTTTGACAGGCAGATCTCAAGAAAATATACTGGCTTTGTGGGATTTCGCTTCTGATTAAAATGAATAGGGATAGCAAGAATTACAGGCAGTTCCCACATTTGCTGCTAGTTAATTATTTTCCTGTAAGACTGTGTGATCCATGAAAGAAAGAATTCATTACAGCTCAGAATTTCTACAAGTGTCCACAAATTTAATTAAATAAATAAATAAATAAAAAGGTGACATACTTGTGTTGAAATATTTGCCTATGAAAATTATATCTAAATTATTGTAAAGTGGCATATATTATTTATTTTACGTTAATATAAGATTTTTTATCTTATCTTTTTGTATAATATTTATGTTTTGTATTATAATTATTACATTATGCACCTATAATACATGCAATATTATTAATATTATAGAAATAATAGGTATATAGTTAATATGTTGCTCTGTAGTTTGGGATGTAAATATTCTCTAGCCTGAATACATACACACATTCACACATGCATATTGTTCTGTGACTACTGCATGTAAAGCCTAGTTAAATGCTGTTGTTCACACTATTCACTATGAACAGCCATGATTTAACTCCCATGTATCTTAACAATTTTTATGGCACCTAGACCAATAGCACAGTGAGTATTCACAATAGAAGAGTGATAATTTGAATGATATTCTTAGGTGTTAAAATCTGGTTGGGGGAAATAATGTTTGACATTCAGGGATGACTTTGAAACTTTGCCATTAACAACTGAGCATTGTAAGTTTTGTTGCTTAATGCTCTGTAAAGCACTTCAAATGAAAAAAAAAAAAAAGAAAGAAAAGAAAAGAAAAATAAAGAAAAGAAAAATAAAATAAAATAAAATAAAATTAAATTAAATTAAATAAAATTAAAATAAAATAAAATAAAATAAAATAAAATAAAATAAAATAAAATAAAATAAAATAAAATAAAATAAGAGCTTTTGAAATTCCTCGTTTTAGGGCTTCCATTTTCATTCTCTTTCCTGTGACAGCTTGTCCATTCTTAAATCCTTCATTCAGTGACAGACCACCCTAAGAATGTTTTGGTTTTTGTGTGTGTGTTTTTTTCCCCAACAGTCAAAGGATAAGATTTGCGAGAAGAGTGTAGACACAACAGAAACACCTCCATACTCCACCACAATCCCTCAACCAACCACAACAAAGTTCAGAGTTTTAACAACCACCAGAGGATCCACCACTTCCCAACTGCCAACTAGCTTGCCCACAGAAGGTGAATTGCATAGACTGCTTTTGTCTATTGTACAGATGTGACATTTGCAACTCTAAAACAAATATGTTTCCTCTAAGTATGTGTTCATGTTGTCTTTTTCTCTTTGGGGTAATGGAAAGAGTAGGGAATTCCAGTCTACTACTTTTAAATTGCAACTTGCTCTTGCAAAAGTAAGTGTGGGTTTGATGAGCACTGGCAGAGGCGGAGGAGTGCTGATTGAGCAGACTGCTGGAGAGCTTGTTCAAGTTCTTGTAACTATCAGAGGCCATAGTCCCAAATTTGTTGAAATATTAGATGGAGAAAGCCCTGTTAAAGGTAGTGAAGAAACTTCCATGACAGAGTTAAAGAATTTGTGGTCACCTTGTGTATTGTATTTAGCCAGGCAAAAATTGGAGATGACCAAAATTGAAGAACTCTTTGAAATTTGCTTGTTCACTTTTTTCAGTCAGTTGACACTGTTCTTTTCATGTAGTGCTCACAGTTGTGAAATAGTTTCTGTAGGCTTCTGAAATCAATTAGCTGGGTAAATGATGAAGTGTCAGTTCTCATCCTTGTTCCACTGGCTTCTTAAATATTGCCTTTCTGTGGATGAGAATGGATTCCACTCTATGCTATGGATATCCTGTTTTCCTCCTTCTGGGGAGAATTCAGCAGGATACAAAAGCTAACCAAAATTAATCAAATAGCATCTATAAAACAGAACAGAGTAGGGACAAGATTTCTGTTGGAATTGGATATTAACACATGGGAAGCTAGCAGGTGTGTGCAGAATTTCTAAGTGGCCTGTGACAGGAAATTTTAAGCTGAAGGCATTACAATGAGGGAATCTACTGATAAAAACGACTTGGTTTTCTTTGCAGCAAGGGAAGTTCAGAAACCATCAATGGAAGATTTGGACTGCATTAGCAGAATTATTCCCATATGCACACCTGCTAATATTGCCCTAAGATTTTATTCATTAAATCTCACAACAAGAGGGAAAGGAAATAAATAGGATTTGAAGCTGGTAGACCTTTTTTATAATTCTTAGAAGAGGAGCTAGGTATTGTTTCATTTTATTTTATTTTATTTATGCTGGTTCATGCAGTCCTTAATATGATAGAATGCTCAAGTATTAATGTATAACAAAAATAAATTATTTCTAAGTGCTATGAGGTGGCCCTTATTTACCAGTATTTTGAATCCTGCTTTACACTGCAACAGTTTCATATGAAGTAAAGCCTGGTTTGTAAGTAAAAACACCATGATCTTATTCTCATTGAATTGAATGTTAAATTATTTTTTAGTTGTGGAAGTTGTTTAGCATTAGAAAGAGAGTCATTTCTAAACCAAATAATGACCTAGAAATATGCTTTTTGCTACTGCTAACTTTGAATTTCCTTTATAGATGACACCAAGATAGCGCTGCACCTAAAAGATAATGGAGGTAAGAGAAGATTCTTTTATTTGTAAATAATGTCAGCAGTTTATCAAATTACATCCCACTGAAATTCATTAATCAAAATCATACTGTAGAAATAGCTTTTAACAGATTCCCAAGGGACTTCAGAATTCCACATCTCTACAGAAAACCATAAGGACAAATAAGCTTAGCAACTACTTAGTAAATTAAACGTTTTCATCTCTCTTTTCAAGCCTTTAATAAAACAGGTTTAATTAACTTCTTTAAAAAATGACATATTAAAGAAAAAGTTTAAATGTATCGATACATTTATTAACTGTATTCCTGTATTATAAAAACAGAGTATTAAACTGTACAAGGAGAGGATATGATGCTAGTACTAAATTATAATATTCTTATATCAAATTTTTGATATGGTTTAGTGAAGGACTTGTTAGTGTTAGGTCAGAGGTTGGACTCGGTGATCTTGGAGGTCTCTTCCAACCTGGATGATTCTGTGATTCTGTGATTCTGTGAAATTCATTCATAATAATGTGTTAGGTGACATTTTATTAATAAGCATGTCCATCTTGAATCTGTGTTTCTGTATGAACACAGATCACATACTCACATTCCACTCTGTGATTTAATAAGATCAGTGTTTTCTTTAACTTGGTTCCCTGATAAGGGTCTCTGTTAAATCAGAATCTACAGAAGACTACTCTTGTCATCTGCTGTGTGGGTTCAAGAACTGAGTCCTGAGGTTTGTTCTTTCTTCCTTTGAAGTCAATAAGAATTTTGCTATTAGAATAGGATTAGGTCATTAGGTGTAGGCTGGGTTTGTGTTTGCTTACTGAGGAGAATCAAAATATTTGGGTTGATTTCTACGGGCATTGGAACAGTCTGTCAAAGTGGAGAGTGATTTGCTGAGCAAATTGAAACAAATTATATTTCCACTGATGTAAAGGGAAATATTATTGGCACTGATTGCCTTTCCCCTGGGCAGAGGAGGCTGTTTGACGTGGATTTGACACAGAAATGATGTATTCAAATAAAATCAGCTATGAACTCAGTGCAGTACTGAGTACTGTTAGGCATTTTGTCTATGGGAATATCCATGAATCTTTCTTTTTCTTGAAATTAAATTACATATTATTTTGTGAAAAGTGCTCCAGTGCTCTTAGAGATCAATAAACCACGTGAATCAGTCAGCACTTCACTCACAGGTTTCACATCTGTTCTGTACATAAGATGCCTTTCCAGCTGAGCTGGTCCCACTCTCTGCCCTGCAAACACTCACTCCAGGGGCAGGCAGCTCTCCATCTTGAGCATCCCATCAACAGCTCAAAATAGTATGCTGTTACAGCAAAAGTAATTCAAAAGTTGGGCTTTAAAATATGTATTCCAGGTTTTTCTCAGTTTGGGAGTTGCAACAGAATTATATTTCACTTGTCGTATGTTTGTCTAAGATCTGGAAAGAAAAACTCTGTGAAAGCAGACAAAATGCTGGCTATTAGATAATATAAGGGATAGCTGTGGTCTGCTTGGTGAAGTGAGTTTGTAGGGTTCATGGCATCACTTATGTTAAATATAAGACATCTGTTCCCATGCAGAACGCTGCTGCATTTTAGGATGACAAAACAACAACTGATGTGATTATTAATTTTTCTTGAGTTGTTTCTTTTATTCTTGAAATAAAAATAATAAAACAAAAATAAAAGAAAAATAAAAGAAACCGACTTTAAATAACACAGAAGCAAAACAACACATCAGGATTTCTCATTCACACAGTAAACATAGCTTTTAATCTGGGAAATTCTTTCTGATAAATCTTCAATTATGCATTGAATTTTCCAGTGACCCCTAGAATAGTCTCAGATAAAACCTCTACAGCTGTTAGCATGTTCTTTCATTCTCTGTGATTTGTCAGGCTTTCAGGAAGAATAGATTAGTTCAGGTCACAAATATAACATCTTTACTTTCTCATACTAGATCTTGAAAACCTCTAATGTTAGGGAACCTTTTATAATGGAAAACTAAAGCTATATTAAAGCTATATAAAACTATAGGCCATTGATGGCCTATAGTTTGATATGTCCTTGGATGGTAGCAGTCAATGTCTGGTTGTGTGCAACAAGAGGACTCTTTAGAAACTCTGCATCTCACCTCTGCCTTGAACTTTTGAAACCAACTAAAACGCAGCTACATTTAAATTAAATTGCAGGTTCAGGTCAAAGTTCTTTGACTTTTTAATTATATGAGAAAAGCATCTGCAAGTTAGTGCTCTAATTCATTCACAATTTTTCATGGCATATTTTAGCAAAAATTTCAAATTCAGTTGTTTATATTTCTTCTGTGTTCTCTCTTTCTTCATACGCACTTGATAGATGCCTAGTAGGGACAGGATTAAAACAATATAAAAAAACAGCTGGCATACCCTCATTTTTACTGAATCTTATTACTCTTTAAAATAGCAAGTATTTGTAAGATTTAAGATATATTCCGGGGGAGAAAAAAAAAAAAAAAGTATTTTGTTATTAACTGCAGTTACTGTTATTTCATTTTTCTAATAACACAGCACAGCTGACTAAAGAGTTTAAAAGCTACAGCAATATCATATTTTCTTGTTGAGAACTCTTTGGTGGATGATTTAAATGATTGGCCAACACATCTAGACATTTCATTTGACCTTTTTAGACACCTTCTTGTGATGATTTGATTGCTATAAGTCCCTCTCAATCCGTCAGCTTTATAACTCAGAAAAAATGTGTGTGTGTTGAACATTAAGTGTCAGGAAAACTGCTAGTTCTTCTCATTCATCAAAATGTATTCAGAAATTGCTGTTAAAAAAAAATAATAAAAATAATAATAATAAAAAACAAAAGACAAAGAAAACATCTTCCTCGGGGAGAAAGCTGTTTTGTACATTTATGAATAAGTCCATTCCAGCATACACAGTGACAGGAAATGTCTGTGTCCTTATGCTTGCACTCTGGTGGACTTTTTCAAAGATATTCTGGATATGAACATTAGTGATACACAGGATTAATATTAGCCTTATAAAGAGCTTAATTTGAGTTTGAGAATTGTGAAACTGGTTAAGAAAAATACCAAAATACAGACCTGAGTTTTGAAGTTTTGATAGAGTCTTTTTATATGTCTTATATACAGTGATACATTTACCCAGCATTAAATTTTTTTTTAAGAGTCCCTAATGCCTGGAATCTAGCTCCCATTAGTCATCTGTCTCCTTAATTTCCCTTAAAAATTGCAGTCTGAGCTCTATGTACCATAAGAATTCTTGACAAATTGTGGGGAAAGCTCAGTCCCGTTTTTCTTCTGTATCCCGAACTCCAGGTAAAATATATAGTTACTAACACTAGTTCATGCTTGGTAATAATTATCTAACTTATTTTTTATTACTATGTTAAGTTTCTAAATAATGTGATAGTACATAAGTGTGTCTTATTGAACTGAAGCCTTCCAAAGCTGAAAACATAAGTCTCTACAGCTTGGAAAAGCAACAACCTCTGATATAAATACTATCTTCTTTGTGCATTAAACATATAATGAAATGTATTCTAGATATTATACACAATGGCCTGTGGACTACATGAGTATTTTTTAAAGCAATTACAAATGAAAAGCGCTGAACTAATCCATTCTGGGTAAAAAATAAGATTATAGATTAATAATATTTATTTTTAAGACATTTAACTTGGTAGCATTGAAAAATTATGTTCATTTCTGTTTGTTTCTTTAATACTTTGGATTGATTTAAGTGTTCCTTAGACCAGGATATTTGTGTCTTTTCCAGAATTTCTTGCATCTTTACTGCATCTCAATTTTTCTGCCATCATCTTATTAAAGCTATAATTATAAAATGATTATGATATGATTTAAAAAAATATCACCAATGAAACCTGCAGAAATTCAGTCCAAATTACTGACACTAGAACGTATCCCCTAGAAAGTAAATGTTATTTTTGGCCTCTAGACATTTTTACATCACATTAGGTATTAAACATCACATTAGCTTAAAGTATGATTTTAAAACAGTTTAAACTGAACAAAACTGTGTAGACACTTCAACTTACGTTTAAGTTTGACTTACACTATTTTATTTTTTCTGGTTTTCTAAGACAGGTATAAAATGATATAAGGTATCTATTCTTACAGTTGTCATGACTTAACTTTAAAGGCATGGTAGTATGACAGCTAGTGCACAAAAAAAAAAAAAAAAAAAATTCTGTGATCATCTGTCTTTCTAAGTACCTACTCTGCATGGAGTTAACCCAGTGGTTGCAGGCAGCAGATTCCTACAATCTCTTCTACACTGGTCACTCATCTTTGAGATTATAGTGCATGGGTCACTGTGAAGGTTAAAAATAGAGGGTTAAAAATAGATGTCAAGTGAAAGAAGACTTATATAGTTGTATGTTTTACATTGAAGCTGACATACCTAGGGTTCTGTACCCATGAAGTGGGGGGTAGTAAATCTGGAAGCATGAGAAGTTGAACTGATGGTCTTGTGTTTGTTTTCAGTCAGGTTAAGTCAGTGGGTTGACTGAATTGAAATTCTTATAATCTGGTAAAGTTTTGCTCTTCTGGATGTAGCAAGTCAGCTACATTGCCAGGACAAAAGACCATGGTAAAATATTGAGATTCATGATTGATTCGTGACTTCCTGATTTTACCAAGGCATTTTAATGGCTTAAATGGTCTCAAGCCACTCAGACTGAAATTAGCACCAATAACAACTGTTGCAGTGTTAAGTGATATTTTAGGGCTGAAGAATGTACATCCTTAGCTAACAAAGTTAGTGCTGGCATTCTATAAACAGAGGGAATTAGTATTAGTGCACTCATATCCGTTTACTGCACTAAGCAGTTGATGAGATTTACTGAGTTGCCCAGAACCCTATGGAAATTTGATAACTAAGTTAGGTATTGAATTCAGAATTTGTGGGTTACACTTCATAATATTCTCACTCAAAACCACCTTTCATTTCTTATGTGTAATGGGAAAACATTTTTTTTAATATTAGCTGAACCATAACTTTATAAATCATTATGAAACCAAGTAAAGTGGAGCAGTGGGTTAACCTCAGAATGTTAACAAATGCTAAGGGAATGAACCCACAAAAACAAGAAAATCACACTCCATTATCACACACATTCTCAGAAGAAGCTGAGGAGTCCAGAGCATGCTGTTTCTAAAAAGGGTAGAGACCACGTTTTTATGGAGATTCCTCTGAGCCTCCGGAGAATCCTTCCAACAGTAAATTCACTTCTTCCCTCCCACAGTTGCTCTATGTAGGTCATTAATCTTCTGTTCAGGAATCTGCATTATGTACAGGAAAAAAGCTTAGGTTTGGACAACCATATACCTGCCCCATAAAAGAAACAGTCTTCTGGTAGACTCACATTCCAGATATAAATGGGGGCCTCAACGAGGGGAAAAATTTAGTGGCTTTGCTGAGCTCACACACACTGTATCCCTGTGTGTTCAACTGTCCTGAACATTATGTACTCCTCTTCACAGGAGCATATTAACTCAAGTCCGAAATCATCCAAAGATGGCAATTCAACTTCCAGTCTAGAGATGATGTACATGACAAGGGTGGAGAGCTGGCAGAGTGAACCTGAATCTGTAGGTGTCCATATCACTGACAGGCAGTTTAATTGCAAAATTACCCTGAAATAAACCTTGGAGAGGGTGTAAATTTCCTTATTCCTTGCTTAGATTACTTTAAAAAGACCGGGTATATATTATGGTAGACTTCTAATACATCAGAGAGTATCTATGCTAAGCAGTACATACCTTTTGTTTATACACCAGATTTATATAACTTGCAAAAGTAGTACCCAGTACCCAATCAAGAAGTAGAAATGGTCATCTGTAAAACCAACTTTTAGTATATCACACTTTACCCCACAGCTCAGAACTTCAGACCTTCAGATTGAAATACACTGAATTAGAAACCTTAGAGTGTATGATGGAGAATGGAATCCCTGTGAACTATATATAAATTAAAAAAAAAAAAAAAAAAAAAATTAATACGTTATCATGGCAAGTTTCAAGTGACCAAAATGATGCATTCTTTAAAGATCATCAATTTTCTGTGAATCTGTAATATTTTTACAGTAAGAGTCTCTTGAAATAATGATGCAAAGAAGCTTCCCATGTGCATTTCAGTGTCATAACATGTTTCACATAGTTCCAATCCAAAAAAAAGAAGTCTATGAATTAAATGAGGCATTTCCCTTAAAAGTCTACTCTTTCTCTGTACTTAATTCCACTTAATTTTAGATTTTCTCACAGGGTATTACCAAGTTGTTTGTAAGCTCTTTGAAAATATGATCTATCATGTTTGTATTATAATTACATACAGTAATTGTTAGTATTATATAAACGTGTGTAAAATTCCTCAGCTAGTATTTATGGGATAGTATTTTTATGTAACAAATAACCTACTATTTTTGGTTTTGTATTAATAATATCACATAAGTCTATTTTAATCAATAAATGTATTTTTATAAAGCTGGACATGCTATAGCTTCAAAATCACAGCCAAAATCAAAATGGACATTACCTAACATGTAAATTGGGGAATGCAGGGGAAGTTCCAAAGTTACCAACTGGACTATTTAAAAAAATGTCATGTTCACATGGTGGCCCTGGAAATACCACACATTGTTTCTTTAATGTTTAATCTATGTAGTGCACACACCTAAGTAACAAGAGTGTATAAGTGTCTATTGTAGATGTGGTTATACCTGAAACTATACTTTTTTACAGTCTGGCATTATTTCATCTGTAGGAAAAATTTTAATGGAATGGTATCCAGAGCCATTTTGCCACAAAACTAAGTCTGTGCCAATTTAATAAACCAGAATTTCTATACCAGTAGTGCTGCATAGATGCTCTCATACCTATGTGATAGCTTCTTATTCATCTGACCAGACAGATTAAAAAATGCTTTTAATGAACATATTTTAAGAATATGCCCTATTCTACTACATGACCTAACAGCAAATACACATTTTATAATAAATCGTTCCTGTATAAAAAGTAGTTGCAGAGTTTATTCTTTATCTTTTTGTGATAAATGCAGAGGTTTACCATGAAAATTCATTCATCAGGTAAAAAGAGGGGAGAAGTGTTCTTCATGGAGAAACGTTAATGATTATTGTCTTTAGGCTGATTGCTGCTATTTAGATCATCTGTACCCCTGGCTTTTCTAATATAGCTGTGTCAGTCAGAAGCATCGAACAAGGTATTGCAACATATCCTGTAAAGGTGCATGTGCATCTAAGTTTGTATGGAAGCTTTACCATCTGACTAAAATGCAAGAGTAAAAAGGAATGATGTGGAAGAAAAGGGAGGTTTCAAGGTACACGATGAAATTCTTTTTTTTTCTTTTTTCTTTTCATATATCATATATCATATTTTTTTTTTCCATATATCATTTGCCCTTAGATCCATGTCACTTTATCTAAAGGAAAGCTTCTAGCTTCACATATTTTTCTTCCATTTTCCAACAAAAGTTTTTCATATCTCTGTCCTCACAGGTAGATATGTAAAGCTTCAGCAAATACATTCTTTTCCATCTCCTATCATGAAAGATGTATATGTATGTATCACAGTTTTGTTTTCTTATATATAAAACTATCAGAGTGGAAACTTCATGTGAACCTTAAGTTTAGGTAGTAGAAAACGTTTTTTTTTGCATCTTTTGCAAACCTCAATGATTAATATGCAATAGTGAAATAAACAGTATTAAGAATCCATCCACAGTGTATTTGCAAATGCCATCCCTGTTTGTACGTTCCTCTTAAAGTCAGCATCACAGTCCGCATAGGCCAGGACAAGATTTTTTTAATCACAATTCCTTCACTTTTTGTTTTCTTCTGTGCCAAAAGACTCTAATCTAATGGTAAGTAGAGATATAACATAATAATATAAAATAAAAGATGATAGTCCCAATGTATTTATCATACAAACAATGACAACAGGGTGTTGTTTTTGGTTTTGTTTTTTCAACTTTTTTATTTTTTTTAGACAGCATTCCAGCAGGAAAATGGTTATTTCGTGTTAGTATTTTGTGTCTTTATACTTGGGAAAAAGTTAGTTGTTTCTGTACTGTTATTCAGAACCTAATTAGATGCAGACTAACCTGGCAGATGTTAACATGTTCCTTCTGCTTCAAAGGTTTATACATGAAAAAAAATCTGTGGAGGAATTGTAAATAGAGCATATTGTATGTAACAACTGCTATTTTGAGCACAAGAAAATGAAAGTTTGGGGAAAGTTCCACTGAGAAAGCTTGGGAAAGGGTTGGTCATAAGACAAATATCCTCCTATGGGATTAGCCTTGTTTGGAACAGCAGATGTTGCTGTGATAAGCTTAATAAGATTTCTGCACCTGAAAAAGTTTCTGTCTGAGCCCTTTTTTTTTTTTTCATCTATTTCCCTTGGTAGCTTTTTAAAAGAGCTGTCAGTTGATTTTGCAGCAGAGTATTTTCAAAGTTGACAACACTGTTTATAGTCTCTGTGCAAAGAGAGTGAAATCAATTTCTCATGAGTATTTGAGCCCTGGGGTCAATGAAATGAGTTTCGATTATGGAAATTATAAGTTACTTACACTTCTTGTCATCTAAGAAAAGCATTTCTTGTATTTCATTGGTTTTCAAATTTGCCATTCTGACCACTGATGTCCATGCAGTGCTCCACCCTAGACTAGTAGAAATCTAGGCAGACTGTTGTCACCTGTGTTATTTGAAAGTGACAGCATACTCAGTTGCAAAGCTACATGCTAAATGCTGAGAAAAATATCAAATCAAAGGGGATTCATTTGATAGTCTTTACAAAGTGCTTAAGACCTTTGCTGAAGTCCAGTATTTCTTAATGTGCAGAATACGATGTTCTGCCTTCAACCATAAACTAGTTACAATACAAATCACTCATTTAATGTAAATAGGCCTGGAAACGTGTACAAGTGATCCAGCAGTCTATGATGTACCAATGTGGTATTGAAGGGAAGAGTCAAAGAATAAGAAGCTGTCAGAAAGCAAATTATGAGACAGTCTATGAACCTTCTGCTCCTTCTGGGAAGTAGTTACTTCTCAGTGTGGTGACTCACACAAGTAACTGCTCATCACTGGGAATTAATAGCCCGACTCAATGCACATAGAATACAGTAGGCCTTTTCTGATGGCCTTTCAGTTGCTTAATTTGCATTTACTTTGCAATTTGAAATACAAGTGCAAGTAATAAATATTGTTACTGACTTCATGAGGAAGAGCAGAGCAGTGCTGTGCATATTCAGATGTCCTGCCTCAAGGATTACAAAATACAGATCAAAACAAAGGAAACTTACATGAATAAGTTCTTATTGCATATATTTATTTCCATGTTATGGTTAGAAACAGCTCTTGACTAAAATAATGCATCTTCATTTTCCTTTTCTCCCTATTATTGCAACGGGGTCATGCAGTCCTTCTTTGGGCTATTGAGGAAAAGTGTTGTTACACCTGGATGTATGAGCTATTACACTAAGGTTAACCATTCCTATTTTCTTGTATAGTTCCTCGTACAAGGCATTTAATGCTGAGTAAGGATCAATAGATACTTATTCTGTATTTTCCAGTTCATTTTTTTTTTAATATTAGTGTGGAGTGTTTCAACTGTAATCATATTCATGGGGAAAGACCATGTACAGGCATTGTTATTGTTGTTATTGTTAATTAATTAAATATTATTAATATTATTAATAATAACAATAATTTGCTGGAAGCAATACCCAGAATTCAATAGTTGTTTTCTAAGAGCAAATATAAGGGAGATAGCCCCTGACCTCACAGACACTCCAAACTGTGACACAACCAAACTCTAAAACAGCACAAACAAAATGGGTACTGTAGAAATCAACCACTTTCATTATAATCAGCTTGGCAAACAAGCAAGTTGAGAGGAAATTTAACAGTGGAATTGAAGAAAAAAATCCTATAAGTGAAACTAGAGACAAGTTTTTTATGAAGTCACGGAGGTGATTTGACAGATTGCCAGAAAGGCAGAAATCAGTGGAAATATTAGAAGAGTGATGCAAGTTTCTGAAGCTAAATCAGCGGTGCCCTGATGGTGTTTCTTAAACCCAGTGCTTCTTAATCACTGCTGCCTGCAGTGATGGGTAGAAGAGCCTTTCTTTTATGCAAGACAATACTGAAGAATCATTGCTGATCACCATGTTTACACTAGCTGTGATACTCTGGGGTGTTCAAAGAAGTTACACCCAACCACAAGCAATCCTACAGATGTTGGGTAGTTTATTGAGAGACTTTTTCACAGAGGTCACAGTGCTGTTAAATGACTTAGTCACTTACTTGGAAGTACTACTGACAAGTTACTTGTGTGACAGAGACAGAGCTGTTTTCTCCTGACAGGAACATAATATGAACAACCTCTCACTACCAAGTTTAGTAAATAGACGATCTTCCATAACACTTTGGTACAATGTGTATTTCATTCAGACCAAGATTAAAATATTACAGGGTCATTTAGCATGCATCTGTTTTGGCACACTTTTAGCAGTCTGATTCAGTTGCACAGCGTGGTTCAAAACCCCTCTCCAAACTAATGAATCAGGCTTTCAGAATTTGTTTATTGGCCAGACCTCACAAGGATTAGTGGCATTGCACAACCTGAGGCTTTAAAAAATAAGATACAACATTCAAAATGGATTCAATTAGCACTTGTTGTCTGAAGGGCAACTGCAGTAGTTTTATCAGGAAAGCAAGGGAAAATTCATTATGAAGGGAATTGGGAACCTCAGAAAGTCCAGATTATATTAAAATAAAAGGATATTAATTTTGTGTTTATAGAGTCAGAATTAGTAAAATGTTGAAGGTGTGAGGAGCTGGGGGGTCAGCCTCTTCTCACAAGTAACTAGTGATAAGACTAGAGGATATGGCCTCAAGTTGCGCCAGGGGAAGTTTAAGTTAGAAATGAGGAGACATTTCTTCTCAGAAAGAGCAGTCAGGCATTGGAATGGATTGCCCAGGGATGTGGTGGCGTCACTGTCCCTGGGGGTCTTCAAGGAAAGGATGGACCTGGCACTTAGGGACATGGGTTAGTGGGTGACATTGGTAGTAGGGTGATGGTTGGACCAGATGAACTTGAAGGTCTTTTCCAACCTTAATGATTCTATGATTTGGAAATGTCTGTTCATTATGAATGTTCAGTTGTGTGGGACAGAGACATCTAACATCTTTCCCAACTTGGAGTGTGAAATGTAAGGAACATGTAATACAGAAAAAGCAAATGTTCTGTTGCCAGCTGCGAAATGGAATGGATAAGACATAAGTTACTGTACTAATAAGTGTTCCATTCATGCAGCTTCCACAGATGACAGTGCTGCAGAGAAGAAAGGTGGAACACTTCACGCTGGCTTAATTGTTGGTATTCTAGTCCTGGTCCTCATTGTGGCTGCAGCCATCCTCGTGACTGTCTATATGTACCATCATCCAACATCAGCTGCTAGTCTCTTCTTCATAGAGGTAAGATAAATGTTATACATGATGTCAATAGCCCTGTCAGCTGGCAAAAAAAAAAAAAAAAAAAATAGAATAGAACTTTCTTAACTAAATCTAGAAAATATTCTTGTAAGCATAGTGTAATCTTTCAATAAATGCACCTAACCCACCTAGCAGGAGTAGCAGTTTCATACTTAACATGTTTGTCACAGCTTCTTCTTTAGGTTCTATTGTTTTACTTGCTTCATTTTTATACAGGCTATACACAAAAAAATATATCTCAAATATCATCTCTCTTTCCTATCTTTCCTCTTCCTCTGCATAATATTTTTCATTAGCTTTCATGTGCATTGGCATATTATTTTGGGACAAATAGTTTTTCTATTATTTTCACTTGGAAAAAAAAAATAATAATAAATTATGCATTCACTAACTCTACAAAAGGGCTGAACTAAAGTTAAGTTTTTACCTGGAAGCCTGTTAGCTGTTCCGTACATTTATTTGTAGATTTTTTTTTAACACTTTGCCTCACAGTGTGGGAAGGATTATTTTCACCTAATTTTAACATCTAAATCAACTCCCTTTTCTGTAGAGAGAAACATGTTCTTATAGACTACAATTCATCTGACCTATTTGAAACATCCCCTTTAGAATTAGATAAATCACCATTTTTCTCCCTCAAATATAGACAGCTACCTTAGGTAGTTACATTGCAGATGTGGACATTTATTCAACTCAGCTCCACTGCACATGACAATATGAGAAAAGAACATCTTTCATCGATGTTCATTTCCACCACCACGCCCTGCCCAACCCCCCCCCCCAAAAAAAAAAAAAAAAAAAAAGAAAAAAGTTAATACTTTTTAAAACACTTACCTGTGTTTTTTTCAACAATGTTCCTCTGCCTTATGATAAATATGGAGCTTCTAAACATGAAAGAAAATGCTGGTTGTTTATAACCCCCACTTGCAGTAGTCCCTTGCTTTTATGAGCCTAGACACTTTCTAATGGGCAATAGTGAAGTTGCAAAAGCACTGGAAGTGTCACTAGGGGCATACCAAGGGATTGCTTAGGAAAAAGTCTGGACCAAAAAGATATAGATATTCATTCTTAGTGACAATAAAATAAATTGAAGTGAGATATGAAAATGAACAGAATGATTCATCTTTAAGACAGTATTATAATAAATATACTGCTTAGATGCAACAGTGGTGACAGAAATCAAAATGAATTGTTTATCAGTATTCTAGGTTCAAGCAATGTAACTGTGTTAACCAATGGGGAACAGCATCCACATAATAAAATCAATAGCTTTCTTCATGTCTATGTGACATTTCAAACCATTTCTCTATTGATGTAGACACAAAACTCCACTGGTCCAAGTACAAAAGAGAATGCTTTGTCCCCTTCCATTTTTTCACACACACTGAATGCTATTTAATCAATCTAGTAAAAACAAGTTACTTATCTGTTATGATGTGACTGAGAAGGCTAAGTAGATGGCAACACCATTTGCCAGGAGGAAAAAAGAAGAACAACAAATGAAAATACACATTGATTCTTTTTCATAGTATACTTATTTAGCAGGTTAATGATAATATCATTATTTGATATTATCATGCAAACTGTGGTGCTTTGGTCAGTTTTGGTAAACTCGTTCCACTAAATTTAATTTGTAGGTGACATTAGTCAGTCTCTGTAGTGAAAGATAAAATGTCATTTAGCAAGCAATGTAGGCTTTAGAAAAAAAAAAATATATATATATATATATATATATATATAATCTTTCTGTTTTAAATAAAGGAGGAAAAAATGAGTAAGGATAGGATAAGTATATCAGTCAAAATCAAATTTATGCAAAATGTGGCATATCTCTTTTTGCTACTAGGAAAAATGTGATACTTGTGAAATTTCAAGCCATTAAAAGGTGGGCTTTCCCTATGCTTTCTCCTTTTCCCAGATAAAAAATCTGATGGAGAGGTAAACCCACAAGGCACAGAGAAAGGGATTGCTCTGTATTTACAGCATTTCCACAAATTCCAAAACTGTAAAGCCATTGTTGCTATCAAAAGTACAAAAGAACAGAATAAAGCAATTTATTCTGGAACTGAAATTGCTTTTAAAAAGTTTAATCATTTAATTTCCAATATTAAATTTCCAGTACACAGTTTGATCAACTCAAGAAATAAAGAACAGAGTAGTATTCTTATATTCATCTTATCTATAGGTCGTATAGGAGTATATATCTTCTTAGACTTGCATTTTGAAACTGAATTATAAAATAAAAAGAAAATAAAAAGAGGCATAACTGGCATAAATAAGTCAATTTTACAAAAAAAAAAAAAAATTACATTCGTGCAATTAATCAGTAATCTGTTACAGATAACTTGGTACCCCATATACCATGGCAGACAAGTTGTTTTACTTATGGGAAAGGAATTAAATGAATCAAATGTGGATCTGATGTCACCATTGTGGGGAAAGAGCTCAAGAGGATTGCCATGGGCTCAATCATGAAGTGAGAAAAAGCACATAAATATTTCTGAAATAATATTCATTTGTATGAGTCTCTTGATTAATAAAGCAAGTTGTGCAGGAAAATGTAAGAGATGCACAGGCAGCTCCCTCATGCAGTTGTCTAAAAATTATTAGTACCATGTAGTCTTTTGTCAAGTCTTCTAGCCAAATCAAGATCTATGTCAGTTTATCTGCCATCACTGATTAATATAAATCTAAAGCGGGATGAAACAAAGACCCTGCCCCATTTGTGTTTATTTTTAAATTACTATATAAAGGAATCCCTGTACAACATCATGTTGATAAACATAGCATTCATTCAAAACTGTAACAGAACTAATGGAGTAATTTCTTTTTGTAGCTAAGATGGTAGGATATTGTCATGTTTTGGTAGATAATGTCATTTTCAGTCAGATTCTGCTGCTTTCTGGTTTAATAGCTGTTCAAGGAATTTTAAGTTAATTTGGTTTTTAGTCATGACTGGTTAGAGAGAAGTAAAATAAATTGATCCCATATCTGATGCCTTAAGTCTCTTTCTCCCTTGTGTTCTCTGCAGTTATCACCCAATATTCATTTACCATTTCAGTCAGGTTTTCCCAGAGCTCATCCCAAATCCTAGTTGTGATGCCCCTCATGTTTGCCATCTGGTCCTTTTTTTATCTAAAATTCCCCCTTAATACACCCACACATGGACTGCACTGGTTAACTCTGCATTGATAAATACAACCCCTTGTGACACCTCTGAGTAGCATTAAATGATATCCTGAATGCACTAGTTGATTTAAATAAGTTTTAAAAGACAAGAAAAAGACAAGACACACAAGACACGAGACAAAGGACACACAAAAGACAAGAAAAAGGTCATTTATTCCAAAAGCAACTATTCTCTTAGAACTGAGTAACATTTGATGATTGTTGTTTTTTTTTCCCTAAAGTCTGAAGAAAATGTTTCTTCTAGTGGCTTTGTTCACAACTATTGAGTGCAGCTCCACCTAGAATGAAAATGGCTACTTTGGACAAAGAGCTTGAAAAATCTTGCATGCCAATTTAATTCAATTTGTCCATGACAGTGAACCACTTTAAAAGAGTACCATCAGAATTGATGAATACTTTTTCAGAATGTTTCCCTTTTTGCTAAGTATGTGGAAGATTCAAATCAAAATGCAATGTTTTCCTGTTTCTTCCAGTCCCAACACTATTCAGCATGTGTTTCATTGTTTAAGTTGGTGGCCTAGAGACAGAATGAATTATCAACTTTTTAAGCAAGGGAGTTCCAGTCAAAATTCCAATGAATGCAGACTACTTCTATAAGCTAAAAGTAAATGTTGACTAAAGATTTGCTTGCAGAGTGGCAGACAAGATGTAGCATGCACTGTTCTTTTATTTCTTTGTGGTTAGCCCTGTGGTATTTCTTTTCCTTTGAGTTTTTGTTGTTGTTTGTTTGTTTGTTTTTGTTTTTGTTGCTAATAATTTTCCCATTTGAATCAAGTTACATGCCTATCCTAACCTTGAGGAATCTCGTGTCTCTTGAGAACATATAAAATATGCTTTGAACTTAGTTGCACTGATTTTTGAAAAGTAGGGTACTTTAAAATGTAGTAATTCTTCACATCTTTTTCAATAAAAGAAGAAGCTTGTAGCAGAAATCTAGCTATACGATACATAGTTGCCCACTAGCTATACCACTTGCATTCAGAATCTGAGGTTTGTTTGTCAAGAAGTCAAGCATGATATCCCAGCTGTAGCGGATCACCTGCCTCTGATGTAGATCATATCCTTTATTTTGCCTTCATGTTCCCACCCTCCATGGAGATTTTCCAGAGCTAATTCAGCTGCTTGGAAACATGCATATGCACATACCTACATCTTTTTTAGTTGTTTGTTTTACTTTGGTTTGGATGTTCAGGCTGGATATTTTCATGAATCTGGTTTTTCAAATGACCACACAGGGAGTTGAACTGGTGCTATGGAGCTGGGTGTGTGGAGTGACCTTACAGTCAGAGTCATGAGCAGCTGCATGATCAGAGCCTGGTGAAAGCACCTCAACTCTTCCTGATGTAACCTGAATTATGTCTCTACAAGTAAATTAAAGGTGCCTGGAACTGCTTTTTAGCATAGAAGGCTCTGAATTCATAATATTTAATTCTGTCACCCTCACAGTAAGGTCACTGTATGTAGACTAATAGTAAGGTTTGAGGATGGTTCCCAAATCCTTAGTCATGCCCAGGGTGGTCTGAGAAAGCTCTGTTAGGCATTTTTCTAACACCTGAGCTGCACAGAGGACTCTGTTGTAATGTCTGCAAATGTTCACTAGTACTAGTACCTAGCACTAGATTTTCTTCAGTTTTTGACCTTCTACTAGTATGTTTTCTGTTTATAGGAAGGAAGTAGGAGGAGAAAGCAATCAAAAAAAAAGTTAGAGATATATTGTGGTGTTTCAGAACTTAGGGAGTTAACATGTATTTCTGGCTCACTGTTGTATATCTCTGCTTGTAGCAGTACTTCACAAATAGAATCCATTGTTTGACAACCAGCCTTGTTTTCCATGCACCATTTCCAGGATTCTGCATTAATGTTACAGATGCACTGTATCTCTTCAAATAAGTGAGAAGTAAATAGGAGACAGGCAAAAAGAAAGAAAAATAAAAAAAAAAAAAGTCAGCTTTTCAGCTGGCTTAGACAAGTGGTGAAGCTTACAAAGCTCTGCTGATTTTTTTGGCGTATGGCCTTTACTTTTTATTACGCATGGGCATTTTACAGAGGATTATGCACTTAGTTTGAAAAAGTCTGGACACAGTCACCCATTTGGTTTTGTCCAGAAGCTAGGACTGAATGGTTTTTCATTAAGATGATGATTAAAAAGAAGAGAACAAGTATCATTTTTCTCTTCTTTCAAAGTCCTGCAGCATTGTGCCATTTGGGGTATTGTCATTGATCTCTCTGCCATTGCCTTATACTGATAGTAAAGTTATTTTTTCCAAAACTTATTCAGCTCAGCAGGAACCAGAAGCTCAGCAAGGGAAACCTAAATCAGCCACAGGGGAGAAGCACTAAAATAAATAGCCAACATCGACAATAAAAGTCAAAGGTGGGGAGGAAGGAGGCATTCTGTTTCTTGTCCATCAGCAGCCAGCTACATAGATGTTCCTATGACTGCATTATTTTTATAATGATAAGTGTTTTAAATTGCAGAGATATTTTAAAGAAGCATTTCTATCAAAGACAAAAAATTAATGAAGTCAGTAAATTCCACTACTAAATTTTACAGTCTCATACAATCTATATTTTAGAAAAGGTTCTTCAAAATATTCAAATAACATGGTGTCAAGCAATTGATCTCTTCTTATTCCTAGAAATACACATCATAGGTACAGTTTTAGATATGTGAAGCATCATCCATTTCTGACTGCAATTTGCCAAGTAAATTGGTTGTTTGTAGAAGAGATTAAAGACTGATGAACAAATTATAACTGCCTAAACAATATTACAGGTAACTTCATGCATGCAAACACTTATTATGGGCAAAGTAGCTGATAACAGGAGAAGCTTTCCTTGTATTGTGAAAGTAGAAGGCCTGAATACCCAGTTGGAGTATTGCTGGACAAGTGTACTCAGACTAATCTGTCTTGCTGACACCAGGTTAAAATATGTTTATTTAGTAAGAGGCCTTACCATAGTTTTTCCTCCTTAATTAATTTGTGTTGTTTTTTTACACTTTGCCTGGAGTTCATTCAGTTAATCCAGAATTTGAATGGTCCTGTATTTGCATACTTCCAGTTAGGAGAATTAAACTTGGGTGCCATTGGCTAAGTATGGTTAAAAATACAACTTTTATTTAGATTTAAATATCTTTATACTTTTGATGTGGAATTGAACATCAATGGATAAGTAAGATGCAACCTTCAGAAAAAGTGGTGAAATAGTCCTCTGAATATTTAAAAGATTTTTAATACAAAAATAATCAATAGAAAAGGCAAAGTTGCATTAAAGCATTTAGCCTAAGAAGTACACAATTCCTCATTAACTTCAGCATTTATATTGGTTAGTGGGAAATAAAGTTTGCTAGGGTGATCTGGAGAGTCTTTCAAGACTCTGAAAGGTTGACTTTCACACATTAAGCCAAGTATTTGTACTTGTGTAAGCTAAGTTTGGAAAGATAATATTTCTGTGTCTTGGTGAAACCCACAGCTCAAGTTCAGCTCACTGCTGAATAGGAATGAAGAGTTGATCCACACAAACACTCTGCTTGCTTCCTTGCCTGCTTCTGGTTATTTTATACACAACAAAACTTTTGATAATCTTTTAGAAGATCTTCAGCACAAAGTGTCTATGAGGCAGGGATGGGAAGATGGCAGAGGAGAATTTTCATAATGTATTGCTCTTCTGACATCATAAAATTCTGTATAGAATTCTGTGTAGAGTTGTGCTCATTCCATTATTCCATTTTTCTTTATTGAATGAAAGTTAGGACAAGGGTGGAATGAAGAAAATAGAGGACAGGATGCAAAAATATTAAATGGGTTATACATATATACAATACTAAGTTCCTCCTGTCCTCTACTGATAGAAACTTATCTTCTGATGTATAAAAGGAAGTGTAAACATTTATAATATACTCCAGCTAATAAAATATATTAATAACAATTGCTTTTAATGAATCACCATCTCAGGGGAAAAGTGATGTTTAACTGGCATAAATTTTAGAGATAGTGTACATGTTAGTAATCTGTCTCATAATCTTTCAGTTCCTTAGAAAAAAAGCAAGACATCTATTTTCAAATCCAATATTTCAATACAGCATTATTGGACAAAGTCTTTACCTCTATAACAGATCTTGTATGTTCTTTACTCTGTATTTGCCTGTGGCATGTACAAAGAATCACAGAATCACAGAATCACAGAATTTTCTAGGTTGGAAGAGACCTCAAGGTCATCGAGTCCAACCTCCAACCTAACGCTAACAGCCCTCCACTAAACCATATCCCTAAGCTCTACATCTAAACGTCTTTTGAAGACTTCCAAGGATGGTGACTCTACCACTTCCCTGGGCAGCCTGTTCCAGTGCCTCACAACCCTTTCAGTGAAGAAGTTCTTCCTAACATCTAGCCTAAAACTCCCCTGGCTCAACTTAAACCCATTCCCCCTCGTCCTGTCACCAGGCACGTGGGAGAACAGGCCAACCCCCACCTCGCTACAGCCTCCCTTGAGGTACCTAAAAAGAGCGATAAGGTCGCCCCTGAGCCTCCTCTTCTCCAGGCTGAACAAGCCCAGCTCCCTCAGCCGCTCCTCGTAGGACTTGTTCTCCAGGCCCCTCACCAGCTTCGTCGCCCTTCTCTGCACCCGCTCAAGCACCTCGATGTCCTTCTTGTAGCGAGGGGCCCAAAACTGAACACAGTACTCGAGGTGCGGCCTCACCAGAGCTGAGTACAGGGGGACGATCACCTCCCTAGCCCTGCTGGTCACGCTGTTCCTAATACAAGCCAGGATGCCGTTGGCCTTCTTGGCCACCTGAGCACACTGCTGGCTCATATTCAGCCGACTGTCCACCATCACTCCCAGGTCCTTCTCTGCCTGGCAGCTTTCCAACCATTCCTCTCCCAGCCTGTAGCTCTGCTTGGGGTTATTGCGCCCCAGGTGCAGGACCCGGCACTTGGCCTTGTTAAACTTCATGCAGTTGACCTCAGCCCATCGATGCAGCCTATCCAGATCCTCCTGCAGAGCTTTCCTACCCTCAAGCAGATCGACACACGCACCTAACTTGGTGTCATCTGCGAACTTACTGAGGGTGCACTCGATGCCCTCGTCCAGATCATCGATGAAGATATTAAAGAGGACCGGCCCCAGCACCGAGCCCTGGGGGACGCCACTAGTGACTGGCCTCCAACTGGACTTGGCTCCATTCACCACGACTCTTTGGGCCCGGCTATCCAGCCAGTTTCTAACCCAACGAAGCGTGCGCCAGTCCAAGCCAAGAGCAGCCAGTTTCTTGAGGAGAATGCTGTGGGAGACGGTGTCAAAAGCCTTGCTGAAGTCAAGGTAGACCACATCCACAGCCTTTCCCTCATCCACCCAGCGCGTCACTCTGTCATAGAAGGAGATCAGGTTCGTCAGGCATGACCTGCCTTTCATAAAGCCATGCTGACTGGGCCTGATCGCCTGCTTCCCCTTCAAGTGCTGCATGATGACTCTCAGGAGGATCTGCTCCATGAGCTTTCCTGGCACTGAGGTCAAACTGACAGGCCTGTAGTTTCCCGGGTCTGCCCTCCGGCCCTTCTTGTAGATGGGCGTCACGTTTGCTAGCCGCCAGTCGATTGGGACCTCCCCCGATAGCCAGGACTGTTGATAAATGATGGACAGTGGCTTGGCCAGCTCCTCTGCCAGTTCCCTCAGTACCCTTGGGTGGATCCCATCCGGCCCCATCGACTTGTGCACATCTAAGTGCCGTAGTAGGTCACCAACCAGTTCTTCATGGATAATGAGGGCCACATCCTGCTCCCCATCCCCTTCCACCAGCTCAGGGTACTGGGTATCCAGAGAACATCCGGTATTGCCGCTAAAGACTGAGGCAAAGAAGGCATTGAGCACCTCCGCCTTTTCCTCATCTCTTGTAACTAAGTTTCCCCCCGCATCCAGTAAAGGATGGAGATTCTCCTTAGTCCTCCTTTTTGTGTTGATGTATTTATAGAAACGTTTTTTGTTATCTTTAACGGCAGTAGCCAGATTGAGCTCCAGATGAGCTTTGGCCTTCCTAATTTTGTCCCTGCACAGCCTCGCTACTTCTTTAAAGTCCTCCTTAGTGGCCTGCCCACTTTTCCAAAGCTTATAAACCCTCTTTTTCCTCCTAAGATCAAGCCACAATTCTCTGTTGAGCCAGGCCGGTCTTCTTCCCCGCCAGCTCGTCTTTGGGCACGTGGGAACAGACCGTTCCTGCGCCATTAAGACTTCCCTCTTGAAGAGCGCCCAGCCTTCCTGGACCCCTCTGCCCTTCAGAACCGCCTCCCAAGGGACTCCACCAACCAATGTCCTGAGCAGCTCAAAGTCAGCCCTCCGAAAGTCCAATACAGCGGTTTTACTGGTCCCCTTCCTGGCCTCGCCAAGAATAGTGAACTCCACCATTGCGTGGTCACTCTGCCCTAGACAGCTCCCGACGATCACGTGCTCCACCAGTCCTTCTCTGTTTGTGAAGAGAAGGTCTAGCGGGGCACCTCCCCTGGTAGGCTCACTAACCAGCTGCGTCAGGAAGCTATCTTCCACGCTCTCCAGAAACCTCCTAGACTGCTTTCTCAGGGCTGTGTTGTGCTTCCAGGATATGTCAGGGAAGTTGAAGTCCCCCACGAGTACAAGAGCTGATGATTTTGCAACCTCTGTCAGCTGCCTGTAGAATTCCTCATCCGTGTCCTCATCCTGGTTCGGCGGTCTATAGCAGACCCCGACCAGGACACTAGCCTTGTTGTCCCTGCCGATCCTAACCCAAAGGGACTCGACCTTGTCGTTCCCAACCTCGAGTTCTACAGCCTCGAAAGACTCTCTAATATAGAGAGCCACACCACCACCCCTTCTATGCTGCCTGTCCCTTCTATAGAGCTTATAGCCAGGCATTGCAGCACTCCAGTCATGAGACTGGTCCCACCACGTCTCCGTGATGGCAACCAAGTCGTAGCCTGCCTGCCGCACGATGGCTTCCAGCTCCTCCTGTTTGTTACCCATGCTGCGTGCATTGGTGTAGATGCACTTCAGCTGGGCCATTGCCTTATCCTCCGGCCTTGCCATTGTTCCCCCTGGCACAGCCCCAACAATCCTAGCCTCAGCCCCATCCCCCTTCCTACCTAGTTTAAAGCCCTCTCAATGAGCCCTGCCAGTTCCTGGCCCAGGATCCTTTTTCCCCTAAAAGATAGGGACCCGTCTGCGGCCATCAGGCCAGGTGCTGAGTAAAGTGCCCCATGATCAAAAAACCCAAGATTTCTGCGTTGGCACCAGCCCCGGAGCCACGTGTTTAACAGGTGGGCTTTCCGTGTCCTCTCTGAACTCCTCCCTGCCACCATAGGGATGGATGAAAACACCACCTGCACTCCCGCTCCATCCACTAACCGACCCAGCCCCCTAAAGTCCCTTTTGATAGCCTTGAGGCTTCTCTCTTCGATGTTATCACTGCCCGCCTGGACTATCAAAAGGGGGTAATAGTCAGAGGGGCGTACCAGGTTAGGAAGCTTCCTGGCAACGTCCCTGACCCTGGCCCCAGGGAGACAGCAGACTTCCCTACGGGTAGGGTCCGGCCGACAAATAGGGCCCTCTGTTCCCCTAAGAATCGAGTCACCAACAACAATAACCCTCCTGTTTTTTTTGGTGGAGGCAGTCCTGAGGCGCGGAGTCGACCTCCTCGCCCCAGGCATCCTCCTGGGAACATTTGCTACCTCTTCCTCACACACCGGCCTCTCAATCTCTAGGGCCTCAAACCTGTTGCGTAAGGGCACCTGGGAAGGTGGGGCCGGAAGGGGAGAGCATCGCCTGCGATGTCGAGCAGGGACCTGTTTCCATTCCTCCTCAGCTCCCAGATCCCCTCCCTCTGCCCGACGGCAGAGGGAGACTTTATCTCCCATTTCATTGTTTTCTAATTGTTTTAAAATCCATTAAAATATCTCACATTGATTTTCTACCAACTTCACTGGAAGTCTGAATTTATCACTTCCTTTATTTGAAAGATAATATTAATTTAGGCACTGATTTAGGCTTTGGTCACATAAGCTCCAAAGTACTTTCCCCCACCTCATTTGCTTAAAAAATGAACTCAAGGAAACTTCAGTCCTATGAGAAAAATTCTATTCCTGCTTTTCTTCTTTGTAATACACTGAAAGGAAGCAGAAGCTACAGATCTCCAGCTGCAGCTTGGAGGATTTCCTCTAAGAGTTCTAATATTCTAATTCCAGAGAAAGAAACATATTTTTTCCCGCTCAGCTGGATGACAAAACTAAAGAATTAGATAAGTACCCAGCTTTCATTCTTCCTGCTTTGTTTTTTTTTTTTTTTTGAATGAAAAAAATGAAAAAAAAAAGGATAAGAATTCATTAGTCTTTCTCTGAGCTGCTTTAGTAATTCAAGAATATATTTATCTCCTGACATCAATTGAGATGCTTATCAATTGAAACTGTAATGTCTCTACAGAATTTTGAGGGATCAATAGATACATCAATGAATCTGTAGCTTGCCACTGCTTTATTTTGAGACTGTTAACCACTTACAATACCCACATACACACAAAAAAAAAAGTTTAAATTAAACAGAATTTGACTAGGAATGGAAAAATCTCACCTCAAGCATGAAAAAAAAAAAAAAAAAAAAAACCTACAGAAAGCTGCAAATAACTGTTGAAGATGACTTCCAAACATGGTGGTTTATTTCTGGATCAACTGCTGTTTGTATCTTATTATATCAATAAAATTGATAAACATTCATCTATTCCACTTTTCATCATCTGGAAAGGCAAATGGGAAAAAAAAATAAAATAAAATAGTAGCCCAGTAGCCCAAAATGGTGGAATCAGTTTGTAACAACAACGTAGCAAGGAAGTAGAAACTAGTAATGGGTACATTTTAGAATAAGCATCTTAATAGATTAAAACTGAGTTCATCTTTATATGCTGCCATTTAAGACTTTCTAATTATTTTTTCCTATTAGTTTTCCATAGGTTTTCATTTTCTTTTTTTTTTTTTTTTTGTTAGAGAACTCTCAGGTCAAACTTTTCTCATCTATACTACTGTAAATCTGGAATAAGCCCTTTGCATTTAATAGAATTACTCTTGATTTATTTCAGTGAGTCTAAGAACAGAATACGGCCCTTTTTCTTCACCAACAACCAAACTGTCTTTAATTTTGAAACCACGCTAAGTTATGCCTAGGTAGAAAAAAAGACTCCAAAGTTTGAATAGACTAAGTTTGTTTATTAGGAAAAGACATCTGCTAAAGAGAACAATGTTCTGCCTTCCTACATTGAAAGGCCTGAGATTTTAAATTACCTGCCAAACAGAATCTAGCTCAAGATGCCTCATGAGCAACCTGATCACGCGATGGGAGAAAGAGTTGTTTTTATATTGTATCTTCCTAATGGTAATCACCAAGGAAAACTTTGAGCTATGCCCAGAGGCAGCTGTGTGGTTTGCTGGTAACAAGATTCAGCAGTCCTCCAAGTTTTCTTTAGTGTCTGCTGCCCAACAGCAGCATGAGCCCTGGCATAATGTCATGACTATTGCTGCCTGTGGTCCCTAACACAGACCCTCAGCTGTATGAAATATTCTTAATGATCAGAAGGCAGTCAAAATGTAGTATTAAGGGGACAGAAAATCAAATGTAATGATGATTTTTGGAAGAAAAATTGTAGATTTTTTTTTATTTTGAACTGTTTATACACTGCATTTTATCTTCATTGTTTCTCCTCTCATTTTTCTGCAGTTTCTATGTACCTTGCTATATCCCTCTTTCCAAGCAGATTGTAAGAGTTGTCAGTATAGAAAAAAAAAAATGTTATCAGCATAATTGTGAGATACAATTTTCATAGCCAGTACGGTGGGGAATAACCATTTTAGAAGAGGATTTTTTTGTTAACTGACTTTATGAAAGAGTTGTGGCCTACTTTCCTGAAAACTGTTCCCTTTGACAGAATCTCATTTTGGTCACCCAAAATCTGAGCCTTCCCAGGTATTAGTTAGTTTGCAAATGTAGTTTTTTTAAATAACTTTTCTTTCCTAGAGGCATCACAGTCAGACAGGAATTGTTTTATCTGCCCTAAAAATTATTTATTTATTTTCTCTGTTGCTTATCTGCTTTTAAAGCAGTCAGCACAGATAATAATGAAAATTAATTAGGAGCTCTTAAGACCTTTATAGCCAAAGGTCATATGAGTTTAAATTAAAAGGTTGCTTCCATATGAAACACCAAAGTAAACTACTCAAATAGAATCAAAACTGACAGTGTGGTTGAGGTTGGATCTCTCAAGGCCACCTGGTCCAATCACTCCCTGCTCAAGCAGGTCCACATAGAGCTAGTTGCTCATGACTATGTCAAGACTGCTTCTGAATATCTCAAAGGGCAGAGACTCCTCAACCTCTCTGCGCAAGCTGTTCCATTCCTCAGTCACTTTCACAGGAAAGTATTTCCTGGTGTTCAGGTGAAGCCTGGTGTTCAGGTAAAGCCTGCTGTGAGTTTGTGCCCCTTGCGTCTTTTCCTTGTGAATGTTGTCACTTGAAATAGAAAGTCATTATTTTGGCAGTCATGGATAAACATGTCAGAATTTGGTTCTAAATAATTAAAAGCAGTTTTGTTTCAATGGACTCTGATATGCATTTTTCCATGGAGCAGAGTATATTAGCAAATTCCTATGCAGAACTAGAAAGGAAAAGACATGCTTCTCTGTTCCTCTAACAACTACAAGGAGTGGGTTTTACAAAGATAAAAACAATAATCACAGGTCATGTTTAAAGTTTTTTTATTAATAACTTTATATTCTGAAAGTTTATTTTCTTGTTGGTGTTATAGCGGCGTCCGAGCAGATGGCCAGCAATGAAATTCAGAAGAGGATCAGGACATCCTGCATATGCTGAAGTGGAACCAGTTGGAGAAAAAGAAGGCTTCATTGTATCAGAGCAATGCTAAAATTTTTAGGACAGAACACCAGTACTGGCCTACAGGTGTAAGACATTTACTTTGCCTCTCTTTAAAGAAAAGGAGCCCTAAGCTGCTGTAGCCTAATAGAAAGAAGATTTTGGATAAGCTTTGTCCAAGAAGAAAAACTATCTAAGATACCAGATTACCACTGCACAGTAGTCTTCATTAGTGGACTGACACACAATGGTTCATGCAGAACACCTGTCAGTGGACACCTATGGTATCAGAACTATGGCACAAGTGCCACATTATTGGCTTTAGGTTTGGGGGTGCACAGTAATAAAAAATATAATAAAGCTTTGGTGCACAAGGGTATTACCCTGTGGTTCAAGTGTTCTTCTCTGGTATCTCAAAGACTGAGTGACAAATCTGTACACTTTCAGTGCGAACAGCACTGATTAATGTTCGCAGGTGATTGAGAAAAGTATCTCAGTGCAGGTAAAGAAGAAAAATAAAAGTTTTTTTCCAACATTTATACAAGCAGATGTGGAATTACAATCACTTTTCAATTCTAAATTAGCCTACCCACCTAAGTGAGCGAGTCACAATGTATGTGTTTTTCAGGAGTAGAACAATGTTTCTTGTACATTGCTGATTAATATCCTTCTAAACAACTCACAATATACAAACTCCTAAGAAATGAAGGCAATAGAGAATTTTCAGAACGGTGAAATTGTTATTTCATGGATGTTTACAATTAAATTGGGCTCATTTTCTATATCAATGTTCACTAAAACTCAATTTTACCTTTTTTCCTTTTTTTTTTTTTCCTTCTTTTTCAAGGGATATCCTTCATTTCTGAGCAGTAGGCTGAAGCAGTAGGCATTTTATCTCCCAGAGATCTTATGGACCATTTCTTAGGCAATGTGATATGAAAGATGTTAACATTTTAACCAAATGGGTTTCTATTCTTTGCCATTTCATTGTGAGTCTTTCCTGAGAAGCAACACAGACTTTAATGCACCCCTCCCAGAGATTCAGATACAAGTGTTACTGAACCCTGCTGATTCATACAGTGATTTTGTTTAATGCACATAGTAGTTGCATAAATATATATATAAATATATTTTTTTTTATAGCTAACACAAGGCGGGCTCTTGTGACTGTTAAGACTGCATTTTTGTCATCCAGACAAAGGAAATGGATTGCATTACTGCATATTTCCACTGAGTTGTAAAATAATCCTTAATACTAGAATATTTTTATGTTGTGTGGGGAAGGTGGTTCATGTAGTTGCAGTGCCATAACCTTTCTGCCTATTGGAACCATTCTTTCTGTAATATTGACACTTTCCCTCCCTGTATAGGGAAAGAAAATGCTATAAATTCACAGCATCAAAAACAGTTACTCCTTTCATAGAAGGGGTTAATATACACTGAGACCCAGATCTTCCATGCAGAGTGGAAACCTAAATACTTCGATGTTCTGGGCCTGAGCTATTAAAATATTAAATTCAGGTATTGTACGTACATTTCATTTTAGTCATTGACTATCAAGCTTTTACATACTGTACAAACAGAGGCACTTGATTAATTTTAAACTGAGGTAGACAATATTAGCAGTTTCAGATCTCAAGCAGTTAAAAAAAAGTTGTAGACACCACCTTAACAGTACAATTATTTACACTTCTTTTTGATGCTTGTTTGGTCTAAATTTGATTACTTAATGGTGTTTAAAGAAAAAAAAAAAAAAAAAAAAAAAAAAAAGCATCATTTTTACTTTTTATTTTGTCAGTAAATAATACAACACTGTATTTTCTGTATCCTTATATTTTGCATTACACACTTGTTTTCATCTGTTTTAAGTCATTTAGGGTGAGATTTAAACTGTTCAAACCTAACTGGTATTAATCTGAAAGTACTAACAAACACATTGTCTTGAAGCCTAGTGAAAAGCCTGCCACAAGAATTCTTTTCAATTTGTGTAGATCTACTGAATCCTATTTCTGGTAGGGTGGGATTAAATTGAAGGCTGTTAATTCTGATAGCAATAACAAAACGTATGCACATATATATAAACGGTGACACTCCTTTTTATTATATAAAATTATATCACTGCACATCATTTAGACACTTACTTGATGTGCAATGCTCATCATTAGTTTTTGTAGGGATCTTGGAAGTCAGATAGTGTTGGCTAGGGTTGATTGGCCAAAAACAGCAATTGTAGAGCTTCCATTTGAAGCATGCTGGCATCATGTTTGAAATCATTGTTATTTCAGAGAATATCTTGACAAATTATACTTTAAAAATTACAAAAATCTATACAGTAGTGCAATAAATTCAAGGGATATTTCATACACACAAAGAATGTTTATATTATTATGAGCACAGGTATGCATTTTGGCCAATTCACCCATGTATGTAATTCATATAATGCAATGTAGCTTACAGAATAATTGTAACATTGTTTGACAAATGCAACAACAATTTTCCAACCCAGTATTTTGACTACTTTTGTTCTAAGGCACTGTCGCACAGGTGAAGGATGTTTATTAGTATTTGCAAACTAACTAAAATTTCATGGTCATTATTAATATAAGAGCAATTATATTTTCACTCTTTGTTCACCTACAATAATTTGGTGGCAGATTTCATTGATCTATGGGGAGATATAGTGTACTTCTTTTGATTTTTGCCACGATGATATATTCTATGGTTTATAACATGATGAGTTCCTGGGCTTATTTAATAAGATTGATAGTCATATGCTTATATCTGATAAGAACTAATATCTGAAGAGGAAAACTCCTGCATACTAATGGAATGTATAGTGTCTCATTGGTGTCTGCTTTGATATATTCTGTGGTATGTTCTATTTATCCCAGTAGGCAAAAGTTAATTAAGTAATCGGTTGCTGTTTTGTAATTCCATCTGGTTTTCTAATTTTTTAATAATTAAAACTGCCACATTAAAAATGATACAAATATAAATCTTTAGAAGGTGTGGTAAAATATTGATATTAAATGCAATTTTTATTCTTTTCACTTTATAAAGCACCTGCTTAATTGATCCAAACTGAAAAAGTATAATATAACCCCCACTGTGGTGAAGTGGGGGTTATGAAACTGTGGCTTCACTAGCATTTCCACTGGTCTTTAATTTGAAAGTACTTCAGAATATTTCATTTGTTTAAATGTTTCTTTACAAAGTCATTTATTCTAACAGTTATTTTAACTCAAACTTTGTCTCTAATTTTATGTATCTGTTATATATGAGTCATGATGACATTATCACAAGATCTCCAAAAATTATCACTTATTTTCCATTTTCATGTTAAATGTTCCATAGTACCTAACATGTTCAGTGTTATGCTTCTCATCCTGTTTCACACAAAAAGGAAAATTTGAACTACAAGGATTCAAAGCACATTAAGATGAATCAATAAATTAGATATATGTATCACACACAGAGATTGTTGAAAAATACCTTTACATTTGCAGAACTGTATTCAGACATTAAGAATACCGGAACTGTGCAAGAGTTGGAATTGTAATCTTATTCTCACATGCATACATTTAATAATGAGATCTTATTTAATTGCCCGCTATGTTTTTTAGTACACCCTATAATACACTGAACATAGAGAATATGGTAAGATAAACAGCTATTCCATTTATCTTTTCCCAAATTTTGTTGCATTCTTTGTTATATACTGTCCAAGCTCTGCTCTAAAGACAAACTTTTTTTTTTTTATATTTTTCCTTACCCATTATGGTTACTAGATTACACATACCTTAATAACTATGGTTACTTGGTATATGTATACCTTAATTAATATGTGTTCTGAGATTTCCATTAAGGAAGATAATTTTCTAGAGAATCCAGTGTGAAATTACTCGTTCTCATTTTCAACATTTTCTGCAGAAAATGACATAGGCACCTTGTCAGTAATGACCACCTTCATTGTACCATTATAATTTAGTTCATTTTCAACAAACAATGTGTATGATGGTGTTCTGGGGAAAAACGTAAGACATCATTGTATTTTGAAAAAATGTCGGAGGCAAATTTAATTTGCAAACTTTACTTTGATCAACAGAGTTGAAGTCATAAAACTCACTGCACAATCAAATAGCTGATATTTAGTTTGCCATCAAAATGTGGACAGCAATGGAAAAGAAGGTGACAAGCCAGTTTGCCAATGAGCAGGGGAAAGATTTTCTTCACAGCAGATTAATGTGGTTTCCAAAGAAGACATGAGAATATTTCTATACTCTATTAAAGCAATTCTTGGATAAGCAAAAGAAACCGTCAATGACAACATCCATCTTTTTTACTTGCAGAGAATCTCTGCACAAGTCGTTGTCATGAGCTGGCAGTATTTCATGGAGTAGGTACGTTACTAGAGCATGCAGGGTACCTTATGGTGGTTCATGTTCCAGCTCGAAGACTCTCCGTGAAAATTTTGCTTTGAGCCCGTACATTGGCTGAAGTACTGGCTATATTGTTTTCCAACACCAGGAATAAAGCTTTGTATAAAGACAAGGTTTGATACATCCCAGCTGTGTAAAGACATAGTGCTTAAAACCATAGTATTAGTCATTAGGAGAAGAACTGGAATGGGGCACAAATTTGGTTCCGAGCAGTAATTTTGTTCTCAGAGAACAAATTGCTTCCAGTGAGAAGAAGAGAAGCATGCACTGTTGTCCAGGGTAAGATCATTGTTATTCTTATATATGCTTGCCTTCTTGCAGAGATCTGAACTAAACCTGAGGCCTAAAAAATTCCAAACTGAAAGGCTATTGAGCAGTAATGTACCATTCACTCTAATTCTCATTTTTTGGACAGACACTTCAGGAATTATTAATTGCCATTACTTTTCTTTCTATATTCAATGGTAAATTGGTTTGGGGTGGATTTGGGAGGATGTTTTGGGTTATTTTGAAGAATGAAGAGAAAGGGAAAATGCAGAAGGAGAGGGAGAGTTCTCAATATTCAGAGATATTGTAGAGGCAAAGCAAGAATCCTTATGTACAGTTTTGAGATCATCAGTACAGTGTGCCAATGGCACTGAGTGAAAACAGAAGGTTTTCCAGCTCTACCATTTAAAAGTCAGAAACATCATCAGAGCTACTGTTTAGCTTCTGTCTAAACCTACAGGGGTCCACATTTCACCTGATGAAATGCATACAAAATGCAGCTTACGTGAAAGAGAAAGGGACAAATGAGATAAATTTTATCCACAATAGCTAATGGCTATTATGGCTAGAACATCGATAAAATATTCAAGTCTATGTTCAGATTTATTTTAACAGTGATTTACACAGTATCAGGATCCCTGAGCTGGCCTTTAACTAACAGCTTGTTGTCAAATCTTAGGAGGTTTTCTTGACTTTTTAATTTTTTATGATTTTTTTTTTTTACTTTTTTTTTTTTTTATGAATTAAAAGGATGCAAGGTAAATTTCTGATAATTCTGGAATAGAATCTCATCCCCTGACACAGTTCTCACCTGACTAGAGAAGGGGCTGCCCTGTGCACAGTTGGTTTCTGCAGGCCCTATGCTAACTGCAGGGTCTCTCTCAGGAAGCGTTTCTCACTTTCTATGTCTGTTACAAAACCTTTTGGCACTTATCATCTTGTCCTTTATTCTCATCTTTTCTTCTTTCTTCATCTCTTCTTTCTCATTCTTTTGCTTTCTACATTCCTCTAAGCCCTGAACTACATGCTGAAATGGCCCTTTTTAGTGGTACTCAATATCATAGAATCATAGAATCATAGAATATCCTAAGTTGGAAGGGACCCTTAAGGATCATCAAGTCCAACTCTTGACACCGCACAGGTCTACCCAAAAGTTCAGACCATGTGACTAAGTGCACAGCCCAATCTCCTTTTAAATTCAGACAGGGTTCGTGCAGTGACCACTTCCCTGGGGAGCCTGTTCCAGTGTGCAACCACCCTCTCTGTGAAGAACCCCCTCCTGATGTCAAGCCTAAATTTCCCCTGCCTCAGCTTAACCCCGTTCCCGCGGGTTCTGTCACTAGTGTTAATGGAGAAAAGGTCTCCTGCCTCTCGACACCCCCTTACGAGGAAGTTGTAGACTGTGATGAGGTCTCCCCTCAGCCTCCTCTTCTCCAGGCTGAACAGGCCCAGTGACCTCAGCCGTTCTTCGTACGTCTTCCCCTCCAGGCCTTTCACCATCTTCGTAGCCCTCCTCTCCAACAGTTTCATGTCCTTTTTATACTGTGGTGCCCAGAACTGCACACAGTACTCGAGGTGAGGCCACACCAGCACAGAGTAGAGCGGGACAATCACCTCCCTTGACCTACTAGCGATGCCATGCTTGATGCACCCCAGGACATGGTTGGCCCTCCTGGCTGCCAGGGCACACTGCTGGCTCATATTCAATTTGCTGTCTACCACGACCCCCAGATCCCTCTCTTCTAGGCTGCTCTCCAGCGTCTCATCGCCCAGTCTGTACGTGCAGCCAGGGTTTCCCCGTCCCAGGTGCAGGACCCGGCACTTGCTCTTATTGAACTTCATGCGGTTGGTGATCGCCCAGCTCTCCAACCTATCCAGATCCCTCTGCAAGGCCTTTACACCCTCATTCGAGTCCACAGCTCCTCCAAGTTTGGTGTCATCAGCAAACTTGCTCAAAATAGCTTCTATTCCTACATCCAGATCGTTTATAAAAATATTGAAAAGTACCGGCCCTAAAATGGAGCCTTGAGGGACCCCACTGGTGACCGCCCGCCAGCCTGACGCAGCCCCATTTACCATAACCCTTTGGGCCCTGCCCGTTAGCCAATTGCTCACCCATCGTATGATGTTTTTATTTAGCTGTATGGTGGACATTTTGTCCAGTAGGATCCTATGGGAAACCGTGTCAAAAGCCTTGCTTAAGTCCAAAAAGATCACATCAGCTGGTTTCCCTTGGTCCACCATACGGGTGATCTTATCATAAAAGGAAATCAGGTTAGTTAGTGTCGTGGTTTAACCCGGCTGGCAGCTAAACACCACGCAGCCGTTCGCTCACCCTCCCCCCTCCCTCTCTGGGACGGGGGAGAGAAATGGAAAGTGAAGCTCGTGAGTTGAGATGAAGACAGTTTAATAAGACAGGAAAATAATAATAATAATAATAATAATAATAATAATAATAATAATAATAATACAATGATGATAATAGTACTACTACTAATAATATGTACAAACAAGTGATGCACAATGCAATTGCTCACCACCCGCTGACCGATGCCCAGCTTAACCCCGAGCAGTCCGGCCCCCTCCCCCCGGCTAGCCACCCCTATATATTGTTTAGCATGACGTCAGATGGTATGGAATACCCCTTTGGCTAGTTTGGGTCACCTGTCCTGGGTCTGTCCCCTCCCAGCTCTTACTGCACCCCCCCAGCCTGCCCGTTGGCAGGACAGAGCAAAGGCTGAGATGTCCTTGGCTTAGTATAAGCACTGCTCTGCAACAATTAAAGCATCGGGGTGTTATCAGCACTCTTCTCATTCTAAGCCAAAACACAGCATTCCACCAGCTACTAGGAAGAAAATTAATTCTGTGCTAACTGAAACCAGGACATCTATCCACCCCTTATTCCATACCATTTATGTCATGCTCAGGTTACACTCTTTTCCATACATTCTAATTAGTCACCTATAGTAATCATGGTAGTGATAACATACAGTATAATATACTATTTAACATGGTGCAATTCAGTTCATGGGCTATTCTCACCCAGTATTAAATCTCCTTGAGGTACACACCGGACCTCTCCGTTCTTTTGCATCACCCACCAAGTATATCCAGGTCCCTGAGCGAAAACAATTCCACGAATAGGTTTGCCTTTTCCTGAGGCAGGAGTAGCCCAGACTGTTTTACCCAGCATATTTTTTACATGCACTACAGGAACTTTATCCCCATCTACAGTACGTAACAGGTTTGATTGGGCAGGTCCAGCTCGGTTGGTAGATCCCCTAGTATTGACTAACCAGGTGGCCTTTGCCAAATGCGTATCCCAGTTTTTGAACGTCCCAGCGCCCATTGCTTTCAAGGTAGTCTTTAACAGGCCATTGCATCGTTCAACTTTCCCGGAGGCTGGTGCATGATAGGGGATGTGATACACCCATTCAATACCATGTTCTTTGGCCCAAGTGTCTATAAGGTTGTTTCGGAAGTGAGTCCCATTGTCTGATTCTATTCTTTCTGGGGTGCCATGTCGCCATAGGACTTGCTTTTCAAGGCCCAGGATGGTGTTCCGGGCGGTAGCATGAGGCACAGGATATGTTTCCAGCCATCCGGTGGTTGCTTCCACCATTGTAAGTACGTGGCGCTTGCCATTGCGAGTTTGAGGGAGTGTGATGTAATCAATCTGCCAGGCCTCTCCATATTTATATTTCAGCCATCGTCCTCCATACCAAAGAGGCTTTGACCGTTTGGCTTGCTTGATTGCAGCACATGTTTCACAGTCATGAATAACCTGTGCTATAGCGTCCATGGTCAAGTCCACCCCTCGATCACGAGCCCATCTGTATGTTGCATCTCTACCTTGATGGCCTGAGGTGTCATGGGCCCATCGGGCTATAAATAATTCACCTTTATGCTGCCAATCCAGGTCCACCTGAGCTACTTCAATCTTAGCAGCCTGATCCACCTGCTGGTTGTTTTGATGTTCTTCAGTAGCCCGATTCTTGGGCACATGAGCATCTACGTGGCGTACTTTCACAGCCAGGTTCTCTACCCGAGCAGCAATATCTTGCCACAATGCAGCAGCCCAGATAGGTTTGCCCCTACGCTGCCAGTTGTTTTGCTTCCATTGCTGTAACCATCCCCACAGGGCATTTGCTACCATCCATGAATCGGTGTAGAGATAGAGAACTGGCCATTTTTCTCGTTCAGCAATGTCTAAAGCCAGCTGAATGGCTTTCACTTCTGCAAACTGACTCGATTCACCTTCTCCCTCAGCAGCTTCTGCAACTCGTCGCGTAGGACTCCATACAGCAGCTTTCCATCTCCGATGCTTCCCCACAATACGACAGGACCCATCAGTGAACAGGGCATATTTCTTTTCATTCTCTGGCAACTGGTTGTACAGTGGGGCTTCTTCAGCACGACCCACCTCCTCCTCTGATGATATCCCAAAGTATTTGCCTTCTGGCCAGTCCATGATCACTTCCAATATTCCTGGGCGACTGGGGTTTCCTATTCGAGCCCGCTGAGTAATCAGTGCAACCCACTTGCTCCATGTAGCATCAGTTGCATGATGCGTAGAGGGGACCCTTCCCTTGAACATCCAGCCTAGTACCGGTAATCGGGGTGCTAGGAGGAGCTGCGCTTCAGTACCGACCACCTCCGAAGCAGATCGAACTCCTTCATATGCTGCCAATATCTCCTTTTCAGTTGGAGTATAGCGGGCCTCAGATCCTCTGTATCCCCGACTCCAAAACCCCAGAGGCCGACCTCGAGTTTCCCCAGGTTCTTTCTGCCAGAGGCTCCAGGTGGGGCCGTTCTCCCCGGCTGCAGTGTAGAGCACATTCTTTACATCTGGTCCTGTTCGAACTGGCCCAAGGGCTACTGCATGGACTATTTCCTGCTTGATTTGTTCAAAGGCTTGTCGTTGTTCAGGGCCCCATTCAAACTCATTCTTCTTACGAGTTACTTGGTAGAGTGGGTTTACAATCAGACTGTAATTTGGGATGTGCATTCTCCAAAACCCCACAACACCTAGGAAAGTCTGTGTTTCTTTTTTGTTAGTTGGTGGAGACATAGCTGTTATTTTGTTGATCACATCCATTGGGATTTGACGACGTCCATCTTGCCATTTTATTCCTAAAAACTGGATCTCCCGTGCAGGTCCTTTGACTTTATTTTGTTTTATGGCAAAACCGGCTTTCAGAAGGATTTGGACTATTTTCTTCCCTTTCTCGAAAACTTCCTCTGCTGTGTCACCCCACACAATAATGTCATCGATGTACTGCAGGTGTTCAGGAGCTTCCCCCTGCTCTAGTGCAGACTGGATCAGCCCATGGCAAATGGTAGGGCTGTGTTTCCAGCCCTGGGGCAGCCTATTCCAAGTATATTGGACTCCCCTCCAAGTGAAGGCAAATTGTGGCCTGCACTCTGCTGCTAGAGGGATGGAGAAAAATGCATTAGCGATATCAATTGTGGCGTACCACTTGGCTGCCTTCGATTCAAGTTCATACTGAAGTTCCAGCATGTCCGGCACTGCAGCACTCAGTGGTGGCGTGACTTCGTTCAGGCCGCGATAGTCCACTGTTAGTCTCCACTCGCCATTAGACTTTCGCACTGGCCATATGGGACTATTGAAAGGTGAATGAGTCTTGCTGATCACTCCTTGGCTCTCCAATTGACGAATTAGCTTATGGATGGGAATCAGGGAGTCTCGGTTGGTGCGATATTGCCGCCGGTGCACAGTTGTGGTAGCAATTGGCACTTGCTGTTCTTCGACCCTCAGCAACCCCACAACAGAGGGGTCCTCTGAGAGACCAGGCAAGGTAGATAATTGTTTAATGCCCTCTGTCTCTAAGGCAGCAATACCAAAAGCCCACCGGAACCCTTTTGGGTCCTTGCAGTATCCTCTTCTAAGATAGTCTATGCCAAGGATACATGGAGCATCCGGACCAGTCACAATGCGGTGCTTTTCCCACTCATTCCCAGTCAGACTCACTTCAGCCTCCAATACAGTCAACTGCTGAGATCCCCCTGTCACTCCACAAATATAGATGGGCTCTGGTCCTTTATAGCTCGATGGCATTATAGTACATTGTGCACCGGTGTCTACTAAAGCCTTATACTTCTGTGCGCGTGATGTGCCAGGCCATCGAATCCACACAGTCCAATAAACTCGATTGTCCCTTTCCTCCCCCTGGCTGGAGGCAGGGCCCCCCTAATCCTGGTCAGAATCTTCCTCGTTTCTGTGTTTGAAGGACTGTCTGCTGGAAGTTGGAGCAGCAAACTTTTCGGAGAATCCCTTTTTCCTGATTGTTTTCTTTTGCAACTCACGTACCCGTGCCTCTAGGGTCGCGGTAGATTTTCCATCCCACTTTCTCATGTCCTCTCCATGGTCTCGTAAGTAAAACCACAGGGTGGAACGGGGTGAGTACCCACCATATCGTCTTCCTTGTGTGGGTGAACGCCTACCCCTGACAGCTGAGACACTGCTTTGTACAGGTGCGAAGGAGAATAATCTCTCTTCAAGTTGGTGAACCTTTTCAGAAAGTTTCTCCCAAGTGTTCTCCTTTGGTCGGTGGGCACTGGTTGGTTCAGGTGGGGAGGACAATAGATTCTCTTCAAGTTGGTGAACCTTTTCAGAAAGTTTCTCCACAGCTGAGACGCAGGCCTGTAAGGAAGAGGAGAGACTTTCTTCGTACTGCCGGAGTTGTTTAGCCGCTTCACCCACTGTGGGTTCCTCATCCTCTTTCCAGGCCATTATTGCCAATGAGCTGGCATATGATGATGGTGCACTCCGTACAAACTTCCGCCACATGGGTCGTGTACACTTGACTTCATCTGGATCTGTGGATGTTTGTTTGAGGTCTGGATCCTCATAAATCACTTCCCGTACGGCTAATTCCCTCAGGTACTGGATTCCCTTCTCCATAGTGGTCCACTTGCCTGGTAGACATAAAATATCTTCCTTGAAGGGATACCTTTCCCTCACAGCTGAGAGGAGACGCCTCCAGAGGCTGGTGGGTCGTGCTCCATCTGCAATTGCTTTGTCAATGCCGGCGTCTCGAGCAAGGGATCCCAGCCGCTTGGCTTCCCTGCCGTCTAATTCCACACAATTGGCTCCAGAGTCCCAGCACCGGAGCAGCCAGGTGACAAGCTGCTCACCTATACAGCGACCAAAATCTTTTCGCACATCTCGTAGCTCGCGCTCGTTTAGGCTTCGGGTAGTTACTGTTGCTCTTTCGGCATCCTCATCTTCCTCCTCCTGAATCCTTGACGGCCCAGCGTCGTCATCATCTTCGTCATCTCTATACTTAGTTTTGGCAGAAGCCTTACCTGGATTGGCAGAAGACTCTCTGCGTTCTAAACGACTTGAATTTCTATACCATATTTTCACCTTCTCTACAGGGGCAGCTTGCACTGCTACTGCTCGTTTCTCTGACTTTGTTACAGGGTCTGCCACAGGGGTTGGAATGCCCTCTGCAGGGTCAACTTGCACTGCTACGGCTCGTTTCTCTGACACGGCCACAGGAGCTGGAGCGGCTACAGGAGCTGGAGTTGGAGCTGGAGCAGTTGCAGGAGCTGGGACTGGAGCAGCAGTAGGAGCTGGAGCTGGAGCGGCTGCAGGAGCTGGAGCTGGAGCGGCTTCAGGAGCTGGGACTGGAGCAGTTGCAGGAACTGGGACTGGAGTAGCGGCCGGAGCTGGAACTGGAGCGACTGCAGGAACTGGGACTGGAGCAGCTGCAGGAGCTGGAGCTGGAGCAGCTTCAGGAGCTGGGACTGGAGCAGTTGCAGGAGCTGGAGCTGGAGCGGCTGCAGGAGCTGGAGCTGGAGCGGCTGCAGGAGCTGGAGCTGGAGCGGCTGCAGGAGCTGGGACTGGAGCGGCTGCAGGAGCTGGGACTGGAGCGGCTGCAGGAGCTGGGACTGGAGCGGCTGCAGGAGCTGGGACTGGAGCGGCTGCAGGAGCTGGGACTGGAGCGGCTGCAGGAGCTGGGACTGGAGCGGCTGCAGGAGCTGGGACTGGAGCGGCTGCAGGAGCTGGGACTGGAGCGGCTGCAGGAGCTGGGACTGGAGCGGCTGCAGGAGCTGGGACTGGAGCGGCTGCAGGAGCTGGGACTGGAGCGGCTGCAGGAGCTGGAGCTGGAGCAGCTTCAGGAGCTGGGACTGGAGCGGCTGCAGGAGCTGGGACTGGAGCGGCTGCAGGAGCTGGGACTGGAGCGGCTGCAGAATCCACCGTAGGGGTCACAGTGGCCGTTGGATCTGTCACAGGGTTTGGAGTGGCCGCAGGGTCTGTCACTAAGTTGACAGCAGTATCAATGGCAGCTCGATAGGCATGAGCCAGGCCCCAGCACGTTACAATGATTTGTGTTACTTTGGAACTGCCAGAATCATTACACCTTTTTTTCAAGCATTCTGCCAGTTTTTGAGGATTTTGCCATTGTTCAGGGGTGAATTTCCAACACACTGGGGGTGCCAACTGCTCTAGATGCCTGCCCATATCCACCCATACTCCCTGCCACCCACAACTATACTGCCTCCGGGCAGATCTCCGGATGAGCTTCATAAGTAGTTGTTTAACTTTAAGCAGAACCTGAAGTGCATTCAGGAGGCAGAACAACAGGACTATGCTGGTCTGAGTATCCCAAGGATATTCAATATCTTGGAGAGCTATTGTAATAAACTCGGAGGATAAGAGGGTGGTGAAGGAGGAAGGGAGAGTGATCAAGGAGGGTACAGGGGTGGTGAAGGAGAAAGGGAGAGTGATCAAGTAAGAAAAATTATCTTCCCCTTTCCCCTCCACAGATTGACTCCCTAATGAAAAAAGGCAACAGATACAATTGCTAATAGTTTCCAAAATACAGTTTCCAAAGTATAGAATCGAAGATGTTACTGAGTACAAATACCAGGTTAGAGTCATGGCCAGATATTTCATCATCTCATAAGCCACTGATACAACACACAGTACCATAATGGTCTGAAACCAGGGCCCGGAGAGGATAAACAACATGACAGAGAGCACATACGGAAAATAACGTGCTATAATACTCAATTTGGAAAACAGGCGCAGCACAGTTGAGATTAAAGTAATCAGCATTATGACAAGTGACTATTAAGCAGGTCTAATACTTATACCAATTTTAGTTTAACACACTCTGGTCAGATCTGCCGTTATCTCAACCTTTCGAGCCCCACGTTGGGCGCCAAAAAGACTGTCGTGGTTTAACCCGGCTGGCAGCTAAACACCACGCAGCCGTTCGCTCACCCTCCCCCCTCCCTCTCTGGGACGGGGGAGAGAAATGGAAAGTGAAGCTCGTGAGTTGAGATGAAGACAGTTTAATAAGACAGGAAAATAATAATAATAATAATAATAATAATAATAATAATAATAATAATACAATGATGATAATAGTACTACTACTAATAATATGTACAAACAAGTGATGCACAATGCAATTGCTCACCACCCGCTGACCGATGCCCAGCTTAACCCCGAGCAGTCCGGCCCCCTCCCCCCGGCTAGCCACCCCTATATATTGTTTAGCATGACGTCAGATGGTATGGAATACCCCTTTGGCTAGTTTGGGTCACCTGTCCTGGGTCTGTCCCCTCCCAGCTCTTACTGCACCCCCCCAGCCTGCCCGTTGGCAGGACAGAGCAAAGGCTGAGATGTCCTTGGCTTAGTATAAGCACTGCTCTGCAACAATTAAAGCATCGGGGTGTTATCAGCACTCTTCTCATTCTAAGCCAAAACACAGCATTCCACCAGCTACTAGGAAGAAAATTAATTCTGTGCTAACTGAAACCAGGACAGTTAGGCAGGACCTACCCTTCACAAACCCATGCTGGCTGGGACCAATGACTGCTTTGTCCCCCAGGTGCACCTCAATAAGTTCGAGAACCATCTTCTCCATGATTTTACCAGGCACTGACGTGAGACTGACAGGCCTGTAATTGCTAGGGTCTTCTTTCTGACCCTTCTTGAAAATCGGCACAACATTTGCCAGCTTCCAGTCTACTGGGACCTCTCCAAATTCCCAGGATCATTGAAAAATAATTAAGAGAGGTTCCGCGATGACATCCGCCAGCTCTTTCAGCACCCAGGGGTGAATCCCATCCGGACCCATGGACTTGTAGGGATCCAGGTGGAGTAGCAAATCCCGCACACGTTCAGGGTCGGTTGGGAGTTTGTCATCCCCACCATCCCGGTCCTCCAGCTCAGGGCACCCTGGGTCCCGAAGCCCATCATTGGCATTGAAGACAGAGGCAAAGAAGGCGTTAAGCGTCTCTGCTTTGCCTATGTCATTGTCTGTGAGGAGACCTTCCCTATCAAGGAGCGGCCCTATGTATTCTTTAGTTCTCCTTTTTCCATTCACATATCTAAAAAAACCCTTTTTATTTTCTCTCACAGACACAGCCAGCTTCAACTCTAGGTGTGCTTTGGCCACACGAACTTTCTCCCTACAAACACAAACAGCATCCCTGTATTCTTTCCATGACACCTGGCCCTCCTTCCAGTAGCGAAACACTCTCTGTTTCCGCCTAATCTCCATTAGAATGTTCCTGGTCAGCCACGCCGGCCTCCTGCCCCGCCTGCCTGACTTGCGATATTTAGGAATTGCCTGATCTTGTGCTTCTAGGAGGCATCGCTTAAAGAATGACCAGCACTGGTGGACATCGAGGCCTTCAAGAGCAGTTTCCCAGGGGACCTTGCTGACTAGTTCCCTGAGCAGCCTGAAGTCCGCTTTCCCCATATCTAGGGATGAGGTTTTGGTGGCACTTTTCCTTCTGTCACCGTAAATTTTGAACTCAACCACTTCATGGTCGCTATGACCAAGGCGGCCACCAATCACCACATCTCCCACCAGACCCTCTCTGTTTTCTAGCAACAGGTCTAGGAGGACACCTTTCCTAGTTGGCTCCGTTATATAAGCCTCAATTTCTGAAATAAGCACCACCTGATTTTATTTCTGCCTGTTGATTCTGGTTAATGCAATTGTCTGAATGCAGATTTTTCTGTTGTTGGCTGAATTCCATCCATGGGAGTTAGCAAGATAAGTTCTGAATCTTTAGGGAACTTTTGTCCAGACATTTTGATCAAAAAAACTGCTGCTCTATTCAGTGGGAAACTTGTCCCAGATGTTTTTTTTAAAGCAGCAAAAGGACTTTAAGAGTAGTTCTCATTATATTATTCTTAATTACACTCATTTAAGTAAGCAGATATTTTTGCCAAATTAATTAGTATACATGTAGACTCCTGCTTTTTTTTTTTTTTTTTCCTCTGGGAAGATAGTGTATAGGGATATTAATTAAGCTCTTGCCAGGAAGTTTACATTATTTTCTTTGGAGCATAACTTTCTTATTTGAAGGACAAACAGGCTGGTTTTTTACTTGCTAATGTTACTGCAGAATATGTTTGGTTTATTAACTGCTTGGATGGCACAATGTTTCCTCAGGCACCTGGAAGCTGTTTGCAATAAATACCACTTGAGTCTATTGGACTTTATCTGAACTGCTGTTTTTAACATTGGATCATTTTCTGAAGTTTTAATAAGCATCAACATACTTTACTTTGGGAGGTAGCCACTGATACTGTAATCTGATTGTCATGTTTGACTGCACATCAACTATGGTGTTCCTTTACTTAAGCTTTTCTGCTTAAAGCTTTTCAGCCTGCCTTGCCTGTAAGGATATTAGAATCACACTCCCACCCTCTTTTTAGTGACAAAAGGAAGAAAATGGTGTGCCTTTTGTAGATATATGGGTATTTTCACAGTATCCTATTTTCAGAAGAAATCCCATTCCTAGAGAAATGATTCTGGCAATCTTGACTCCAAACTAAGTGTGACTGGAAACAACTCCATATAACATAAACCATGCACAGCTGTGGTGTCACCAGTATCTGGCACATAGGGTGCAATGACTTCCAGTACTCACCTGCCCCTTGTGCAAACAGGCCATGAGTCAAGGAGAAGACAGAATAGGAGACACCTGGAGAGCTACAGGTGTTGACCCTTCCCTGAGAGAAAAGAGGTGGATGGTTCCCAAATTAGACTTCTTCACTGCAGAAACAAGGGAGACCTCCTGCCATCCCCTGCCTTGTCAGCACTAAGGATGAACAAAAGGTCACAGTCTCCTAAGGAGCTGGTAAGACAGGAGATGGGAAGCGTGAGCATGGTCATATATCTGTGACCAATGGTGCTCTGTAGTCATGCATCCCTTCAGACTCACCCACTTCCACCTGCTGCCAATGGTGCATTTGGGGTTTCAAGTGTTTGGCCTACAAATAGTGTATGGCCTACAACAGCAAACAATACAAGGCAAAAACAAGAAAACTCTGCTACCATGAAGATGATACAATAAAGTCATCTCACACTATTTCACTCTGGCTCTCCAGCAATGCCAAAGTGCATCCTGTTGTGAAGAACTGACAGATCACCCATTCTCTTCTCACCTGAGATAAGTGTAAGCACATCAGTGGAAGATGGCAAGTGCTCAGGGCCTGATTTGGCCTGCAAGCTGCTGCCCTGAGGGAACCAGGCAAGACAGAGTCTGGTGGGAGCTGACAGGGACCATGCTGAGGAGGGAAAAAATAGTTTTCCTTAAGGAAAAGTTGAAGTCTTAGATACTTACATTTAAGCAAATTCCAAACTGTGAAATTCTACCCCATCTGCTGTAGGATTTCTTACCCTGCTCTCCCATCCCCCCTACATACACACAAACACACACTCCCTCACTCCCCCCCTCCTAGTTGTCCTTCTTACCCAACTGCAATCTGCTGGTCAGCGAGCTAGGGTTTGGTACATGGCATTCTTGGCCACCCAGCTCTGCCGTACTGCAGTGACTGGCTCAGGGCCCTGGGTTCCACATCTCTGACTAGGTGTGAATCATTTTAAAAAATGCCTAACATCTAAGATTTTAGCTAAGGATGTAAGTTTCCCTTACTGAAGTGACTTTGATATCTAAAGTTGCTTAACATATATTTATGGGTTATCCTACACAGCTGAGACCTTGAAAGCCAGAACAAGGAAGAGCATCCAGTTTATATTTTACACTTGCCAAAGGCAGTGGTCGCAGCAGAGAGCTCAGCAGCCACTTCCACCTCCACTCCACTAACAGTGGTGTCTGACCCCTCTTAGAGACTAAACCTAGCAATTAGATCATTTGACTATGAGGTGATAGATGCAGCTCTCAGCCTGGGATATATGAGAAGCCTCATTTCCTCAGAGGGCACCCTGACAAATGGCATACACATTAATCTTCCCCACTCCCTTCCTAGAGAAGCTGCCCCTCTGCCCTGGCACAGCACAGATGCAAGATGTTTTGGCCCAAAAAATGCAAGTGTGGGAGTAGATTAGTGAATGCCCAACTGTTAAAGGTGTGTGCCGAGGGACAAAAGGTTTGTACTGAGTCCTGGATGTTGCTGTACGTTTCATCTGAAGAAGCAGGAAGCAATTTCAAGTTGTTGCTCTTCAATTAGGGATAATGGATTCACAAAATATGCAAGATACAGATTTCCATACACACGCTGCTATTTTACTAGCAACACCTTAGGCTTAAATCACCCTTGCCTTGGATGTCATTTTTCCTCAGCCCCTTCCTCAGGAATCTAGTCCTCTGATATATAGATTTGCATGGGAATTTCATTCCTGGAGCTGAAGTAAAAATGTTCTGTATTTTTGTAAGTTATTCCCTGACTAGCTAGTGCCTTAGGAGTGAGGACATATAAACATTACTGCAAGATGCTAAGATATTAATGAGCATCAGTAAGAATATGAAGAGCACACACACACAAAGCAAAACCAAACTCTACTTCCTGCTGGACAACAGCAAAACCTGGACAAGGCACTAATGAAACTGGAGGATCCCTTCATTGCAGAAGCTATGAAGTGTTGTGTAGGCTAGTCTAGCCACTGTCTATTCTAACGGTTTAGCACAGCCACCTTGTTTGTGCTTTGGGAACTAAATGATATAAGGAGCTTGTAATTTTTTATTCTGTATCTTTCCTCCAGCCACTTCCTGTTGAAATTAGAAAAGTGTCAGTTTTTCTACTTTTAGGATAGTGTATACACAAAACTGAGGTTTGTAGACATGCTTGTTTTAATTAAAATTGTCAGCTGTTCCTATACTGAAGTACTAACAATACTTTGGCATTAAAAGAGGCTCAGCCCTGTGAGTTTTTCCTACTTTTTTCTGCAATGACTATTAATAGTTGTACGTTATATAGAAAGCTCAACCAAAATACTACAAGTGAATGTCAATTGCTACTTGCAGTAATGGAAAAAGAACAAGCAAAATCACACTCAAACAATACTCCACTCCACATCTACTGACATTCAAATATTTTCATGCAAATTGCTGTAGAATTATGCTGTGTTAAATAGGTAGCAATATATTTGGTCTAAATAAAGAAGATGTCTTTCATTTTCCATGAAGTTACAATCATAATCAGCAACCTTAAATAAGGCAAACCTTTTTCATTTAATTTAATAACAAGAATGCCTGACCTGATTGATAGCAGTAGTTTCTTTCTTTGCTGATTACATGTGCAATACATGTGCAATGCCAGCCTGTCGTGTTTTGTATTATCATAATAATATGAATATATTATTTATATATATTTATTGATATATCATTATATCAATAATATATATGATATAATATATATAATTTATATAATGCATATAATATATATTGATATATATTGATATATGAATAATATAATCATAATAATAATTTCAAGTGTTTTAAAATTAATCTTCAATATTTAAATAATTTAATCTTATATTTAACATCAGCACTAAAAGCGTTGTAAATATTTCTACTTTGAAAAGGACAAAAGCATGTATTTAGCAGTTGCATGTAAATATTGAGAAAAAAAAAAAAAAAAAAAAGGTAAAGATTCAAAATATGGATGTCCTTTGACATAGTAACTAAAAAAAAAAAATAAGGGAGGGATGTTTAAGTACACAGAAGCATGTTTCTTGTTGAACCATGCCATTGATCTCAGTGTCTAAATGAAGAGCCTCTTGGATAACTAGCCCCAAAAGTGGTTATGTCTATGACAATGTTTAGTTCCCTCATACTGATATTCGGTTAGAATATTGGGTATCCATTAAGAATTATCTGTTATTGAACATAAAAATAGGGTGCTTCAGCTGGCTGACACCTCCAAGGGAGACATATGACTTATGGACATATGGCTTACACTCAAGAGAGAAAGAGAATGGTATGTTGTGCCACCATATTGAAATTAGTGAATTACTCAAATCAGCTTGGACATTGCCTTCTTCCTTTAGATTAGACATCACCTGTTGGAGCAAGGGTAGCCTCCCCTCTGCAACCAGAACTGTTGCACCACTCCCCCCTAAATAAAAATAAAACCCAAAATTCAGCTAATTCATTACAACATTTGAAAGGAAAGATTTATGAAAAAATGTAGCTGAAAACCTGGGGGATGGTGTGCTGGTACATTAGAAATGAGAATTATGGGGCAACATTAGCATGGCATTCTTGAAAATAAAAGATAGATTAAACATCTGTGTCAGAGAGGCATTACAGTCTAAATGGAACTAATGCGATGAAATACTGCTCATAAACATAAGTGCTGCTTTAGCTATTGCTGTTTTTTTTTTTTTTTTTTTTTTTTTCTTTTTAAGGGGTTATGTAATGCAATACTCAGCTTTACTCAGGATGATAATTTGTGTCATGCTTATATACACGACTTTGGTAGAGACAAACACAACCAATTCCTGGCAACCAATGCAAATCCCTGCATTGAAACACATGTGATTGCATTAAAAGGAAAAAGAAATCCAACTCACACAGGGAATTTTCTGATTTGATGCCTGCCCGCACAGACATCAAAAGAGGGAGCAGGTTGCTGTGGAAATAAACACAACCTCACAACGACAGCCAGTTGGAGAAATGTTCTCTAGTAGACCAGCTCAGAAAGCAGCTGACAGCTGGTTATCTGTGTGTGCAAAAGCAACAGGGTGGAATTCAGGAGAAGGGGACATGTACCACCAACTCATTCAGCTCAAGCATACACACACACCCCTGAGGCCATCAACCACCTCTGGTCTTGCCACAACAGAGTCAGAAACCCTGAAGAAATAAAATGTATTCTTCCCACAGACCATCATTTCTGTTGGTGGTTGTAGTGGGTTTACTTGGCAAGGGTTTGGTAGCAGGGGGCCGTAGGGGTGGCTTCTCTGAGAAGAATCTAGAAGCTGCCCCATGTTAGATAACCCTGCTGCTGGCCAGAGCCAAGCCAATAAGCGATGTTTGCTCCTTTGTGAGAGCATATTTAAGAAATGGGGGGAAAAAATGCTGCCACACAGCAGCTGGGAGAGAGAGAGGAGTGAGAAACAGCCTTGCAGGCACCAAGGTCAGTGAAGAAAGAGAGGGAGAGGTGCTCCAGGCACCAGAGCAGAAGTCCCCTAAGGCCTGTAATGAGGACCATGGTGAAGCAGGCCTGCAGCCCATGGAGTACCACAGTGGAGTAGGGTTCCACACTGCAGCCCATGGAGGAGACCATGGTGGAGCAGGTGGACCTGCACTGATAGAGGTTGCGGCCTGTGGAGGACCCTTGCCAGCGCTGGAAACTAAATGCTATAGATTGACCACAGTCCCCACTCCCTCTTTCCCTGCAACATTTGGGGGGAGGAGGTGGAAGAGGATGGACGGGGGAAGGTGTTTTTGGTTCCTTTCTGCTTCTCTAGCTTGTTAGTAATAGGCAATAAATCTTACTATCACAGTGGTGGTGGTGGTGGTTTTGCTGGTGGAAATGAAGCACTTCCCACTTCATCATCGGTCTCAAAAACCCAATGATAACTGGCTATGCAAACTTCAGCTCCTGTTGCTAATAGTCATAACTGACCTTGGCAAGACTTGGATCACTGAAGCATGTTTCCAGCATCGTTATTGGCAGAGCAGTGGAAAAATAGAACAGTGGGAAGCAGAGCAGCTGAGCATAAAGAAAACATTTTTTTTTTTTTCCCTATAGAAAGAAGTGGAGGTCAACTTACTGCCTACTTACAATTTCTTTCTTCTGCCTGCTTCTTCAGTGCTAACTAGCACAGAAAATTTCAGTTGTTTGACAAAAATTCCCCAAGTGAAAACACAATTACCCTTACTCTTCTCCTTAGGGTTCAGTGGATGAACAATACAAGTGAAGACAAAGTTACTATTTCTGTACAAGTACTTCAAAAGCTCCAAAACCAATTTAAAATGCATATATAAAAATGCCAAATCATTTTTTTTTAAATAGTAATGGGAACCCCACAACTCTTCCTAAGGAGAGGTCAATCTTTGTTTGATAAATCCACGTATTACACAAATGATCCACTAGAAAGTATATCAAGTCTACAAAGCTTCAGTCTATTACTATGACAGATGACTTTCCTCAGGTACCCAGATAGCTCATGTCTATCTATCTGAATTGAAACATGGGCAAAGGAAGCTCCTATCTGCTTATTTATTACCATGGACCAACTGTGACAAAGTTGTTTATAGGTATACGTTTTCTACAACAAAGCCTAGCTTTGCAGTTCTCAAGTTCATCTTCTCTTGTCCACTTTTATATGTACAACACTACTAAAAGCAAAGTACAACCCAATTTCTGCAGTGTTAACAAGAGCTCACAGTCTTAAGGAGCATTTTCTTTCTTGCAGGAGGTGAAATCAGAGTGGGAGTATAGGCAAGTAAAAGCACACAAGGCAAATGTGAGTAGAAATACCAGGAGAAAACAGTGTCTGATTCAATATCACACTCAAAAATCCAAGTGTTAGGTAATTTGAACAGCAACAAGAAATCTGAACTTTCTGCATCGCCATTCTTGCAGACATGCCAGAAGGTAATGAGATTGTTGTACAGGACAACAACCCAGGGAGGAATCCTGAAGTACTGGCTACAAGTAGAGCCAGACTCTCAAGACTCATTGGCAAAGCATTTTATTCTTAATAACTCAAGAAACCTGCTTCCAGACTTCAAAATCCAAGGTTTAGTTTCTTATCTTGATAGGAAGAAAAAGAAAAAAAAAAAAAAAAAAAAGAGCTAGTCTTTCAACATTTTCCTGGTACTAATCATTTATTGACCAGCAAAAGCCCCTGTCCTCAAATGAAATTCAGAATTCAATGTTGCCAGTTTAATCTTGTCCCAAATGCTGATTGGGTCCAAGGTAGACTAATTAATACTTGAATGAGGATCAATCTTGCAGCCCTGGGTATTGCAGAAGCTGTTTCCAAACAGTGGTAAAAAATCAGACAACAAAAGCTAAATGGAAGGATATACTTCTAGTTCTCCAGGACTGCTGCACTGATGAGAAATGAGGATTAAAAAAAGCAATCCTCTTTCTCATTACAATGGACCTGAAAGTGAGATAATGTAACTAGCACATGTATTAATAAGAAATAGGGCAAAGGGAATGCAGGATCCATTTATGGACTTACAGATAGCTAAAGAAATTGATAAATTAGTTAGTTTACAATAAAATTGAATCTCTAGCTTTAGTTAAATGTAACACAGGGGAAGAAATTTATCTGGGAGGAATTCAGTGGAAGCTCTTGAACACAGTAAAATGAACATCTATGTCTACTAATTTAAAGTACATTAATAAAAATGTAAAAATCATGCCTATTTTGTTAAATATTTTAACCAAATCCATTCACCTTTTGACAGCCAACTCACTGGATTATTTTTTTCTCTGTATACAAATGAAGCAGTGTTGTATTCTTTTGTGCATATAATTTCATTCATTCTTTTTCCCTTTCTATACTTAGGCTGCCAAAAGTGTTATGAGTCAGTCTCTTTAAAGACAAATAAATAAACCATCTGTATGAAACAAATACAAAGTATATAGAAAAATATTTCTTTGTCTTTACTAGTGCTGGCTAATTGTGGAAAGCACCTTCAAATAAGACTTTTGCCAAGACTGGTATTATTTGGCATTCTGATGGAAACCTTGGAAGTATGTCTTAAACTAGTTCCCAAAAAAAGTGCAGCAGCATACCAGGCAAAATTCATATTCATAATAGGCTCACACCATGGATGAATATGTCCATTGGTTATGTTGCCAACTTCAAATGAGATGTGCTGATTCACACAGCTGAGGCTCTGAATGAGTAACTCGACAAGAAAAAAAATCAATAAAATTCTCTTTAGAAATTATCATCCTGAACTAATGTGAGTCATAACATAAAGTGCCTGGTAAAAGTGTCACTGTGAGTATCCATATCTTTTGTCCCTGGTAATTCTGGACTTTTTTTTTTTTTTTTAATTGGAAATGAATCTAATTGTATCTTTTATTGGTCTAGAAAAATCATTGCTGGTCTTTGAAGGTCAATATGACTGTTTTCTTCCCTACACACCAGCTCCAGTAATGCAGGTCATGTAAGGCTAAACGGTGATGTCAGTGGTCTGGGCAGGCTGATTGTTTTCTGCCTTGAGTAATACCTGTGCATTTTGATTTCCCTCAGTGGATTTGCTCACATTTAACACTCGTCCAGGATCTGGACTGCAGGAAACAATCTGCTGATGAGGTGTGAGCAGGGGTACAATCCAGCTCCCTCAATTTTACTGCCTTGGCAAATTGCGCTGCCTGGAGAAAATGGATTATTACAAAACCATCCTACTTAACTACATATATTAGTACATAGATGAGCTAAACAGGGAAACAAATCTATTGAGTAAAAAGGGGTCATCTTTACACAAGACCTTACCATGACCCAGCCTTACTTAAAACAATAAAAGTGATAGATAATGTATTATATTAATAAGATTTTCAGACAACTAGAAATAACTGGAATGTCCTGATGATCTGATTTATAAAATTCACCATCTATAAAGTCCAATAAATGTGTGGACCTATAACTTGTACTTTTTTATCTATTCACTTTTACTATAAGCAGATATTTCAGGCTGAGCATTTCATGATGATTATATATTGCAATTCTCAGGTGGCTGAAGTAGTGGAGCCTTTAGTGTCATGTCATTTAAAACTGCCAGATTTGCCCTAATGAGCTTCTAAAAAAAGATAAAAAGATAAAAAGTCTATTCCTTAGTTGAATGATACAAGGCCCAGAAGATATGAGTTCAGTACCCTAGGTTCCCACACATACCACCTGATAAGCTTTTTGCAGCTTTGGGTAGCACTGGTAGGTAACAAAATATATGTGTACAAATAAAAAATAAAATAAAATAATTTAAAAAAAAATCTCATCTATTCCTCTTCTTCTGATACTAAGGAGCAATTGAACAAATTGAACGTAAATGTACTGTAGATTTGTTCTTATACACACCTTACAGCTCTACTGCCATGCATTTTTCTAGCTGCAGACATTAATGGACACAAACACTTTCAGTCATTTTTGTTGCCAGTAGCTGTGATTAAACTGGGGATGTAGCAAGCCTTTTTGTGATTGCTATAGATTGTTCATTACAGGAAATTTGGCTTTTCTCTCAAGGATATTTCATGATTGCTGTGACTGAGCACAGGCTATTGCCGACATTGATGATTTTTAGTTATTCTTCCTACCACAGACCTTCATTTATTCCAGCTTCCCCATTCAAAATCAAAATGTTATCTGATACAGAAAAGATAACACTCGTAATTTTCCTAATAGAAATGCACCTTCCTCTTTTTGTTTAATGGAACAATTTTCAAAATCTTCGGAGTGAAAATAAAAACAAATTCAGGGCTTATGTTTTTAACCCAGGTGCACATCCAGTGAAAGCAACAGATAAGTATGCAAATATTATGTCAGTATCTTCAAATCATCTCATCAAGTCAAACCACAGGAGACCACTAAACTGTCTGGCATGCCTCCTGTATCTCTGAGGCCAATGTCCAACAAGCTCTAACTCTTCAAGTGAGCCTAACCGCATGGCCCATCCAAAAGCTATAATGCTTACCACTGAACCATATTTTATTTTAAGTACCCCAAGTTAACATGAAATGTTCCTCTTGATAAGAGGAGCATACAGTGCACTTTGAAAGCAGGTTACACCTCAGGAGGGTAGTGATTGAGACTACCAAGGCAACTCCCTCTGAAAAGGTATGTCCCTCACATGAGGAATATTGTCATTTAGAGAAACTCCTGGCTTCCCCACAATGGAGAAATTGTGCCTCAGTACTCCCATGTATATCATAAATATACAGGTTTCCAACCATAGCTGGAAAGAAGAACTCTTGTGTAAGGATCTTCAGACAATACTGTAGTCTATACTGAATGTCAGAGAGGCTGCAACATCAGAAACATCCACCTATGTTTCACCTCATGTTACATTCAGACATGAGGGCAGATCAGACTCAGGGCCAGATCACCACAGCACTCCTCATCCCAGGCATGTGGAAGTTCTGTGCTTCACCTGCAAAAAGCCTAGCACACAGCACCTTGCTCAGGGAAGCAGTGGGAAGCAGTATGGAAAAACTTTATTATTTTACTAATGATATATAATTAACTACCAAATGTATAGTTATTCAGAATTATACATTCACAATAAAGTCAATATCAAATGTCAAGAATGTCAAATATTGTTTGCCATTATTGTTTGAATGCCAATATTGTCAAATATTGACATTTGATGTTGACATTCATAATGTCAACAATATTAGACCCATACAAAATGTTAATGGTCATCAAATTTGTAACACATTTTTATAGCTAATGCCCAAAGTGTGGGTCCCTTCCTGGTTTTGCTTTGCTTGCACATGCAGTCTGGTTTACCTAGAAAACAAGGCTTTATCTCAACCCGTGAGTTCTCGCACATTTACCTTTCTGATTCTTTTCCCCATCCCACCTGAGGAGAGTGGGTGCGTGGCTATGTGATGTTGAGCTGCCTGCTGGGTTTAAACCACAACAGGTAGCCCTAAGCAAAGTTTTTCATTGTTACTTTCCTGTTATTGTTAACAGTTTGGGGGTAAATATCCTCTTAGAGGAAAGAGTTCATGATATTCTATTCACATGTAAGGTCTAATAAAATGTATTATCTATTAATAACAAGCTAGAGAAGTGAGAAACTAAAACCAAACTAAAAACACCTTCACCCCATCCACTCTCTTCTACCTCCACCCCCTGAGAGGTACAGGGGAACGGGGAATAGGGGCTGTGGTCAGTCCCTGACGCTTTGCTTCTACTTCTCCTTCACGGTCCCTCTCTGCCCCTGCTCCACATGGGGTCCCTCCCACGGGATGTCATCCTTCCCAAACTGAGCCTGCGGGGGCTACCCATAGGCAGCAGCTCTTCAATAACTGCTCTCACATGGCTCTGTACCACAAGGTCCATCCCCCAGGAGCAAATTGCTCCTGCATGGGTCCCCCACGGGTGGCAGCTCTTCCCAGACCTCCTGCTCCTGCGTGAGCTCCTCTCCATGGGCTGCAGCTCCGGCCCAGGGCCTGCTCCTGCAGGGGCTCTCCATGGGCTGCAGCCGCCTCCAGGCCACATCCACCTGCTCCACGTGGGGCTCCTCCACAGTCTGCATAGTGGAGATCTGCTCCATGTGGGACCCATGGGCTGCAGGGGGACAGCCTGCTCCACCAGCGGCCTCTCCAGAGGCTGCAAGGAAACTTCTGCTCCAGCTCCTGGAGCACCTCCTGCCCTCCTTCTGCACTGACCTTGGCATTTGCAGGGCTGGTTCTCACTCTTTACTCTCCTAGCTGCTGTTGTGCAGCAGGTTTATTTTTCCTTTCCTTCATTTTGCTTTCCCAGAGGCCCAACCAACGCTGTTCACTGGCTCGGCTCTGGCTAGCGGTGCGTCTCTTTTGGAGTCATCTGGAGCTGGCTCTGATGTGACATGGGGCAGCTGCTGGGCTCTGCTCACAGAGGTCACCCCTGCAGCCCCCCACTACCAATACCTTGCCTCATAAACCCCATATAAAGTGTTAGAACAGAGCCCCTGAAAATATAAGCCAAGTTAGCTTGATGCCAAGCTTCTCTGGGGGACAAGAAAGGATGCTAAACACAGGGGTCACCAGTAGTTGTTCCAAGTAACATCAGAAGTCAGTGTTAAAGACTAAGAGAACAGTGATGCAATAGTCCTTTCTTCTTTAATTCTCCTATACAATTTATGCAGTTGAGTACCAAGTGAAGATTTCATTTTATTCCAGTTAATTATGTGTGTATAAAAGAACAATGGTTGCTTTGTTATCTTGCATAGTTTTTAGTATGACTTCTTTATTTTTTCTGCTTATCTTTATGCTGTTTTCAGAATTCTAAATAAACATCAGGACAATGTAAAATAGTGTATGACTCCTAACCTTCACTTTCAGAAGATGATGGAGATTTCATGTCATGGCTGCTATAAAATGATGATTCATTGAAATTCAATCATATGTATGTTGTAACACTGATTTTTTTATAGCTTCCTGCAGGCCTCTGCCAGAAGATTTATAGCGTGTGCTATATTATTGTCCAGTCCTTCAATGTTTTAATGTTGAAAAGTTTCTGACCTTTAAAGAGCCAAATTTGAGGGGTTTATTAACACTCTGTCATTCTAGCTCATCATTGTTCCCATACTCATCACTCTTCCCCATCTGCAAGTACCTGAATGAGTGTGAAAATGGTAACCAAGTTCATTTTATTTCCAAATGTCCTTCACATACATATTTAAAACTCTTTCAGAATGTTGGGGGATTTTCTCTGCACTATGGTGTTCCATTCTTCTCCCTTGTATGCTCCACTCACTCATAGATCCTGAGGTATATTAGGTTTCCAGAGAAGTTCAGTAAATGCAGTCACTCATTTCTTGTACAGAAAGCAAAACCAGAGTGTGTGAGTAATGATCTGAAATGTGTACACACATGGCATGGAGCCTTGTTTATAGCGTCTCCAGATTATGCACTATTTTTACATTCCAATTTCAATGTGATTTGCCAATAAGGCAGGTATAACTTTGTATAAAAGTCTGTTACAGCTTAATGCTTGATGATTTAGGATGAAATTAAGAACAGTGTACAACTCAGAAAAAAAAAAAAAAAAAAAAAAAAAAAAAAGGCAGAATATAAATCAGTATAACTTTCAAGCTAACAGTCCCTCACCCCTTTAGTAACTTTCAAGCTAACAGTCCCTCACCTTTGGTACCCCTGGGCAACAATACTGAGTAACAGATATAGACAACAACATATCATGTTCTCTCTGTCAAAAAGGTCTGTAATAAGGGCAACTTCCTATGGCTGAGTCATGGTGGTGAACCTCATTGAGCAATACGTTACATATTACCCATGAGTCACTGATTAAGGCCACTGCTATAGACACAAATTAAATCTTTCCAATTTTAATCACACTTGTGGCAAATTAAAAACTTCTATTGGATGAACTCTTTTTTTGTACTCTCTTACAAACCAGGAAGAACTTGAGTGCAGCTTGAAGGAAATTATTGCAAGAAATAGTAAAACCTCAACTGGTTCCTATTAGTTTGTGTATCAGTGAACTAAGTTGTACCAAGTACTCAGTTTTAATACAGTTTGTAGCAACAAACTTTGTTTTAAAAAGCAATGGAAACCTTTCCATGGCGGTTTATCACCTACAGCCACTCAGAGCTCACATTTTCTAAAGAACCATTTATATAAAGAACTTCAAGCCTGTATTAAAAAAGTAAGGTGAATCTTATTCAAAACCAAAGATTTTGCATATAATTAAGGGAAGTTCTCCCCTAGAAGCCTGAATACAAATTCTGAGTGTAGTCTTACTAAGAAGGTCCTGTTTCTTCAGTACTGGTGTTGATGTGTCAGGTTCTGGATTTTGATGATGACAGGTCCAGGCCTTCTGGGTCCGAGTCTTAATTAAGGGTATACTTGCTCTGGACATTTACTTATAAAACACAAAACTGTGGGGCCATTCTCCTTCCATGTGGAGGAAGTGCATGTAAAGATTTTTCTTTTTATTTTTTCCTGGTGACATTTTAGTTCCTAAGCAGAGAGTTCATATTTGTCAAACACTAATATTTACTACTTGAATCAGAGGTATATCTAACCGCAAGCATACTACAAAAATGAGATGCTGTCTATGGAGTTTAAAGATCACCAAAAAATTTTTGCTTGAAGTGAAAAACCTTAATTCTGTCATGCTAATTAAAGTCTAGACTAAGCAATTAGACATAGCCTATACATTCTTCAACTTCATTTTTTTATTCTTAACTTATGTTGTTTTGAAAACTGTATGAGTTGTGAGGGAGTTTATAACCTTTCATAGATTCATAGTATTAAGACCAAGAAGCTGTGTTAATAACCTAGTCTGATCTGTTGACCAGCAAGTGAGAAAGTAGCTTACCAAGGGATTATCGTATCTCAAAATTTCAGGATGAGTTAGACCTTACCTTTCAGAAGAACACTGATACTGATCTGAAGACCTCAGATAACAGCAAAATTATGAAATTGTTTAGTAAATGTCTTCAAATATTAATAAACCTAAGTACTGTGTGTTGGCAGTTTTTTGTTGTTGTTTTGTTGTGGTTATTTTTCTGGTTTTTGTTTGTTTGGTAGGTTGGTTGGTTTGTTTGGTTTGGGGCTTTTAGTTTTTGTTTTGTTTTGTTTTGTTTTGCATCTGTTCATGTTTAAATAGCAAGAGAATGATTCCTGCACATCTTGCATGCTAAGTAAAAAACATTTTTGTACTGCACACATACTACTTGTCAAGAAAAAAAAATAAAAATAAAAAAGTGGAAAACAAAAAGATTCTGAAAATATTAATATAATAAAATAAAAATAAATATAAAAATAAGATATAAATAAAGTAAAAATAATAAAAAAAAATATTAACAAAAGAGAAAAAAGAAAAAGAAAAAAAAAAAAAAAAAAAAAAACAGAGAAATTTCTCATCAAATTTTTGGCAAATGACTACCAAGAAATCAAACCCTTCCTCCCTCACCCACCCCCTTTCCCACCCTAAAAAAAAGCATAGACTTAGGAGACAGAGTAGACAATAGTGATGGGCATTATTACCCTAAACTAAGCCAAATATACCAGACAGAACAGCAGTTTAATGCCCAGTAAAGTCTCACTTACTGTAGATATCTGTTCCATCACTGGAAAATCATTAATTAGTGCAGGAAGAAAAATATAATTTTTGATTAACAGAAAGCCATGTGTAGCTTTGAAATGACAATCTTGATATTGCTGCATATGTAACAGAGAAACATCCCTCTTTATTATTAGAAAGATCAGATGGTAGCTGACTGTTTCTCTTGTTGCTCATGTCTGGCAATTTTTTTAAAGTATGCAATACTGTTAGAACTTAAACCAGCTTTTATCATTACAAATTGTCAATGCCTTGCTTTGTGTACTCTTTACAGCTGCTTTCCTCAGGCTGTTTCACTTGATAAATAGACCCATCAAAATCAAACATACACGCATGAAAACACATATTACTCTGCAAGTTTCACTATTATTTGCAGCCTTTGCACAAGAGAAGGGCAATCTTTGGCCACTTCATTTTTGGTTTTGTATTTTTTTAATTTTTCCATTTCTTTTATTAGTTAAGTATATGATACAAGTACCGTTTTCTAATTAAACTTCTCTGGTCTGTCTGATGATATTTGTTTTAGTTAATCTGTATTCGGATTGCTTTAGAACTGCTATGCTATAACACCACTCATGCTAACTTACACTTGACTGTTTTCAAAAAGAATTGATTATTTGCACACTGAGATGTAATAAAGATTGAATGCTGTGTAAGCAGCTATACTGCAGTCAGTTATAAATTGGTAAGCACGTGGATTTATATATATATATATATATATATATATATAAATATTCAACAGGTTCCCTTTGCCCCAAAAACCTCTAAAGGTTTTATGTAGTTCTGAATGTGTGCAGTGGGGATGAAGGGAAAGCTCCCATACTTCCTGCCAGGGCAGAGCTCCCCATCTCCAAGCACTGCTGTGTGAGTGGTTTTGCAGCAGCCTTGTGGGTACCTTATTGTGGCAGTAATTTTTTTTGGTTTGGTCCACCTTCTGGAAGCACTAACTACAATATCCTGACAGAACTGGTCTCAGGTAGCTTAAGGTCACTAAGTCATTCAACAGCAATAAAATTCATGTGCTACGGAGCCACTCTTGTTGACACTCTGTGAGAAAACAAAGCTAAAGTTAGGAAAATGCCTCCACTTTTGTCCACTTGTCCATAGCATCTCACACGGCCAGAAGGGCAATGCGGGAGGGTAGTGGGCCACATGAGATGGAGAGAGCCCAGCACTATACTACCACTAAAAAACTCTCTGTCAAAAAGTCACCCTTGGTTCACAGGGCCCTACATGATGCATTGCCCAAGTGATTCCTTTTCAAACACTTGTGGCAAAAAAAAAAAAAAAAAAAAAAAAAAAAAAAGGTGACTTGCTAGAAGTATAGAAGTACAGCCTTTTCTTTTCCTTCTTATTCATTATCATTTCACATCACCTCACTGCATTAATTCTCAACAGCTTCTCTTCTTTATGTTATAAAAACTTGTAAGGCAAAGTCTCAGATCATAAGTCATCTGTGTTGAATTGTTTCTGTCATCCATTAGCCTTTAAATAATTCATGCCTTTCTGTATTTAGCTAAATCCTTTCTCTATCACATACAGCATTGCTTTTGTCTGTTTTGTCTGACTTGGAGTAATATAATGCAGAACATTTAAAATAATTTATATTGATTTTTTTCTTATGCAATATATTCTTTTTTGCTTCAACAGGCAGCAGCAGTTTTCCTTTTCCTATTAAAGCAGAACTTGCCATTGGCACTGTTATGAGAGACTGAGGAAAATGTTTTTTTGTTCTTGTTCTTTTTTAATTCTTGCTCTCAACAGTTATATTAAAACTCAGCAGATAGATGTCAGTTCAATGCCTACATGTTTCCAAATAAGTAGAGTAAAAGAGGAGAAAAAACATATTTATCAGCTTCTTTTGCACAAGGCAAAGAGGGAGTTGCCTTTTTTTAGAAAAGAGAACAGAGTTGTCTGGAAGGTTGCCCTTTACTTATGTCAGATATGATAACATGATTAATATGGTGTTTTCCACCCTAAAGAGTCATGCATAGCTGATTAATATAGTCAGATGACAAGAAGACATATTTTTAGTGGCCAGCACAGATCCAGGAGATTTCCATGTAACTACTTGATTTCTTACCTGCTTCCTCCTCTGTGATCCTGTGCAAATCACGACACCACTCATTCTTAAGGGGAGGGTTTAGGACAAATGTCCTTGCCAGGCTGTGACAACAGCAGCCCCTAGGCTTGCCTTTAGGAATGGGCATTCACCAATGCCTGTGAAGTGTCCTAACTCGCCCACAGTACCTTACCTGCCTGTACACCGGGGCCCAACAACTTGAGCCAGGCAGAGTGGGAGCAGGGCTTAAACTTCCCATTCGGGAAGTAGAGGAGAGGAGCATGTCTGAAACACTGCATTTTGGCAGTGTTCCCAGTGCAGCCCTGGGGCAGACACCTAATGGTAAAACGAAAGAGATATAAATGCTGTCTTCTACCGTTGGGTATTTAAACTACCCTTTGAGTATTTTTTCTTCAGCACATAATTTTGCTAAATATTCTTTCTGCCTGTTCTCTTTATCTAGTAAAAACTTTGTCAATGCATTCCAATTGATATCTAAATAAAAAATAAAAAATAAAAAATCTTCTTCTGCCTGAAAATGAGCCATTAAAAGGCAGTAAATTTGTGATATCTTTAGGCAAAATTCTCTTTGAGAGCTGGAATTTTTAAAGATGGCCTAAAAAGCAGAGAGATCTGTTTTGTATTCTTTGATGCTTATTCATCATGTATAAAGGGTCTCCAATATATTTTTTTTCAAAGTAATTTTATGCATTGTCTCTTTTCAAATTAGAAATACTAGGTCCTCACTTTGTTCTCTAGGCTGCAGGAAACCTTGGCATCTTTGGAGAAAATCTGAACAGAAGTTTTGGTTCTACTGTTTGCTGCCTAACTGGCTCACGCCAGGGTACACTGATGCATTAGCACTCCTTCATTATTTAGTGGTATCAATTATGATTCCTTTCAGACAGAATTTGGATAAGGTCCTAGGCCTGCTACATGGTCAAAAGACATTCTTTTTCTTTTTAAAAGATATAGAGGGAATACTGGACTCCCAGTTAAGCCTTGCTGGCTGCATGAAGCTTGGAGTTGAGCTAAGAAGCTGCATGTAAAAGTCACTGTTGTCAACTTCACCAAAATATTGAAATGTTCAGAAAAGGGGTTATTTTTGTTTTGTGTCCTGTGTACTGTAATCAAGCCTAACTAATGATTAACCACTGTTTTCTTGTGGTTAGTGGAAGTCTCTCTCTCCCCTGCTGATTTCATAACATGTGCCCCTAGGTGAAAATCACCATGCTGGCAAAAATGCTCATGCAATTTTCTCTTCAAAATATATTTCACAGACTGGACCTGTTATATGATCCCAGTGTGTTCTTAGTAAATAAGAATATTCAAATACACAATTTAGCATGAAATAGATCTAGACGCCTTGGCAGGCACTGCCATTTTCTTACCATTATAATATCTTCTATTGGCAACATAGGAGTTTCAACTTTATAAACAGTGTGTAGCTTAGGAAGACAAGTATCTCTACACCAGCACTTCTTAACAGCACTGAACATCACTAAAATTGTCGGCTACCTGTTTTCTCCAGCACATTTGAATTTCCTCTGCTCACAATGAATTTGAAGCGGATGAATAGGTAAGTTAACTGTTTGACAGTGAGGGAGAGGAAATGATCCTCCCCCCAGTTTCTATAGAAAATCTAGCACAGCTCTCAGCAGTAAGCTCACTAAGTGTAAGCTGTCCTGGAGGTCATCTGCTTCAGATAGATAAGGCATTATTCCTTCCAGTGCAATAGATGTAATTATATAAAAGGTCTTACTACAAATTTAATACTTTTGTTTGCTTTTTCAAACTATTAAAAATTGAAATTGAGTTGTTTACAGTATTGCAAAAACATGAAGGTTTCTTAAATAAATTTTCCTTGCCTGTAAGCGAAAAGTTAGGGCATGTGCCCACTAAGTTACCTCTTCAGCTGACCATGCATAAAAAAAGATAATTTGTGAGTGGATGACCAGATGCATGCCTAAAAGGAAAAGCTAGATTCAAAGGGAAGGCTTTACCTCACATAACTTCTTCCTGTCTGAAAGTGCAGGAGCACCTCTTTCTACTAGCTATCTAGGGCCACAAAATGACAAGGGAAGATAAACTGGCAATTCCAGGGAAAAGTTTCCTTATCTATCTTAGAATAAGCTGAAACAAACTCTGTAGGCAGCTCTCTCTCACCACTGACTCCAGAGGGGCCTGCAATTAGGTTCCTACCCATCTTTTCCCAGTGGCATGAATCGTACCCAGCTTATCCAGATAATATTACTGTCCTTAGGACATTCAGTTTTGAGGGAAAAAATATTAAATATAAATATATAATTAAAATATTTGTTAAATGTGTATCAACACTTTCTGTGGGTTGTAACTTCAATACGTACTTCATTTGAAAGAATCAGTAAACTGGGGAGACAGATTTTTCATGAGCAACATCTAAGAATGCAATAATTTGCGAGGGTAAAATATTTCTTGAGATAATCTTTTGCTCCCAAGTTACCCCTTTGGGATGGGGAGGAGGATATAGAAGGGACAAAGCACAGAAGTAAGCAGAAAAGGGATGTCTGAAAGTGCCAGTCCCTGAAAGGTCTCAGAAGCAACCCTTTGTGCTGGGAGGCTGGACTTTTAGTCCAGGGCATGCATGAGAGGTGCAATAGAGGGCCAAAATACTTCCAGATAGATTTGATTATTTCATTGTCTAGCATATTTGGTCCTTGTGGCAGTATTGTGATCTGAATCTCCAGGAGTTTTCTAAGGTAGCTGCCTCCACAGAGCAGGTTGGCAGATCACACCGCTCTTCCTCTTTACAGTAGTAGGCTGCTCCATGTACACAGCTGCCTAAATGTGCCACTTAAAACAGAATACGCAAAGACAATCCTATTCCAAGAAGAGCAGACCCAAAACAATGAAGAGTTTAGAAGACTCAGGATTGGATGTATCCTGAAGTATCCCAATAGATTCATCATAAATGAAAAACTAAAAAAAAAAAAAAAAAAATATTCAAACAACCCACCCACTGGTTTTTATTGTTGTTTGTTGTTTTTGTTGTTGTTGTTTTATGATGAGCAAGAGAAGCAATGTACAATTGTTCCTAACACATCTTCATGATGATTCTTCATGGTGAGATGCAAATTTCTGGGTTTGTTATGAGGTTTCATGACTGTGAGGGGTACATGCTATGCATGATATTGTGAATCACAGGTTTCTGCTCAAGCACTGCAGATTACAGAGACTGCAGCACATTTATCCTATCAAGTTTTATGTGATTTGAATTGCTTCAGTTTTACTATTGAAATATTATAACATGTAATGGTCAAGATAATTCCATGCTCAGGTCTCAGACTTTGAAGTCCTCAGCAGCAGCAAGGATGCAACTATCAACAACCATTTTTCAGTTGTGGCTGAAAGATTCCTCCTTGCACAAAACAGAGCTAAAGCATCTAGATATAGACTATGGAGTTTATCTTAAAAAGAAGTTACATGCATACTTATGTAAATCAGGTCGTAAGTAGCCTGTAGGTGCATACATTAAAGTGGAAATTCCTACTTTTCCAGCCATAAAAACATCCAATGACCCTAAGCTAACATTTAATGCTGGAGCTGTTGAAAATTCATTTAGTGTTTCTTTGTGATCCCAAGGGGGCTCACAGCACTTTGAAGTCAGATTCAGTGACCGCACCAACATAAGCATGCTACCTATGAACTCCTGCACCCTCTTTGGACATAGAAATCCAGAGAAGTACATAAGTTACTTGAGAGACAGGAGAAAACACCCACTGGAGAGAACACCCACTTCTTCATGGTAAGGGTGATGGAGTGCTGGAACAGGCTGCCCTGGGAGGTTGTGGAGTCTCCTTCTCTGTAGGTATTCAAGGCCCCTCTGGATTCCTACCTGGGCAACCTGTTGTAGGGAACCTGCTTTGGCAGGGGGGGTTGGACCCGATGATCTCTGGAGGTCCCTTGAATCCCTACAATTCTGTGATTATGTGAGAAGCTCTAACTCTAATCCAAATCCTCACTCAGAGTGCAGTGGTTTTGCACCCTTAAGTATAAAACCTTAAGTTACACAATCCTTGTACCTAGGATGCTATTCCAAGGCCCAGGAGCCAAAAAGATATGGCTTTCGCCACATCATGTATAGACAATGAAGTTTTTCATTATTTCTAGAACTATTTCCTGTAATAAAAATGGGTGCAGTTCATAGGGAAAGATAACTGACAACATTGCCAGCAATATATATTTTGGT